>NC_088644.1:30000-217500 GCF_964019385.1 Sycon ciliatum
ACGGTCACGATTGCCGCTTTTACGGGCATGTTTGCCGCTTTTACGGGCATGTTTGCCACTTTTACGGGCAATTTGAATAAAAAACGCTCAAATTGTACATGAAGAGAAGCTAGTAATATAGTGGAATTGATGACAAACTCTGCCATTTCAAGTGATAATCAAATTCATGGACTCTAATTGAACCTCTTTTGGGGCAAACAAAACACAATGCGTTCAAATTCATTGGAAGAGGTTCGTGAATTACTGAACTTAGCAAAGAAATCAGTTTTATCAGTTCTTTTCGTAAAAAAATTAAACTGTGAGAGTCCATAGATAAGTACGCAGCAAAGTATGGTCACACCCATGTCAAATGTCGCACACTGTGTGCACTTCGGGTTTGAAGAACATTTCCGACTGAAATTGTACATAGCACACCAGTAATTTCTACCTTGTGTATGGCGCACATGCAAAAGACAAGGTGTGCATCCTGAAGAGTGTACATGGTAGAATTTAGAGCAGGGTTATTGGTCACTGCAAAAGACACTGACTAGATCACTACGTGCGAGGCAGACATATGATTACATGAATATCACCACCGGTAAATGTTATATCAATGAGCTGAAGGCAAGTCCAATCAGCACCAAACATCTGCAGTACAGTAGCATCAGTAACGGCATCAGCAGCTGCTCCAGAAAGTAATGGCGAATATAGTAGGTCTATCAACTCACAGCGTCACGCTTCACGAGTGACAACAGACAAGAACTAACCTCGGATACACCATTCACTTGGAAATAGCGAACTGAAATGCCTCCAATCTGCCAATGTGCCACATTGGCAAGGCGAGTCTGATGCTGGAAAGTAGCAACGTCAAACAGGAAAGTACAGAATGCAGGTAAGAAATTCAACCAGGCAGGCAACCTCCAATGTATAGAATCCTGGCACTGAATGCTTTTGTAAACAAAAATCGGACTAAACCCTAAACCCTACCCTAACCCTAACCCTAGCCCTAACCCTAACCCTACCTTATCCCTAAAACCAACCATAACCATAACCACAAAACCCTAACTCTAACCCTCTCCCCAATTCTTACCCTATGAAACATATCTTTGAAAGATTTTAGTCCCTGACGTTTACTTCAAGTTCATTTCTGGTTCCCAGTGTACGTACATGTACACTAAAAACGATTTACATATCATTATTGGCAAACAGCTTTCTATGGTGATATTCAAGTTTTCATAGATGGGTCCAAAGGGATGTTAGGTGAGTAGATCAGACCCACAGGAAAAAGGGGCAAAGATCAAAAATCCCCTTAGGACACATTCAGACTACACTAAAACCCATCAAACCGTGAAAGACAATACAGAGCAAGTGGTAATCACACGTCGGAGCCGAGAATGGAATTCACCCTGCCTCGGCGGCTGTTTCCATGCCAATTGCAATATGGCGTGGCAGATCGAATCATCATTCAATGCGCACAATTCAAACTAAACTTCCATTGCTTTTGTTGCCATCATTCATTGATTATTGTGCTCATACCGGTGGCACTGCATGTACAAGTCAGCTGGTCACCAACATGAACAACCAGTGCTATGCTTGAATACTCATAGCGTAAACCTTTTAAAACTGATTGAGCAATTAGGGTTTGCTCCTTTACCCAAGCGAACCAGGAAACACTTCAATAAGAAGATGCATGATTTCCTTTTGCATTCTTTAGTTGAGCTAGGACTTCAGCATCGTGACACAGTCACCAAAGACAATGGTAGTCATAGGCTTCCGCCGGCAAAGTCCCTGTAATGCCACGTGATCACATCGCCTTGGAAACCCAGCCCTTTCGCTACTTCTCATCAATAGTGTGAACGCGCCCCGGCTGCATCGAAATTACTCAGGTGCCAGGCCGATAGGTCACGAAAAAAGGTGGGTTTGAGCACGGTTGACAATATCATTTCACTTCCAAGCAGGAATTGAACCTCACTATGTTCGAGTTTAACAAAAACCTTGACATTGAGTCTGTTGCTACATTGATTCATCCCGATTAGAGAGATCGAATCTGTATATTTTGAGCGAAAATTCCACGCTAAAGATTGGGAAAGTTGTAGTTTCTGCTGAGAGAAAGTTCCAATTTGAAGCCGTCGAAGGCTGGAGCTTGCCTTCTAATACCCATATATTTGACGGCTCAATTATTCATTGGTTTGATTATTCGATAAATCTCGACTTTCCGACAATGGATTATCTACCAAATGACTACCGACTCGATAGGTGTTCTCTTTGCCCTGAGTTGTGCTTCGTTCGTTCCCGACCATATTTACCTTCTGTTTCTTGGTTTGAGCATTTACTGCAAAGCGTTTCCAAACTCATCATCCACCAGTAAGTGACGAGGGAGTCCCTAAATCTGAACCTTTGATATTTGTGAGATTGAACCGATTACCCTCCCCCTCCCCCCCCCCCCAATCTATGACTGGAGCCTGGTCTACATGACCATAGCACACTGTCGTACCACAACCTACCATATCCTATGTCTAACATGCAATGGTTCTTAACATGCAATGTAGTATTGTTCCCTGATAGAGATACATCATCAAATGATGCTGCGTTTGTCTATTGAACAAAAAATGTTCGGTGACTACAAACTACTCTGGAGGCTCTCAGGCCTGTTTTACCAGGCTCTGGCAATCAGGATCTTGTAGACCGTCCCACGTATCAAGTCCAATCAATGATTGCTGTTGCAAACCACCAGTTCTCAAGTGGGAAAGGCCTTCGCGCTTATGGCATTGTATTCGTTGCAATGTTGTATTTCGACTTCGCCGCACCGCTGATGTTGCGGCATGGCATACTCTGTATGCGCTGTGTGCGTTTTGCTGTATACGCTGTTATGTCCCGTTTTAAATGCGTATGTTTTGCGTGTGCATGTACGCTGTTTTTTGCATGCTATAAATAGCTGGTGTTATTAGTGTTCATTGTTAATTATTCGATGAAGTGAAATATACTGTGTAAAGGAAAAGAGTTGTCCTCGTGCCGTGTGGTCGTACGATCCTGACAATTTAGAAAATCTTAGAGGGTTCACAACATTTGGCGACCACGCCAGGATCGGAGCGAGCATGGCAGAGGTACTATGGAACAATTTGGAAGCCAGCTTTATCGACAATGGAGAGCGGTTAGGATTAGAAGGCAAGTTGTTGAAGGTACATGTGGAGCAGAGGCTCCAACAGTACGCAGAGCGTGAGGAGCGCAGTGCCAGACGGCGAGAGGAGGCGCTCCGCACCGAGTTTGACAAAACACTAAAGGTGATTAACGAGCTCATCGCCAATGCGTATGAGGGTGATGGTAAAGCCGCGATGGGAGGTACAGAGGAAGCTCCCAGTCACAGCGGTGGGCGTCAACCGTTGATGAAAATCCCCTCATATGATGGAACGCAGCCATTGGAGCGTTATCTTGACCTGTTTGAGGACATCTGTTCCAAGAACGAGTTCGAAGAAAGCGAATGGCTGCTGCGCTAGCGGGTAGCAAGGCGGAGAGGATATGTATTGGATGCAATAATTACGTAAAAAAGAGAAAAAAAAGTTGCTTGCCTCCCTCGGAAAGACTCCGAATAAAGCGTGGAAGATATTGCTGACAGGCAAGCAGCGGTCAGATGAGTCGTTTCACCAATACGTTGTACGTGTTAGCCGAGAGGTAGAGGTGTGGGCCACACCCGCTATGAAAGAAGATAGCGAGGTGGACACCAAGTATAGCGCGGATAGAGGTAAAATGTCCCTGGTGCTGCAAGCAATGGCAAAGCAGGTAATCTTGGAGCAATGCGGACCTGAGATGAAGACGTACCTGGTCAAAGGGCAGAGCTACGGGATGTCTCTGCGCCAGGTACAGGAGCACGGCGCGTCTTACCAGGTCGCACATGGACGGCAGGGTGATACTGCCAGGAAGCCAGTAGAACGATCCGTGCCAAGGCCCACGGCGTCGGCACAGTGCATGGCGATATCGGTCGCAGATGCAGAGAAGCAGCTTAAGTCGCTGCCACAGGAAGGGAGAAAGGTTTTTCTGCAGCGAGAGAGACTCTGCTGGAACTGCCTTAAGTATGGCCATTTGGCCAGAGAATGTCGATCAGGCTCGTGATGCACGAAATGCCAGAGGAAACACCACCTGCTAATACATGATGTGTTGGATAGAGCAGGTTACAGCCGGGAGAAACCGACTGAGATAGTAACGGAGAAGAATGTTGGATCGTGCTGTCTACACTCGCCAAGTGTGCGGCTGATGACCGGAGTGGCACGAGTTGAGGGAAGAACTCGAAACGCGAAGGTTCGCGTGTTCCTGGACTCGGGCGCTGAGGCGTCATTCGTGACTGCAGCGTTGGTGTCAGCAATCGATGCAGAACACGTTGGGGTTGAAAATGTAGAGGTGAAGCCGTTCGGCGCGGAACCAACCCAACAGCGCATGGATAAGTACGCCATCACGATCCAGGGTAGCTCCGCTAGCATTCGGGTACGCGCGTTCGTGAAACCAACGCTAGAGCTGGACCTGAAGTGCGCAAGTCCGCAGAACATTGCGCAGTGGCACAGTTGGGGAGTAGAGCTGAGTGACAAGCCCCAACAAGGGACATCAGACGAAATACATATGCTGATTGGTGCAGAATATATCAACGCGGTACTGCACAGCAAGAAGGAAGTTAATGGTGAGACGGTGTGGAACACAGAGATAGGTAATGTATTATCTGGTCCAGCGTCTGCACCAAGTCGAAACAGTCAGCCGGTGACCGTGTCATGTGTCACAGCCCACATCGACAAACTATGGCAGTTGGATAAACCTCCAGAACAACGTCAGCACCTGCCATCTTTCCCGCTATGTCGCCAGGGCAGCGGGTACCAAGTGGGTCTCTTGTGGCGAAATGAGCGTCGCCCAACGGATAGCTATGCTCAAGCTAGAGTCATCGCAACGCGGCTTCTTGAAAAGCTGAAGAGGAATGGGAAGCGTGCGCTCTATGATGATGTGCTGATCAGGGAGTACCGCGAGCTTGGAGCAATAGACCAATCCCGAAAAGATTGTCTGGGTTCGTGAAAGGGGGCACGCGTGCAAGCCAGCAGGTGTGAAGTGCATCGTTTTGTATTCAGTTTGTGTGTGTCAGCTCATGGCGGATGAGAGAGAGACTTTTGCTCGCCGAGCTGAAGCTAAAAGATTTGATGGAGTCCTGCCAGCAGTTAGTCAAAGGACCTTCGGTACCTTAGGCAGACCCTGACGGAGTTTGGAGGCCAGCTAGCTCTCGGTGAGGAGAGAAACATTCGCGTGGCGATCGACTCCGTAAAAAATGCAAGCTACATAGCGCCGACATACTGCAACAGCTACGATTTCAGCTAACTTCTCGATCTGCTGCTTCACAGAGTTCAACTATTTACAAGTCCTGACTGTTGTAGTCTGAAGCTGGAGTCTCATCGCCCACCTACAGGTAGCTTTTGGAGCTGATGGATTTCCCGACTTGGACTCCTTCCGCAAACTCTCGCAACATTACTACAGTGTATGCTGTGTTTCCGCACGCTCGTGTCGACATGTCATTTATACTGTACCGGGTAGCGGAGGAGCTGGACGACCACCGCTGACTCCAGGTTTCCGAAATACTGCCGTCGTCTTCGTTGATGTCGCTGGTGACATTCTCCCCTTGCGCATAGTTGTCGTCCCGGGGTAAAGACTATGTTGTCTTTCGAAATAGTTCTTCATCACGCTCGCGCGAATGCCGCGAATGATGTTTCTCATCATGAACTCGTTCCGACGGTGTGACACGGCGATGGTCTTTGGTGGGGCACTGGCTTGGCGAAAACGATATCTTCTTGTGCAATATAACATTGATCGGCTGCAGGTGAGTACAGTCACTTCGTGGTTGGTCCTACAGGAGGGCAGCGGCCAGGAAAGAGGCAGGACTCATCGAAGACGAAGCGCTCGCAACAAACAATAGCACTCGAAATATCTCGTAAGATTTAGGGCCTATCGCTTTGAGCCATAGCGCTCACAGCCTTGCCTACTTCATCAAAGTGAGCTCTACATGTTCGTTGACCTCTTCACACTACCCAGAAGAGCGAAACAAGGATTATGTCTTAGCATTTCAACTCCAACAGCAGACCATTACCAGTGCGAGAGAGAAAACTACAAAGGGCTTTGCTTTCTGTCGCATCGTCTCCCTTGCATGCAACTAACGAGAAAACCGTGTACTTACCCTCGCATTCCCACGCGATCTATCAAACACGTCCTGTGCCGCATGCTGATCAGGTAGTGCCATGTATGTGTTGTACAGTGTACTCTCAGGTGACATGCCCCCTTTCGAACCTAGGCAATCTTTTCGGGATTGGTCTATTGAGCTGGAGCCATGTGAGAGCGATGCCGGGTACTATGTATGTACCGCTTCATGGTGTATTCCGCGAGCACGCTGCAACCACGAAGTTAAGAGTGGTGTTCAATGCCTCGGCGACCGCTCCAGATGGCAAGTCGTTGAACCACATGGTTGACCCTGGACCGTCGCTATTGCCGAGTCTCGCAGATATGCTATTAAGGTTCCGTGAATATAAGAGCGCGCTGCAAGCGGACATCCGCAAGGCTTTCTTCATGGTCGCGGTTAATCCCGAAGACCGTCCGCACCTGCGTTTCTTGTGGCCCGGTCGAAGCGACAGCGATGAACTGTTAACCTGGAGGCTAACGAAACTGCCATTTGGCGTAAACTGCTCGCCATACATGCTTACTGCGGTGATTCACCATCACTTGAAGGAGCTACGGGCGTTGTCTGCACCCAAAGAGCGAGATCGTATTGATCTCTTGCTCACGAGTTTCTACGTTGACGATTTGGTCTCTAGTGTCTCAAATGCCTCGGAAGCCAAGGAGATGCAAGAGTTCAGCGTGTGTGTACTTACAGATGCTGGCATGGAGTTACGCAAGTGGCGAGGCATCGAAATCCCGTGCGATCCAGAGGCCGGAGATAAAGTCCTCGGTCTGAAATGGAAAACCAGTGATGACTTGCTCAGCATAGCAGTGCTAGGCGAGTCCGATAGGCCGTCTGTTTGGACCCGGCGATCCCTCCTCAAGTGTGTTGCGTCAGTGTTTGATCCGCTAGGTCTAGCAGCACCGGCAGTTGTGCCGGGAAAGATACTGCTACAGCAAGCCTGGAAAGTCGGAGGCAACTGGGATGATACGTTGCCTGATGGCATCGCAGCCGCATGTGCGCAATGGTGGGGAGTGTTGGCCGAAGTGGTGAGCATTGACATACCACGTTGGATTTGCTGCAATCTTGACACGCCGATTGCACTTCATGCCTTCGCGGATGCCCGTGAGAAAGCGTTTGGATGTTGTTTGTATGCAGTTGTCAATGGACAGTCGCACTTGGTATTTGCCAAGGCCAAAGTGGCACCCGTGTCTCCGCCCACGTTAGCCCGCCTTGAGTTACAAGCAATATGTCTAGCGGCTCGCTACGCTGCGTTTGTGGTGAAGGAGCTGCGTGTGACCGTCACGCAAGTCTATGGCTGGACTGACAGTCTCACTACCGTTCATTGGATCAGTAATCCATCGTACAAATGGAAAACATTTGTGGCTAACCGCGTCAGTCAAGTCCAAGAGATATCGAAGAAGGTCGGCATTGTGTGGAACCGTTGCCCGGGCATTCACAACCCAGCAGATTTACCGTCCCGTGGGAGTAGTGCACAGCAGATCCGTAGTCCGTTCTGGAGGGGCGGACCAACCTGGATCACGGAGCCCAATGACTGGCCCACCGCATCCTCAACCGCAGCTACAGATGAGTCCAGTGTAGAAGTACGAGTGTCAGCCACCACCTGTAGTCGAGAATCTGATAAGGAATGGTGGCTCCGATTCAGTAAATGGTCGAGGGCACAGGGCATGGTGACTCAGATGTTGCAGTGGAAGCACACTGAGCCTCGTGCTGAACTCTATTTTGCAGCAGACAACGTATTGTACCGCATCGTTCAAGCCGCATGTTTCGCTGAGGATCTTGAGCTGATCAAGCAAGGTCAACCAGTGAAGCCTGGGTCGAAGGTGTATCAGCTTGCACGGTTTCTGGATGAGCATGGAGTGCTCAGAGCCGGGGGACGACTTCAGCACAGCGAGTTGGCGTATGGAGCCAAGCACCCAGTCCTGTTAGGCAAACATCATCTGACCGAGTTGCTGTTGGAGAAAATGCATGTTGAAAGGATGCACCAAGGTGTAGAAGGACTCTTGTCGTTCATCCGTCAGAAATTCTGGATTATCGGTGGTCGACGGGCGCTACGCAACATTACTCAGCGATGTGTTACATGCCGCCGCTACAAGGCTAAGGCTGCCTCAGAAGTCTGCCCGCCGCTGCCAGAAGACCGAGTTGTTCACGAGAGGCCGTTCGCAACTACCGGCATCGACTATGCTGGTCCGTTGTACGTGCGCCGTGGTGAGTCATCTCCGAAGGTATGGATAGCATTGTTTGTGTGTGCCACCACCAGAGCAGTTCACTTGGAGGTGGTCGATAGTTTAAGTACTGAGTCATTCTTGATAGCATTTCGGAATTTTGTCGCGAGACGAAGTTTGCCGTCTCGGATCAGGTCTGACAACGCTACAACGTTCAAGGTGGCATCTGACAAACTGAGTGTGCCATGGATGTTCAATCCTCCAGCTGCACCATGGCATGGAGGCTTCTATGAGCGAATGGTTGGTACAGTGAAGAGTGCCTTGAAAAAGGTAATGGGAACAGCGTTTCTGAAGGTCCAGGAGCTTGAGACCCTCTTGTATGAGGTTGAAGCAGTGGTGAATAGTCGTCCGCTAACTTATGTGTCTGATAGCCTGGATGAGCCACCAGTAACCCCTGCAATGATGATGGGTAACATCTGGATGTCGTCAGAGAAGCCAGCAGGTACACTGGACGCTCCGCAGATGTCATCGAGATTGCGTTACCTCAGTCGGACACTGAAGCATGTCAAGAATCGTTGGGAGGTGGAGTACCTAAGTCAGCTGAACAAGCACCAACAAACCATGTCGCGCCCTCTAGCTGTGGGTGATACTGTATTTGTTCTCGATGATACCAAGCGCAAACAGTTCTGGCGTTTGGGACGGATCATCGAGTTATTCCCTGGTCGAGATGGTAAGCGTCGTGTTGCCAAGGTTAAGTTAAGTACCAGTACCCTGTTGAGGCCGATCCAAAGGTTAGTGCCATTAGAAGTATCGTCACAGGACGTGGCTCCTGGGCTTGCCGATGCCGCTCAACCTGCTATCGTCCCTCAGCAGCCAGCGTATGAACCGTCAGCACCGTTACCACCACCACGGCAGCAGGAGATGACGCGTTCTGGGCGCGTAGTCAGAGCCCCGGATCGTTTTTGACTTGTGTGCATTGTTGTACGGCGGTGAGAAGCCCTTTGGTGGGGAGAATGTTGCAAACCACCAGTTCTCAAGTGGGAAAGGCCTTCCCGCTTATGGCATTGTATTCGTTGCAATGTTGTATTTCGACTCCGCCGTACCGCTGATGTTGCTGCATGGCATACGCTATATGCGCTGTGTGCGTTTTACTGTATACAGTCGTCCCTCTCTAATCCGGCACCTTTTGCTACGGCGTTTTCTGCTGGATTAACGAGGGTGCTGGATTAGGAAATCCTGCCCTCTGACCCGGCCCTACCCAATTGCATGCATGTATCATACGTCAAAACGCAGGGTTTTTCCGTGTCAAACCAAGTATTTGGTGTACGGCTTGATATTCTCAACTGTTTTCCAGGAATATACACAGTGGTAAAGTGATAAAGTAAAACAGAAAACATGCTCACATGTACTCTTGCACCCACACGCACACACACGCACCTGAAAATAATAGGCAGCACACTACTCCTTGCTGTCAGCGAATTGTGAAAATATAGCAGTCAGGTCTGCAGCAGTGATTGTGGCACCGCAACTCCAGTCAACTGAACTGAACTCTGAACTGACTGAAGTGGCCGTCAGGTCTGCAGCAGAGATTGTGGCACCGCAACTCCAGTCAACTGAACTGAACTCTGAACTGACTGAAGTGGCCCCGCGCGCACGGCACTGACCAGACTGGCCTAGCCTGGCCTGGCAAGGAATGCACCTGTACGGTACGCGATTTACGACCGCCGGATTATGAAATCAAACTATGTGCAGTTTGAGCGATTCGTTTCAAAAAGTCACTGCCGGAGGCGGAATTCAAGTGCCGGATTAAGATGTAGGAATCGAACGAAAAAAATCGGTTTCGTCAGAAAGTGCGCCGGTTGGCAAGGGTTCCGGATAAACAAGTGCCGGATTAGAGAGGGACGACTGTACGCTGTTATGTCCCGTTTTATATGCGTATGTTTCGCATGTACGCTGTTTTTTGCATGCTATAAATAGCTGGTGTTATTAGTGTTCATTGTTAATTATTCGATGAAGTGAAATATACTGTGTAAAGGAAAAGAGTTGTCCTCGTGCTGTGTGATCGTACGATCCTGAAAATTTAGAGAATCTTAGAGGGTTCACAACAATTGCTGTCAACTCGGATGGTGAGCCAATTAAATTATGGTGAAAAAGGAGAAGGACAGAATGTTACGAGTTATGACTCCTTGTCACAGTGGGTCCATTGTCCATTGGGCGCGTCTCTATTGAGAACTTTAACAGTAGACTCATTTTATGTTTCACTGCCTAGATCACTACGTGCGAGGTAGATATACGAGTACATGAATATCACCACCGGTAAATGTTATATCAATGAGCTGAAGGCAAGTCCAATCAGCGCCACACGTCTGCAGTACAGTAGCATCAGTAACGGCATCAGCAGCTGCTCCAGAAAGTAATGGTGAATAAAGTAGGTCTATCAACCCACAGCGTCACGCTTCACGAGTGACAACAGACAAGAACTAACCTCGGATACAACATTCACTTGGAAATAGCGAACTGAAATGCCATCATTCTGCCAATGTACCACATTAGCAAGGCGAGTCTGATGCTGGAAGGTAGCAACGTCAAACAGAAAAGTACAGAAACAAATGCAGGTAAGAAATTCAACCAGGCAGGCAACCTCCAATGTATAGAATCCTGGCACTGAATGCTTTTGTAAAGAAAAATGGGACTAAACCCTAAACCCTACCCTAACTGTCGTCCACATGTATCAAAGGAGGCGAAATCGCCTGTTTGTGGTGCGACGTTAAATAAACTTCTACAACAACAACAACAACTCTAGCCCTAACCCTAACCCTAACCCTAACCCTAAAACCAACCGTAACCATAACCACTAAACCCTTAGGCTGTACTCACACTACTTGAAAACCGCACACAAGTGACTAACGTGTGAATGTTGCCACGGTGACGGTTGCGAAAATGAAAAAAGCCCTTGAAAGCTGCTTGAAAGGTTTCAGCGGAAACGGAACCCTCTTCTACGAGGTTTTTTGCTTTCAAGCCGTTTGGAAAGCTGTGTGAGGTCAGGAGGCCGGAGTACTGGTGTACGTTGAAAGGCTCCAGAATATTTTTCATGCTTTGTTTCCTCGTGGTCGTACTGCTCCTGTACATATACTTGTAGTTTCCTTTTTTTGCCTGTCATTTCTGAATTCTGTGGTGTTTTTTCCGAGTATTTTCCGTCTTGTTTCTTCCAGTAGCTTCCCGTTGTTTTGATTGCCGTTTCTGTCGCATTTCTTTTGTACCATTGCTTTTGTACCGACATCATGCCTCGCGTAGTGTTTTCTGACGACTTGGAGAAGAAGCTCATCGAGCTGTGGAGAGAAACCTCTTTATCCGTCGACGTCGACGATGTACTACTTCTTCGCGAGGCATGGCGAATGAACTCCACGATCCAAGCAAGATATAACTGTTTCTATT
The DNA here is from genome assembly GCF_964019385.1 of Sycon ciliatum. NCBI lineage: Eukaryota > Metazoa > Porifera > Calcarea > Leucosolenida > Sycettidae > Sycon > Sycon ciliatum. The sequence continues at coordinate 41,773 of NC_088644.1, forward strand.
TTTCTCATGAACTGAAAAATTCAAATAAGTTCATCGAGCGCAAAAAAATTGAAGCAACGCAGCCTCGGGATTTGCAAAACTACCACATGACAATCATGTTTCTCCATGGTAATTTGCTGACAAAAATGTTTCAAGTCGTCACTGGAGTGCAGTGTGCTTGGAAAGGCTTTTTCAAGTACTTTTGTCTAGTTTTGAACGCGACATTCGCGTCAAACTTTCAAGTAGTGTGAGTACAGCCTAACTCTAACCCTATCCCCAGTTCTTACCCTATCAAACATATCTTTGGAAGGATTTTAGTCCCGACGTTTACTTCAAGTTCATTTCTGGTTCCCAGTGTACATACATGTACACTAAAAAGGATTTACGTATCATTATTGGCAAACAGCTTTCTATGGTGATATTCAAGTTTTCATAGATGGGTCCAAAGGGATGTTAGGTGAGTAGATCAGACCCACAGGAAAGTGGGCAGAGATCAAAAATCCCCTTAGGACACATTCAGACTACACTAAAACCCATCAAACCGTGAAAGACGATAAAGAGCAAGTGGTAATCACACCTCGGAGCAAAGAAGGGAATTTACCCTGCCTCGGCAGCTGTTTCCATGCCAATTGTAATATGGCGTGGCCGATCGAATCTTTATTCACTGCACAAAATTCAAACTAAACTTCCATTGTTTTTGTTGTCATCATTCATTGATTATCGTGCTCATACTGGTGGCACTGCATGTACAAGTCAGCTGGTCACCAACATGAACAACCAGTGCTATGCTTGAATATTCATAGCGTAAACCTTTTAACCCTAGGACGGCCACCACTTTCATTACTCCTAGAACGGCCAAACGGTGTCATTTGACACCTGCATACATTTCCATGTCTAAGACCTATGATATAGGTTATTATAGTTTTTTGTTTTCAGTGCTGGCTATCACTAGCGGCATGTATGATGTACACAACACATAAGGATATCACCCAGACACTATTTTTGGCTATATGCAACTAAAGTACAATGTACGCGTAAAGGCAATTGCGAAGGATGAACTCAATTACTGGCAAAACCTCAATTACTTGCAAAGGAATTTCGTATAACCACAGAGTTTTAAATGCAAGCAATGTGTCAACGTCACTTGGCACATGAGGAACTGATTTTTGGGAATATGTGCTTTGGCATGATCAGATTACTCGACTGTCAGGATGAATGACACACAGTAACAAGTACAAACATGGACTGACTATGAGCATCATTTTTCCACCAAGCTGACACATATGCTGCTAGACATGGTTGCAATATTAGGCTAGTAACGACTGCATTTTAGACTCTTTCAAAGAGGTGTACCTCTTCTCCTTGGCTGCCACTTAGCAACCAGATGCCATGACTATCTACAAGCTTATTGACCAGTGCAGGAATGAGCGTTTTCTGGATGTGCATGAACTAGCAAAGTTCTGGGATATTGTGAAGGCGTTGATGCCTGTCACATCTATTCATTTATGTAACAGCCTTGCAAGGGTACATCTTCTGGAATAGTCTTTGTTGAGATAGATCCACTACATTCGATCGACATGGTCAAGGATAGATCTCGTCTTTTGCTAGAATTGGACGATGTGGGGCTTTTAACTCTCACCATGTACAACACATGGCTCCAGGTGGTCTACACTAGGCGGACCATTGTTAATTCTTGCTACTTCTACCTTCTACGCCTACCGTCTTTGCATCCTACAATGTAATCTTGAAAACAAAACGCAATCCGCGATTATTGGCAATGAAGTTTGCTGGTAGTTAACTTCGATTTACCAGAGTGGTTCATACTGCAACTCTTTCTTCTCCATCAGTTTCTTGACCAGTAATGCACTGATGATGAAGTTATCAGTTATTACTTAGCGATCACCTTCTGCAGGATCTGGAGCCAATGAAGAGAGAGACGCCATCCCAGCGGCTGCCTACCCATTTATCCTGAAGTGGGGGAGGAAGAGGTTTGGTTCAAGTGCCTTACTAGCGAGTCAAGTAGCTAGAAAAGATTATCTACACAGCACCATCCTTGCGATAATGCGTTGTACCATCTCCAGGTTGCAGAGTTGCGATTCCTCTTCCTCAACACTATCCATTTCGTGGTCTCCACCACTCCTGCACCTGTTTCTGACAATTCCTTGTCTGAACTATCCTGCAATCCTTGCCCACTCTCTGGAGGTTCGTAAACCTTAATACATTCTGAATCCACAGGTACTCAGGTGTTGTGACCGTACGATTCGCCCTCATATGACAGAACAGATCCACCACTGCCAATGGTCACTACACTTGAACATCTATCAAATGAAGACAAAGTGGGCAATTTCCCTTTCATGGTAATCAGATTCATGCATGGTAATCATTGCGCGAAATCACGCGACACCTGTACATTTTCGATCTGCGGGATGAAGATGACGACGTCCATGCATCAGGTATCAGGGGGTAGTAAGATACTGGTATATTACTACTCCACGCCTCAAATCGTGCTGTCAAGCGTATGCGGGGGAGTGTAGCATGCCATCCCTTACACTTTCCAGCTCAGGGTTACCCTCGCTACCAATGGACGAAATTTCAGGGTCACAGCTTGCGCAACGGCTTTGTCCTGTGCGAATGGCCACTCGACATACTCAGCACAAATTTTCTATTGCATGCATGCACAAAATGTTCAACTTTCGTATTTTTGGCGACTTTACCACCGTCGTGGAGGCTGGTTGGTGAGGAGCAGGTAGCCATCCCTTGTGGAATCAAACACATGGTTCCACAGTGTGGCTGATTCCGCAAGAGCCAGGTCCATACGAGGAACATTCGCTTTGTCTTTTGCCATCGAAGTAAGTCACTTTTCTTGTTCTCAGTGTTTTCTACGTTCAACGTTTCTGAGATTTTTGAATTATTCACTTTTCATTCTTTCATACTTTATTTCTTCATGTTCACTGCCTCACTTGCCTTCTGATCTGGAGAATGTGACGGAGGTGACTGTTGGTTACTGCCTGGTATAACGGTTGTCGTGCTGTTGCTGTATTTCCGTCCTGCTCGCGACGTTGTAGATCACAAACAATTTGAAATCACATGAATTGTACTTACCGTCGTGCGTGCGGTATTAGGAAACACTGTGCAGATTAGATCGTCGCAATGTATCTATATGTGTGTCTGGTCATCCTGTGCCACGCAAGAACTCCAACTAGACGCATTCGTCCTCGGCCCTGTTGATCGATTGTCCACTCGTCTTTCCTTGAAGAACGATCGATCAAAAAAAATCGAGCTCGAGGACTTTTTGCAAAAAAACGGCTGAAAAAAGGAAGAAAAAAGGGTGCTCAGAATGAGATTCGAGTACACAACCATGGTCTCAGCAGTTTATGTGGATGTCGCTCATAGATGCGCGATTTCGCGCAATGAGGCTACATCCATTCTAGTATTTCCTTGGCCATCAGACCGCGATGGCTCCTCTGGGGCAATTTGCAGGAAAATGAAAGGGAATGAGCAGTATCAAGGACATTAGCTGAAGAGTGTTTGTGTAATCTGTGCCCTAATATTTACCCGCCCCAAGTTCGCGATTCTCGCCCGACGGTTGTATGTTGATCATATATTCCGTCCTGTATTCAGCAATTTTACTACCCATGCACCTTTCTTTTGTCTGGTTGGCATACGACCAACTCAATATGGACGAAATCTTCGATATGTGTTCATATTAGAGAGGTTCCGCACTACGTAAAGTTGAGCAACTTTACGTTAGTGGGGGGGGGGGAAACCCGTGAATTCGCGAGTTTGCACTCCACTTACGGAAAGTTGTCTACGTGGAGTACGTAGATAGGGCTCTGATAACGTAGCTGGTCCGTAAGTGGATTGGGGTGCAAACTTATGACTCTCTCCCCAGGTCGATCTGGTCGTACACTGCCGCGTTCGGAGTTGCCAAGGGCAGCTACGTGATTTGAAAACTCCGAATGGCGGAACACAGATGCGCATGTAGTTTACGTAAGACTTTCCGTAGATCGACTACGTTTTTTACTAACGTAATTACGTTATGCGGAACCTCTCTATTGTTTCCATCTAGCTGCAATAATGGCTTTTTTAGTGCAGGTGTCAATGACACTGGTTGGCCGTTCTAGGTATACGTACTCGCCATTATGGTACCTCCTCAATTACAAATCAAAGGTTTATCCCAGACGAAAGAGGAAGCAAAATTCGGAATAGTCACAAGATTTGAGCATATACTGATTAGCCATATTTCGGTTCTTCTAAAAGTTTGACTCACGCGGTGAAATGACACCGTTGGCTGTTCTAGGGTTAAAACTGGTTGAGCAATTAGGGTCTGCTCCTTTATCCCAAGCGAACCAGGAAACACTTCAATAAGAAGATGCATGATCTCCTTTTGCATTCTTTAGTTCAACTAGGACTTCAGCATCGTGAAACAGTCACCAAAGACAAAAGAAAAGGAGAACCTTCGCAGTTTGCGCAAAAGAATTGAAAGTTGAAACATACACATGCTGGCCATTTGAAGGCTCAACTATTTACTGCCGGTATTGCTGTTTTCATGGCAGCAGCCATGGTAGTCAAAGGCTTCCGCCGGCAAAGTCCCTGTAATGCCACGTGATCACATCGCCTTGGAAACCTGTCCCTTTCGCCACTTCTTATCAATAGTGTGAACGCGCCCCGGCTGCATCCAAATTACCCAGGTGCCAGGCCGATAGGTCACGAAAAAAGGTGGGTTTAAGCACGGTTGACAATATCATTTCACTTCCAACTAGGTATTGAACCTGATACTGTCTGTTTCACTAGGTTAGAGTTTGACAATAACCTTGACATTGAGTCTGTTGCTACATTGATTCATCCCGATTAGAGAGATCGAATCTGTATATTTTGAGCGAAAATTCCACGCTAAAGATTGGGAAAGTTGTAGTTTCTGCTGAGAGAAAGTTCCAATTTGAAGCCGTCGAAGGCTGGAGCTTGCCTTCTAATACCCATATATTTAACGGCTCCATTATTCATTGGTTTGTTTGTTCGATAAATCTCGACTTTCCGACTTTGGATTATCTACCAAATGACTACCGACTCGATAGGTGTTCTCTTTGCCATGCGTTGTGCTTCCCTCCCGACCATATTCAGCTTCTGTTTCTTGGTTTGAGCATTTACTGCAATGTGTTTCCAAACCCATCATCCACCAGTAAGTGACGATGGAGTCCCTAAAATTGAACCTTTGATATTTGTGAGATTGAACCGATTACCCTCCCCCTCCCCCCCCCCCCAATCTATGACTGGAGACTGGTCTACATGACCATAGCACACTGTCGTACCACAACCTACCATATCCTATGTCTAACATGCAATGGTTCATAACATACAATGTAGTATTGTTCCCTGATAGAGATACATCATCAAATGATGCTGCGCTTGTCTATTGAACAAAAAATGTTCGGTGACTACAAATTACTTTAGGGGCTCTCAGGCCTGTTTTACCAGGCTCTGGCAATCAGTATCTTGTAGACCGTCCAACGTATCAAGTCCAATCAATGATTGCTGTCAACTCAGATTGTGAGCCAATTAAATTATGGTGAAAAAGGAGAAGGACAGAATGTTACGAGTTATGACTCCTTGTCACAGTGGGTCCATTGTCCATTGGGCGCGTCTCTATTTGAGAACTTTAACGGTAGACTCATTTTATGTTTCACTGCCTAGATCACTACGTGCGAGGCAGATATACGAGTACATGAATATCACCACCGGTAAATGTTATATCAATGAGCTGAAGGCAAGTCCAATCAGCGCCACACGTCTGCAGTACAGTAGCATCAGTAACGGCATCAGCAGCTGCTGCAGAAAGTAATGGCGAATATAGTAGGTCTATCAGCTCACAGCGTCACGCTTCACGCGTGACAACAGACAAGAACTAACCTCGGATACAACATTCACTTGGAAATAGCGAACTGAAATGCCTCCAATCTGCCAATGTGCCACATTAGCAAGGCGAGTCTGATGCTGGAAGGTAGCAACATCAAACAGGAAAGTACAGAAACAAATGCAGGTAAGAAATTCAACCAGGCAGGCAACCTCCAATATATAGAATCCTGGCACGGAATGCTTTTGTAAACAAAATTGGGATTAAACCCTAAACCCTACCCTAACTCTAGCCCTAACCCTAACCCTACCCTAACCCTAACCCTAAAACCAACCATAACCATAACCACAAAACCCTAACTCTAACCCTATCCCCAATTCCTACCCTATCAAACATATCTTTGGAAGATTTTAGTCCCTGGCGTTTACTTCAAGTTCATTTCTGGTTCCCAGTGTACGTACATGTACACTAAAAAGGATTTACTTATCATCATTGGCAAACAGCTTTCTATGGTGATATTCAAATTTTCATAGATGGGTCCAAAGGGATGTTAGGTGAGTAGATCAGACCCACAGGAAAGTGGGCAGAGATCAAAAATCCCCTTAGGACACATTCAGACTACACTAAAACCCATCAAACCATGAAAGACGATAAAGAGCAAGTGGTAATCACACCTCGGAGCCGAGAAGGGAATTTACCCTGCCTCGGCAGCTGTTTCCATGCCAATTGCAATATGGCGTGGCAGATCGAATCTTTATTCACTGCGCAAAATTCAAACTAAACTTCCATTGTTTTTGTTGTCATCATTCATTGATTATTGTGCTCATACTGGTGGCACTGCATGTACAAGTCAGCTGGTCACCAACATGAACAACCAGTGCTATGCTTGAATATTCATAGCGTAAACCTTTTAAAACTCGTTGAGCAATTAGGGTCTACTCCTTTATCCCAAGCGAACCAGGAAACACTTCAATAAGAAGATGCATGATCTCCTTTTGCATTCTTTAGTTGCACTAGGACTTCAGCATCGTGAAACAGTCACCAAAGACAAAAGAAAAGGAGAACCTTCGCGGTTTGCGCAAAAGAATTAAAAGTTGAAACATGCACATGCTGGCCATTTGAAGGCTCAACTATTTACTGCCGGTACTGCTGTTCTCATGGCAGCAGCCATGGTAGTCAAAGGCTTCCGCCGGCAAAGTCCATGTAATGCCACGTGATCACATGTTGTTGTTGTTGTTGATTTTTATTTTACTTCGCAAGGCCAAACGAGCAATGGTGCCCAATTCTATGGAAGCGAATTTCAAAAGGGAGAGAGCTACGGGGAGAGAGAGAGAGAGAGAGAGAGAGAGAGAGAGAGGGGGGGGGAGAGAGAGGGAGATGATAAGCAATTTTGCAGCGTCAACAGAGCGATTTTGCAGTGTCAATAGAGCGATTTTGAAGCGTCAACAGAGGGAACACAAAGAGTCCATAAGCGCACAAGCACGCAGAGAAGAGTAAATGACATGGTGTGTGGACGGGAAAAGTCAGACAGAGCATTCATTGCAAGGTGTATGGGATGGAGGCAAGCTTAAATTGCTGGACAGCCTTGATCTCCCTTACACTCCTTGGGAGAGCGTTCCAGGCCAAGGCTGCCTGAAAGGCCAGGCGAGATCTGCCGGCTTCTGACTGTGCCGAGGGGACAGTGAGGCCCCTGGAAACCGGGTGCCGGGTGGTGCTGCCAGCTGATGGTGAGAATAGGTCCTGGAGGACACTGCTGGCTTTCCCATTGACACAGCGCCACACCAGGACGAGCCGCTTCTGGGCGTAGCACTCGCGAACTCTGTACAGGGACATCCGTTCGAGCAGACGCTGAGCCGAGGTGTGAGGCGGCAAACCGTATACCGCTCTCGCCGCTCAGTTCTGCAGGACCTGAAGGCGATCAAGCTGCGAAACCTTGAGGGAGGAAGAGAAGGCGTTAGACCCATACAGGAGGTCAGGCATGATGACTGACCTCACATACTGGATGCGACTACTGAGGCTCAGACATCTGCGGGATCGCCACAGTGCTCCAATCTTCTGCACAACTTTCTTCGCCATCGCGTCAACATGGGGGTCCCACTTCACAGCGGCGTCAAGGGTCACGCCGAGGTACCTTGCTGTTGGGCTCAGGGGAAGCTCTGTCTGGTTGCAGCGGACAGCGACATGCTGACCCGCATTGCGTTGTGGTACAATTGACAGGACCTGGCTCTTCTTGTCATTTAGTAGCAGATGTCGATGCTTGAGCCAGTCAGCGACGTTGGTGACGGCCCCTGACAGGCAGGCTGATGTGGCTAGCACTGATTTTCTGTGGCAGTGCACTGCAATGTCATCGGCAAATTGCAGAGATGGAGCAGGATGGGCTATGGCAGGGACATCATGGGTGTACATGCTAAACAGGATCGGTCCTAGGACCGAGCCCTGAGGTACACCAGATGAGCACTTAGCAGCAACACTGTAGGTGGGGCCAATGCGCACTTGCTGGGTTCGATCGCTTAAGTAGCTGCAGAACCAGCGAAGGGAGGCATTGTCCAGGCCGAGATCGAATAGGTCCCGGACCAGTTGGCTGTGATTGACCTTGTCAAAGGCTTTTGACATGTCGATTAGGCAGACGCCTGTGGTCAACTTGTCGTCCCGGGCCTTTAAGATGGCATCTGTTGCTACAACTAGGGCGTCCTCTGTGGAGTGCTCACGGCGGAAGGCAAACTGAGTCGGTGGTATGGCACATGATCGCTCCAGATGTGCAACAAGTTGCTTCTGGATAATCTTCTCGAGTAGTTTGGATACGATCGGCAGGAGCGACACAGGACGATAATTTGCAGCTACCGATGGATCGCCAGCTTTGAAGAGAGGGCTTATTACAGCATGTTTGAAAGCCAGAGGGACTTCACCATGCCTCAGCGATGAGCTGAAGAGCACTGAAAGCGATTGAGCCAACAGGTCACCGCCAGCACATAGCAGACACCCAGGAATCCCATCACTGCCTGTGGCTTTGCAGGGATTTATCCCGTCAGGCGAAATAGCACGTCACAGTACATTTGAGATCAGCGGGAAGAAGATGACGACGTCCACTAATTTAGTATCTGTGCACACGAATCTGCTGTGTGTGTGACTCTGTGTGTCAGCTATGATATCATCTTCTGTGGTTCCATGCCTAGCATGTACGTCTGAACCATCCTGCAAAGTTTGAATGACGTAGGTTGAGCGATCGCTCCGCGAAACATACTTTTTGAAATTCTCTTCATAGTATATCTTCCACCATTGAAATTTCGAATTTCTTCAAAAAGGTGCTGAGAGGGGTGGCTTGCAACCTCGATATGGCTTGTTCCAGGCATGCTTTGGAGCCATCTTCTGTTGAAGTAGTGGCGGTGATCTGCCCTGCAACTGCTACAACAAAAAATGATTCGACCTGAGAAAGGGTGAGACCGCGAATCTCGGTTGAATATTGAGTATTTCAAGCCTTTTCACGACGAAGATGGAGTTCTTTTTGGAGATAGACGTCGCGGCAAAGGACATGGTGTCCGACTTCTGGCGTCTGGTGAAGAAAGGGATCATTTGTCCAGTCAGGTCGGCAGCCTAACCGTCGGTAAGCTTGTGTTTGGATCCCGTTCTGCTCGATGTGGTAGATCACAAACAATTTGATATCGCACAAATTGATCTCAGCATCGTGCGTACGGTATTTTATATTCAGAAAATCCCAAAGTGTCTCTGTGTGGCCGTCCTATGCCACGAGAAACTCCAATCAGGCTCCTATGTCCTCTGCCTTCATGATTGAATGTTCACTTCGTTTGAACAACGAACACAACAATCGAGGACGGCTTTGCAATGAAAAATACAGCTATACTGGAGCTGAAAAAAGAAAGAAAAAACGTGCTCAGGATGAGACTCGAGTACACGCATACTCTCCCAGCAGGTGAAACGCAAATATTTGTGAAAAATGCGTGTCGCCGACTGACCAGTAACTTCGCCTGACGGTTCCAGGAGGTGCTTGACCACATCTTGGGTGGTTGACAGGAAGGTCAGCATTGAGCCTTGCGGCTGTGGACAAATGGGAATCTGGAGCTGCGCCGGACGGGACGGATCATGTACAATGCTGTGGAAGGCATCCGAGACTTCTGTGATGTCGCACGTTGGCTGATGATGTTGACGAGAACGGCTATTGACAGAGTTGATCACGGACCACATCATCCGCAGGTTGGAGGAGTGATCACGACACTGCTGTTGGAAATGCTGATTGCGTTTTCGGCGGTAAGCATTTGAGGCTTCTGCACGGGCTCGCTTGTACTCCTCATGTAGATGCACGTTAGTCTTATCTCGTAGCCACTTTCGGTGAAGTCTATTCTTGCGCATGTTCAGTTGGAATAGATCACGGTCGGACCATGGCGGTGGAGTCCTCCTGGTGGAGATTCTGACTTCACGCAGGCGAGCGTGACTTTCGAGAACCGACATAAACTTGGCATGCCAGCCATTCCACATCTCGTCTACAGTTGCAGCAGGGGGAAAGGAGTGGAGGCTGCACGAGGCAATATCTTCACGAAATGTTGCAAGGTTAATGGCACGAATATTGCGGGTGAGGCGCACTGATTTCCGCTGCAGTGGGTGTTGCGAGGCGGGTAGAGACAGACTTGCATGCACAAGGAAGTGATCGCTGATCGTGCAGGGTACAACTTCACAATGACTTATAGTACCCACGGTGGAGAGCACTAAATCAAGCAGCGTTCCATCCGGACATCGGGGTGTGACTCGTGTGGCAGACTGGACATAGTTGCGGAGCCCATACGATCCGATAAGGTCCCAGAAGCGCTGGTGAGGACGACTGGTCATGCATTGAGCCAGATTGATAATTAAAATCACCCACCAGTGTCATTGATGGCGTGATCGTGGCAGCATTGTGGAGGACTGTGGCCAGGTGGCCCCAGAAATCAGCAGTTGCATTCGGTGGGCGATAGAGGCAGCCAACGAGGTGCCGGTGTTGCCCTCCACCAAGAGCTATCCAGGTAGCCTCCAGGTAGCTATTGTGCAGATCCGAACAATAGGTAACTGGGAGTGATGTCTTGTAATAGAGGCATGTGCCCCCACTCTGGCGATCGGGCCGGTCACAGCGAACAACATTGTAGCCGGGAATACAAATTTCGCCATCCGAGATTGTACTATCCAGCCAGGTCTCAGCAACGCCAACGACGTCCCAGTTGTGCTGGTGGGCAATGCTGTCCAGTGCATGCAGCTTGTAGCGCAGGCTGCAGATATTCAAAAACCCGATGTTGAGGCTCGTGACGAACAGTTTGAGGTTGTTGCAGTTGGTTGTTCTTTGGGAGCCCCGGGACCCTGGAGGCTGGAAGGGAGTAGCATTGTGGTTTAGCAGGGGTATATGGCTGGCAGCAGACATCACTGTTTGCTGACTGGAGCCACGCACTTTGCAGCTTGGTCTTCAGCGGGAGAACCACGCTGGTGGGGTCATGACTTCTGCCCAGGGGTCCGAGTTAACTCGGCGCCGGGTTTGGGAGAACTATCGCTGCTGCTATTGCGGCGGCTGCTGCTGCCGCAGTCGTTTCCGCTGCTGTCGTTGCCACTGCCATCGTCCCTGCTGCTGTGGGCATTGTCGTTGCCGTCGCCACTGCCACCGTCACTGCTGCTGCTGCCGCTACTGCCGCAGTCGTTTCCACTGCTGTCGTCGCCACTGCCACCGTCACTGCTGCTGTGGGCATTGTCATTGCCGTCGCCACTGCCACCGTCACTGCTGCTGTGGGCCTTGTCGTTGCCGCTGCTCTTCTTGGGTGGATTGAATTTCCATGTCCTGCAGTAGAGAGGCCGAGGCCAGAAGTTGGCAGAGGTCACAGTGGCCAGGCAAGCTGCATCGATGGTGACCCTGGCGGATACTTTGCCGCTAGCTGCCGTGTGTACATTGCATGAGTGGACATCTATGATGTTCCCTGTGGCTGCTACAGACCGGCGGTGCACAAACTCCGCGAGACCCTCCATTGTGCAGGTGCTGCTAAGGTTGCCAACACTACTGCTCTCCGGCGTCTTCGTGGGGCTGCAGCGACCAGCTGCCAGCTGTCTTCATTTATGGCATCCACTTCCTCTCGCTCTGTGTTGCCAGTTTCAGGTTCACCACTACCTGCAGCGGCCGGTAGGGTGTCCTGGTTAGGCCCAGCGTTGGCAGCAGTAGCCCCGAAAACGGGCTTGACACTGACAGGCAGGAGTCCAGTATCCCCTGTATCAGACTCAGAATACTCCATTTCTGTGTCCCCAGAGGGCACTGTCTTGGTTGCGTGCCAGGGTGTGGCGGCGCTACGGGTACGGGTTCAGTGTGGGTTCCCACGTGTTTTACCTGCTGGTTTGGCAGTTTTGCACTGTCACTTGCGCGTGGCTTTGACTGTCCAGGACTACTGGTACGGGTACTCTTACTTGTGGTAGTACTACTACCTGCACTCTTGATCTCCTTGCCCAGCTCGCTTTTTCAAAATGGTTGCTTGACTGCCATAATGGCAGACTCCTTCAGCGACTTCATTTCTTGCCTTAGATCCAAGACCAGGCCGGCGAGCTCGTCTACTCTACGCTGGAGACGTACTTCGTTGTTTCTGGCCTCACTGACAAAAGCATTCAAGGTTTCTACAAGGCTGACCACGTTCTGATGGATTCCGGGAATGCTACAAAGTAGCTTCACCTGCTCCGCGCTTGAGAGCTCACCCATGGCGCAAAGATTCTCGTTGTGCACAACCTAGCTACCTAAACTACACTAGTGCAACTGCTGCCACTACTACTACTACTGCTACAACCTACCTACTTACCTCCAGTCCGGCCTAATGCCGGCTGGGCTGTCCAAAAGGTTTCAAGATCTGGAGATCAAAAACGCGTACCCACCACACAGGTGACATCGCCTTGGAACCCTGTCCCTTTCGCCACTTCTTATCAATAGTGTGAACGCGCCTCAGCTGCATCCAAATTACCCAGGTGCCAGGCCGATAGGTCACGAAAAAAGATGGGTTTAAGCACGGTTGACAATATCATTTCACTTCCAAGTAGGAATTGAACCTGATACCGTCTGTTTCACTAGGTTAGAGTTTGACAGAAACCTTGACATTGAGTCTGTTGCTACATTGATTCATCCCGATTAGAAAGATCGAATCTGTATAATTATTCTGAGCGAAATTTCCACGCTAAAGATTGGGAAAGTAACTGTCGTAGTTTCTGCTGAGAGAAAGTTCCAATTTGAAGCCGTCGAAGGCTGGAGCTTGCCTTCTAATACCCATACATTCGACGGCTCAATTATTCATTGGTTTGTTTGTTCGATAAATCTCGACTTTCCGACTTTGGATTATCTACCAAATGACTACCGACTCGATAGGTGTTCTCTTTGCCATGCGTTGTGCTTCCCTCCCGACCATATTCAGCTTCTGTTTCTTGGTTTGAGCATTTACTGCAAAGTGTTTCCAAACTCATCATCCACCAGTAAGTGACGATGAAGTCCCTAAAATTAAACCTTTGATATTTGTGAGATTGAACCGATTACCCCCCCCCCCCCCCCCCAATCTATGACTGGAGACTGGTCTACATGACCATAGCACACTGTCGTACCACAACCTACCATATCCTATGTCTAACATGCAATGGTTCTCAACATGCAATGTAGTATTGTTCCCTGATAGAGATACATCATCAAAAATAATGATGCTGCGTTTGTCTATTGAACAAAAAATGTTCGGTGACTACAAATTACTATAGAGGCTCTCAGGCCTCTTTTACCAGGCTCTGGCCATCAGTATCTTGTAGACCGTCCCACGTATCAAGTCCAATCAATGATTGCTGTTCAACTCGGATGGTGAGCCAATTGAATTATGGTGAAAAAGGAGAAGGACAGAATGTTACAATTTATAACTCCTTGTCACAGTGGGTCCATTGTCCATTGGGCGCGTCTCTATTTGAGAACTTTAACGGTAGACTCATTTTATGTTTTACTGCCTAGATCACTACGTGCGAGGCAGATATACGAGTACATGAATATCACCACCGGTAAATGTTATATCAATGAGCTGAAGGCAAGTCCAATCAGCGCCACACGTCTGCAGTACAGTAGCATCAGTAACGGCATCAGCAGCTGCTGCAGAAAGTAATGGCGAATATAGTAGGTCTATCAGCTCACAGCGTCACGCTTCACGCGTGACAACAGACAAGAACTAACCTCGGATACAACAATCACTTGGAAATAGCGAACTGAAATGCCTCCAATCTGCCAATGTGCCACATTAGCAAGGCGAGTCTGATGCTGGAAAGTAGCAACGTCAAACAGGAAAGTACAGAAACAAATGCAGGTAAGAAATTCAACCAGGCAGGCGAATTCCAATGTATAGAATACTGGCACTCAATGCTTTTGTAAACAAAAATGGGACTAAACCCTAAACCCTACCCTAACCCTAGCCCTAACCCTAACCCTAGAACCAACCGTAACCATAACCACAAAACCCTAACTCTAACCCTATCAAAGGCCACGCCGTTTTTTTCTATGTTTCGCGTCACCTTATTCGATGAAATCAATGAGGGAGGGTGAAAAAAATATAAAAGCCATCCAAAAAAGACAGTGCACGTGCATTGCATTTGTGTACAGTGAAGCGACGCGGCACTGTTCATGTATATGAATACATGAGTGTATCCCCTCTGCTATGCTTGTCATCCAAACACAGGCGGCGTGATGATTGTGTGACTTGCGGCCCAGCTTATTACACACACATGTACAATCATGTACATGTGTGTGAGCTGAGTACGATCATGCGATAAATAGAACAAAATATTGAATTGATGCCAACATTATAGTTTAATACGTGTAACAATCATGTTCGGTTTTTTTCCTTTTGGGTTACCTTTTCCGGTTTTCTGGGTTTGCATTCAATTTGTATTGCATTAAAAAAATTGGTTCTGTGTTTTAAAACTCCGGCTGTGAAATACATGCGCGCGGGGGACGCGAAACACAGATAAAAAACGGTGTGGCCAAACATATCTTTGGAAGATATTAGTCCCTGACGTTTACTTCAAGTTCATTTCTGGTTCCCAGTGTACGTACATGTACACTAAAAAGGATTTACATATCATTATTGGCAAACAGCTTTCTATGGTGATATTCAAGTTTTCATAGATGGGTCCAAAGGGATATTAGGTGAGTAGATCAGACCCACGGGAAAGTGGGCAGAGATCAAAAATCCCCTTAGGACACATTCAGACTACACTAAAACCCATCAAACCGTGAAAGACGATAAAGAGCAAGTAGTAATCACACCTCGGAGCCGAGAAGGGAATTTACCCTGCCTCGTCAGCTGTTTTCATGCCAATTGCAATATGGCGTGGCAGATCGAATCTTTATTCACTGCGCAAAATTCAAACTAAACTTCCATTGATTTTGTTGTCATCATTCATTGATTATTGTGCTCATACCGGTGGCACTGCATGTACAAGTCAGCTGGTCACCAACATGAACATCCAGTGCTATGCTTGAATACTCATAGCGTTAACCTTTTAAAACTCGTTGAGCAATTAGGGTCTACTCCTTTATCCCAAGCGAACCAGGAAACACTTCAATAAGAAGATGCATGATCTCCTTTTGCATTCTTTAGTTGAACTAGGACTTCAGCATCGTGAAACAGTCACCAAAGACAAAAGAAAAGGAGAACCTTCGCGGTTTGCGCAAAAGAATTAAAAGTTGAAACATGCACATGCTGGCCATTTGAAGGCTCAACTATTTACTGCCGGTACTGCTGTTTTCATGGCAGCAGCCATGGTAGTCAAAGGCCTCCGCCGGCAAAGTCCCTGTAATGCCACGTGATCACATCGCCTTGGAAACCTGTCCCTTTCGCCACTTCTTTTCATTAGTGTGAACGCGCCTCGGCTGCATCCAAACTACCCAGGTGCCAGGCCGATAGGTCACGAAAAAAGGTGGGTTTAGCACGTTTGACAATATCACTTCACTTCCAAGCAGGAATGGAACCTGATACCGTCTGTTTCACTAGGTTTGAGTTTGACAAAAACCTTGACATTGAGTCTGTTGCTACATTGATTCATCCCGATTAGAGAGATCGAATCTGTATATTTTGAGCGAAAATTCCACGCTAAAGATTGGGAAAGTAACTGTCGTAGTTTCTGCTGAGAGAAAGTTCCAATTTGAAGCCGTCGAAGGCTGGAGCTTGCCTTCTAATACCTATATATTTAACGGCTCAATTATTCATTGGTTTGTTTGTTCGATGGATGCAGTGAATGGGATTTTCGGTCTTTGACCACTTGCTGGTGAGCTGATCTACTCACCTCCCACCGCTTTAGGAGCTGCATCTGCGCCTTGATCCTTGAAGGGTGGTAGCGTTCCTACGGATGCGGAAAACCCGGCTTCCAGCCGAGTCTCACGCGAACCGTGAAATTTTTTTAAAATTTTGTTTGTTCGATAAATCTCGACTTTCCGACTTTGGATTATCTACCAAATGACTACCGACTCGATAGGTGTTCTCTTTGCCATGCGTTGTGCTTCGTTCCCGACCATATTCAGCTTCTGTTTCTTGGTTTGAGCATTAACTGCAATGTGTTTCCAATCTCATCATCCACCAGTAAGTGACGAGGGAGTCCCTAAAATTGAACCTTTGATATTTGTGAGATTGAACCGATTATCCTCCCCCCCCCCCCCAATCTATGACTGGAGACTGGTCTACATGACCATAGCACACTGTCGTACCACAACCTACCATATCCTATGTTTAACATGCAATGGTTCTTAACATGCAATGTAGTATTGTTCCCTGATAGAGATACATCATGTCCACCTTCCTTCCTTTTCCTGCTGTGAATCTTTTGTATAAATGTTATGTTCGTCCCCTCCTTGAATATGCTGTTCCCGTTTGGATGTTTTCCGTTTCAGCCACCATGTCCACAACCCTTGATAAACTGCAGGCTACTGCTGCTAGAGCATACTTAAAGAGTAAACTCAAGCGTCAGCCTGACTGGACGACTTCCAAAGAAGACCTCAATGTTCTGTCCTCTTGGGAATCTTTAGCATGGCGACGGCAGATTCTTGGCCTTGTCTATTTCCACCATGTATTCTCCCAACACCCCTCCTTGTTGTCTCAATTCCAGCTACCCTCTTCCCAAAGCAGTCGTCACCCTTCATCCATAATTCTTCCTAAAGCTGGCACCTACTTTCGTAAATCAACCCTTTTTTCTTCGAGTGTTGCCTGGAATAAACTTCCTGAAGATATTCGTTCACTCTCTACAACAGCGAAATTTAGTATTGCTGTTCGTCGGTATCATTCGCAATCTATGTTTTCTTTGA
Source organism: Sycon ciliatum (assembly GCF_964019385.1). Lineage (NCBI taxonomy): Eukaryota > Metazoa > Porifera > Calcarea > Leucosolenida > Sycettidae > Sycon > Sycon ciliatum. Next base: position 58,920 of record NC_088644.1, read on the forward strand.
AAGGTATTCCTGACTTTTGTGTCTAGGCTAACCACATCTATGATAGTTTCAATAGTTTGTGTATATGTCAGTTATAGTAATCCGCAATGCTGCTTTTCTAATTCTCATTATGATTAGCATGCAATGTATTACCCGAAGTACTGAATTTACTTCTTCTGTACTCTATATTCTAATGTATCTTCTACCTTTTCTCCCTTAGGAACATACTTTCTCATTTTCCATACGTACTTAGGAGACTCCCTTCGATAGGCATCTATTTGCCTCTGGAGGATCCGTGAAATAAAAATCAATCAATCAATCAAAAATGATGCTGCGTTTGTCTATTGAACAAAAAATGTTCGGTGACTACAAATTACTCTAGAGGCTCTCAGGCCTCTTTTTCCAGGATCTGGCAATCAGTATCTTGTAGACCGTCCCACGTATCAAGTCCAATCAATGATTGCTGTTCAACTCGGATGGTGAGCCAATTAAATTATGGTGAAAAGGAGGACAGAATGTTACGAGTTATGACTCCTTGTCACAGTGGGTCCATTGTTATTAGATATCTGCCTGTTTTGGTTTTCTCCACTATAAACGATAGAGCTTGGAAGCTCAGGGCCCTACGCTATGCTTTCTTGCCTTGATGACCTAGACAAAAAAGCAGAGGGATGTTTTGCAGACATAGCCTGGGATTCGAACCCGCACTATCACCCTGCAAGCATCCCCGTTACACTTCGCATACATACTAATTCTTCCAAGTTGCTTCACGTTACGGTCTTGCATTTCAAAGGCCCATTTGAATATTGTGGCCAGCCGTCTTTGATGGTACGGTATGGTACGGGACAGGTACGGGCGAGGGTAATAAGACACCGTCTACCGCCTTGATGACCGAGACAAAAGAATAGGGATGTTATAAATTTATCAATTCTCCTATTTGTTTTTTCAAGGCATCACCTGGGATTCGAACCCGCACTATCGCCCTACATGCATTCCCCCATATACTTCGCATTCATACTCATTCTTCCAAGTTGCTTGACGTTATGATCTTGCGTTTGAAAGCCCTATTTGAATATTGCGGCCAGCTGTATGTGGCCAGTTGTGTTTGATGGTACGGTACGGTACGGGACAGATACGGGATAGTGCCAGGCGTGACACAAACGCGCAAACACACAAATACCAAATTAAAGCTGTGTGGACCCTGGCTAGCGCCAGACGTTACTGAAGTAACGTCTTCTGCATAGCTACGGGAATAAAAGAATACTACTACTACTACCACTACCACTACCACTACCACTACCACTACCACTACCACTACCGAACTTCGCCTTTATTTGAAAACAAACCGGGTATCAGAAAGAAGAAACTGAAAAACGCAAGCAAGAAAGGCAATGGTGACAAAACCATTCAAGAAATTAGCAAAAATCAAATCAAATAAATAGGAAAATCCAATCAGAAAATAAAATAAAGGAATCAAGCCAACTAGGGAATACATAAACAAAGAGCAAACCCGCAAACACCATCCAAGCATCGCTACTACCAGTACGATGACGTTTCCATTCACCCAACCGCTTAAACGCTTTTAAAACGAAAACAAATACAACAGAACACTCTGAGACAGAATGAAACCAATGACAATATTATGGCAAGTCCATTGATGCCCGTCAGCGCGGCATATGAGCCAACGTACGGCACTCCGTCACAAAGCAATGTCGGCCAATGCCGGATCCACTGCGTAGGTATGATGCACGTGACCCCCGGAAGCAAGTAATCTGCCACCGCATCAGAGATAGACTGATTCTCGAGCGCAAGTGGCTGATGATGAGACGATATGGTATGTCCGAGTTCTTATGGTGCAGTTGTGTTGCGAGGGTCTTAAGGAAGATGCCACATTCGGGAGCACACTGTCCACTGGTGGCGAAAACAAGCGGAGTGAACGATCCTCGATCCACCTGGTTGATTCGATTGGAATACTGACGTTTCTTCTGATGCTCGTGTTGGGATAACTGCCTCGACACTTCTGGTCCAGACAGCAAAGACGGCCTTGGGTGCGTGACCCGTACATCAAAAAAGGCGTTTTGCTGCCTGGTCCAGAAGCCACGAGCCCGTATATCCACACGAGCACCGTCAGCTGAGCTTCCCGAGACGGCTTCACCACCCAGCGGCATCAGCGGTGGCTCAATCTCGACATCGCAAACAACACTAGCGAGTGCGTCCGCTAGGAGGTCGCGAAGTTCATTATGTCTCTGGGTAGGGTATCCCCGCTTGGGCACGTGAGGGCGTGATGAACTGACATGTCTTGGCCACAAACACAGGATAATGATATGCCATCAAGCGGGAGGCCATACCTCAGGCACAATGCGTCTCGAAAATCAGACTTGTTGAATATAGTTAAAGGGAATGAAGCCGATGGAGGCGTAACCAGCCACGTTGACACACCGCCGTCACCCGCGACATCCACTAGTAGGCGCTGCTCATCCGTCAGAGCGGGCCTGATCTCCTCCAACGCAGCATTGTGCTGCGCACGGCGTTCCCGGCGAGCCTGCGTGGCCAAACCCCTGGAGGCAGCGATGATATCGGCAACAGGAACGTCGATAGCATCAGGACCATCGACAGCACCAGTCAGCACACAATCCACCATGGGCATTATCGACGTCCGGCAAAGGAGGTACGCAGCCTCCGCACGCAAACTGCCAATGCGGATAGCCAGCCCTCCATTCCTCACAGGCATTGAAAATAGCTGACGGAGTACACCATCAGCCGCAAGAGGATGGCCTGTTAATGCTGGCAGCAGATGTTTGTTGATGACGTCATCCAGTGGCGTATACAGGGCAGGGTCCACAAAGACTGCACGCTGCAGATAGGTCCAACGGGACTGTAGAGAGGCAGAGAAGACGCGAAAGGCCGCCTGAGGCTGGGTGACAGCCAGACCAGCAAGGCGCCTAACCAATGTGGACAGTTCCTCAACACGGCTCTTCACAAAATTCTCTCGGAACTGTTGGTCTCCAATGGCCCCGCCAAGGTAACGAACGCCGTCGCTTCGGATACGGACATCAGTGCCGGCAAATACCTCCTGGGCCCTTTCCATTAAATGTGGACGGACGAGTAAAACCGTCTTCATGGCATTGGGGTGGTAGCCATACCGGGGCCCCTCCTCCACGATGCAATCCCAATACCCATGCAGCGGCAGGAGCTCTCCGGCTGCGGCATCGTCATCCGCGTACCAAATCTGGCTGGTGCTTGGAAGTCGACGCGACAGCCGAGATGCCAGGGGCACAGTCGCGAGAGCGTAGAACGCCATGGCAAGAGGATCCCCTTGGCATGTACCCTCCCGGGAATAAATGACCTCTCCGCCATTGAGGTATAGAGGGATGTCGGCCTGGTAGGTGTTAATGAAAATTCGCCCAGCGGCAGGACAGATTCTTGGAATGTTGTGTAGCGCCGCAGCCCTGTTCAGAGAATTGAAGGCGTTGGACGCATCCACCACCAGAATACCTTGAGTCGTCTCGCGGTCATAGAGGCCGGTCAAAGCCTGCACCCCGACCTCGCAAGCCGACGGGACGCCGACGCACAGCTGATGAGGAGCAGTAACCGCAGCCACATCCCTCTCGATAACCGACATGACCACTTTCCCGATCACGCGGCGAAACACCTCCCCGATGGCTATAGGCCTTACCCCAGGCTGCTTATCCAATGGAATGAGCCTTGCTGCCAGGAATGAGCGGAGATCCCGCGGCTCAATTGCCTCAGTGCAAAGACGCTTGGCAGCACGAGCCAGAGCCGAGCATAGGTCGCCACTACCACTACCACCACCACCACCACCACCACCACCACCACCACCACCACCACCACCACCACCACCACCACCACCACCACCACCACCACCACCACCACCACCACCACCACCACCACCACCACCACCACCACCACCACCACCACCACCACCACCACCACCACCACCACCACCACCACCACCACCACCACTACCACTACCACTACCACTTTGTATCTTGTATCACAATAATTTGTATCACAATTATTTGTGGGTTCAGCAATAAAGGATGTGACTACTACCACTACCACTACCACTACCACTACCACTACCACTACCACTACCACTACCACTACCACTACCACTACCACTACCACTACCACTACTACTACTACTACTACTACTACTACTACTACTGAGAACGTTGACTTTATTTGATAACAAACTGGGTGCCGGAATGAAGAATTCAAAAACGGAAGCAAAGAAGGCAATGGTGACAAATCCAATCAAGTATATCGTAGATAGGAGAATCAAATCAAATAAATCGGAAAATCCAAAAATAAAATAAAATAAAAGAATCAAGTCAACTATCGAATACCAAAACAAAGAGTAAACCCGCATCCGCAAGCACCATCCAAGCAGCACGGTTTACCCAACTCATCCAACAACCCAGACAATAGAAAACCAGATAAGGTACACAAAGAAAACGGGTAAGTCAACCATCAAATCATGACCAACATATAATAGCAAAATTGCTACAACAAAAATACAGACACTATCATGAAACAGTTAGGTCAGGCATGCTAAACAGCCGGGTGAGCACGGGCCCTGCACTCCACCACAAAACCGCCATGACCAGCACCCATTAGCCTTCGGCGGTACGAGTGCCGTGACCCCCGCAGACAAGTTATTTGCCAGCGAATCAGGCACACACTGATCCGGGCACGAAGCTGGCGCATGATCAGTGAGTAGGGGAGATCACGGTTCCTCTCACTGATTTGAGCTGCTAACGACTTCAGGAATATTGACGCCTCCGGCGCACACTGCCCATTGGTGGCGAAAACCAACGGCGTGAACGAACCGCAGTCGACGTTGTTGATCCGGCTCGAGTACTGGCGCTTCTTCTGCCTCTCGCTGTCAGACAACTGGCTCGCTACTCCCGAACGCGACAGCAAAGACGGCCTTGGGTGGGTAACCCGAACATCAAAGAAGGCGTTTTGCTGTCGCGTCCAGAAACCGCGAGCCCGTATGTCTGCACGAGCGGCATCAGCTCTAATACCCGAGACCGTCTCACCATCGAGAGGCAGCAGAACAGGCTCCAACTCGACATCATACGCCACCTCGGACATGGCACTAGCCAGCAGGTCCCGAACCTCGTTGTGACGTTGCGTTGGGTACCCGCCACAGGGGCATGTCATAGCGTGGTGGCTTGTCATGTCTTTGCCACACACGCATGATGCTGGCAAACCTTCCAAGGGAAGGCCATATCGTAGGCCCACAGCATCACGGAAATCCGTCCTGCTGAAAACGGTCCCAGGCATTGCAGTCGCAGGTGGAGTCGTCAACCAACTTGAGACGCCATCTTCACCTGCGACCTCTACCAGTAGCCGTTGCGTGGGCGGGAGGCCGGATCGGATCTCCTACGCCAAGTTCCGCTGCTGAACACGGCGCGCCGCCCGAGCACCTGCAGCCAATGTCCTGCATGCTTTTACCACAGACGACACCTCATGCGTGGAGGTGCCACCGGCTACCAACTCCACCATGGGTGCAATGGCGTCTCGGCACAGGGTGCGCTCAGCAGCCGCCCGTGACACATTGCTACGGACCGCAAGACCACCAAGCTTCGCTGGAAGGGAAAGCAGTGCTCGCAAACCTCCCTCAACCGGCACAGAATGGCCCGTGAATGCAGGCAGCAGCTGAACATTTAGGACGCGATCCAGGGGTGCGTAGAGTGCCCCGTCAGCATTAGCAACGCGCTGCAAGTATGACCACCGAGACTGAATGGCAGAGATGAATAAGTGGTAAGCCGCGTGGGGCTGGGTCTCTGCAACACTCGCCAGCCTCTTGGTTAAAGCACACCAGTCACCCACACGGCTTCCCACAAGCCCATCACAGAACTCAGTGCTGCCGATGACTCCACCGAGATACCGGACGCCATCAGAGCAAATCCGGGTGCCAGTGCCAGCAAATACCCGCTCAGCGTCTGACACCAGGTGGCTCTTGACGAGGAGCACGGTCTTGGCAGCATTAGGCTTGTAGCCATACTTCGGGCCCTCAGCCGAGATGCAGTTCCAGTACTCACCGAGTGCCACAACGCGGTCCAAAGCGGCATCATCGTCAGCATACCACACCTGCATGGAACCACTGCATGTTGTGGACAGATGCTTGGCCAGAGGGAGGGTAGCCAAAGCATAAAATGCCATGGCCAGTGGATCTCCTTGGCACGTGCCCTCTCTTGAGTAGAGTGTCTCGCCACCATCCAGGTACAGGGGAAATCCGCTTGGCACGTGTTCACAAATACCCGCCCTGTAGCTGGGCACACGCGTGGTATGTTGTTCAGTGCAGCTGCCCGGTTCACTGAATTAAAGGCGTTAGTGGCGTCGACGAGGATTATTGCCTCTGACTCCTCCTTGGCAAATACCGATGACAGCGCCTCCACAGCCACTTCACATGCCGATGGTATCCCGACGCACAGCTGGGTCGGCGCCGTCGCAATCACCACATCCTTCTCAATCGCCGCCATGATTGCCTTGCCAACTGCACGCCGAAAAACCTCACCCACAGCGATGGGCCGCACGCCAGGTCGCTTATCCAGTAGTATCAGTCGCGCTGCCAGAAACGGGCGCAGATGCAAAGCGTCCAGCCTCTCCGTGCACAGGCATTTGGCCACGCGAGAGAGGGCCGAACAGAGCTCGTCAGAAGCTGACTTGAACATGCCAACCATCCGACGCCAGGCAGCCGCATCCAAAGCCGAAGGTCCAGCAGCTCCCTTCATTCCCAATATCGTCTTCTTCATAGCTGCTGGTGTTATCGCCTCAAACATAACTGGATCTGGGGGGTCGGGGTTACAGTCCAGTAGGATGTCTGGATCAGCCGGCTGGGGAGCAGGGTGCTTATCCCGCAGGCGCTCTAGAACTGACTTCCCACTCACCTCTTCATCCAGGGGAAGAACGCCACCAGCACCATCAGCATCCAGGTATTGGGCAGCACTGCCAACTCGGTCATTGAAAACCATGTTCGCTAAACGAACATCGTCCAAAGCACGTGGACTCGAATCACCCACGGCTGCATCAGAGAGATGAGCCTGAATGCATCGAGACTCCCGTAGCAATGGAGAGAGATCACCAGCAGTCCACAGCCCAAGCCGCTTGGCCAAAAACGTCTTGTGGTCGCTAGCCGCAGATCCACGAAACGGCTTCTGCAACAACAGATGACCTGCAGGCGACGACCACCGCCGACCACGCAAAGGCCCGAGCACCCGAGCCATCCGTAAATAAGCCAATGAGGCGTGCAATCTCCTTGACGAACTCTTTGCCATCCGAGCCGAAGGGGACCATAAACACGTTTCTTCTCCATGAGATGACTTCACGGTATGCAGAATCGAACATGCTCACAGTCTCATCAGTAGTCTGACTCCAAAACCCTTCATCTGCAGATGAGTTACTGCCACCCTCAACCACCGTACTCGGCTCACGCGACGCTTGCTTTTCCGGACGCAGAGGGGCCAGACGAACATGCGATGGCTGATATAGCGATGCTGGTGAACAGGATGGTTCCGCCTGAGGCTGTCCAGACGAACCGGGACCCACAGAGGCCGGCGCCGCAGACACAGGTACCCGGGAAGCTGCAGTGGGATCAGAAGAAGCACCCGCGGACGAAGAGGCGGCAGCGCAATCAGAAACCGTCTCCGAGCACACAGGAACAGGCAAATCCACCCGCAGCGACTTCACAGACGGAACCGCAGGCGCAGATATAGAAGATTGGGAAGATCCTGTGACTCCAGGCGCCGGTGCTATACCAGAGCGTGCAGCGGCCGACGACGGGGGCCTGGATACCGCAGGCAAATCCACCCGCAGCGACTTCACAGACGGAACCGCAGGCGCAGATAAAGAAGATTGGGAAGATCCTGTGAATCCAGGCGCCGGTGCTACACCAGAGCGTGCAGCGGCCAACGACGGGGGCCTGGATACCGAAGTATGCCGTACCTCTCGAGCCACGCCACCGGTCCGGCCAGCAGCGGAATCACCCGGTCGAGAAGGCTGCACTCTTCGTCCACTCCAGGCCGGCGGATCACCAGCAGAAAGGCCTTGAGGCACCTCCGATCCACCAACATCATGCAAATCCAAATTTCCAAAATTCCTGCAGCGCCCAATCTGACCTGGGTAGCAATTGACACAGCAGCGTCCATTCCTATTGCACGAACATGCTCCGCACGTACCAGTTTTCTTGCTGCAGGAGCAACAGGGTCCAGCAGAAGCCTCACGCCGTGACATGTCATGCAGCCTGCAGCACTGCCAGAAGAAGCCGCACAGCGACGCGAGGTGTGAACAGCACCTCGCACGTCACTCGTGACAGACCATGCGGGAAAGCACCCAGCCACGAAGCAGAACACAGCCTACTACTACTACTACTACTACTACTACTACTACTACTACTACTACTACTACTACTACTACTACTACTACTACTACTGGTGACAAGCCGCTTTTACCGGCAAAATAGCGGAAACGTGAAATCGTAAATCATTGAAGATCAATTCAATTTAAAAAAAAAGAAAACTCCTTTAAATAACGTCAAATCAATTAGTAAATCCAATGTCAAATCCAATGTCAAATCCAATGTCAAAAGAAGAAAACTTTAAACTCAAAGTGAAAATTAAAGTAACAGGTCCCGTCATGTATGCAAGTCTAAGCCAATGTCAATATAAATTACCTGTCATGAATGTTATGACTGGATGTGCATGCATTGTGGAGAACTGTCCGTACACCTATCCAATTCAACAAATAGACAGACAAATGACAACAGAGTGAAGTACCTACATTGTACATACATCCTACACCGTACCATCGGCAGCGAGTCCACCCGGTGCCAAGCCGGCGTCTCAGCAGCCCCCTTGCCATGGCAACAGCTCATCGGCCACCCATCTGCCGGCACTCCACCAGGAAAGACGACTGGCGACGCCGCTGATACGAGGCCCGGCACCCGCGGAAACAGGTGACGGCCCACCGAAGTAAGCAAAATGAGATGCGTACCCGCAACCGGTTGATGAGGATGGAGTACGGGATATCGGTGTGACGCCTGGACAGGTATGTCGCCAACGTCGATAGAAATTTCGCGCACTCCGGTGCCGCCAGGCCCTGCGTCGTAAACACAAGCGGCGTAAATGACGCACGCTCGATGTTGACGATCCGTGGCCCATACTCGGCCTTCTTACGCCGCTCGTGAGACCTGAGCTGGCCAAGGACTTCTGAACGAGACAGCACAGACGCCTTAGGGTGGGTTACCCTAACATCAAAATAGGCGTCCTGCTGCCTTGTCCAGAAGCCCCTGGCTCGGATGTCCGCTCGGGCCTCGTCCTGGCGATTCAGCTGGCGTCCGGGTAGATCCTCCCCATGCATGGCCGCCAGCCTAGGCTCCTTTTCAACGTCCTGGGCGACATCAACCAACACCTCCGCGAGCAGATCACGGATGTTGTCGTGCCGCGCACCAGGATAGCGGCCGGTTGGGCATACAAACATGTGATCCCGCACGGCAGGCTGACCACACACACAGGTTGCCGCGGTGTCCCTGAGATCCAGGTCGTAACGGATACAGAGGGCGTCTCTGAAGTCATTACAATTCAGCACGGTGCCGTACCGGGACATCGGGTCCGCCGTCAGCCATGACGATATGCCGGGCTCACCCGCAATCTCGATTAACAACTGCTGCGGGGGCGATAGCTCACGAGAAACGGCAGCAGCCAGATCCGATGCCTGGCGGTCCCTCTCCCGCTGCATGGCAACAGCACGAGTCCGTGCGAGGGCAAGGGCAGCGAGGATGGGATGGTCATTCCCAGGCCGAGGATCTCGAGATGCTCCAATATTCTGAGGCTCAGTGCGAGAGCGATGGAGTAGATCCCGCATGGGCTCAGTCGCACGCAGGGCACGCTGGTGCTCATGCTCTGCAACAACCGAGGCGATTGGCAACCCAATTCCACCACGTCGACAGGGCAGAGACAGCAAACGCCGCAGCGGGGAGTCGTCCGAGAAGTGATGGCCGGTGACAGCAGGTAACAACTTGTCAGTCACACTGCTGTCAATGGGTGCCAACACCCCCGGACCGCACTCCATGGCCCGTGATAGAAATTTCCACCTTGGCACTAGGGATCTTACGGCAACGGCGTAGCTGGCATGATGCTGGGTAGTGGCGTACTCTCCACAGCGATTCATCTGGGCTGTAAGTCCCTGAACCCGCTGATCCAGAAACTCACGACGGAACTCGACTGTGCCAAAGGCACCACCCAGGCAACGAGCGCCGTCCGTCCGAATAGAGACGCCGGTATCCCGGAAAAGATCCCGGGCCTCCACCTCGACTTCCGGCTTCACAACGAGCACCGTCAAGTACCCATACACCGGACCCAGGTTGCTGATGCTCCGCCAGTACTTGCGTAGAGCACGAAGACGTCCCAGTGCGGAATCGTCATCAGCATACCATAACTGCTCAGCATCTGGGACAAGCTCCTGCAGTCGATGGATAAGCGGCATGATGGCTAGTGCATACATAGCCATGGCAATTGGGTCGCCTTGGCATGTACCCTCACGAGATTGAACCTCACCACCACCCGTCACGAAAAGCCGGATCGGTTCTCGGTAGGTGTTTCCCACGATCAGTGACATAGCGGGACAAGTACGGGCGATGTTGTAAATAGCTGCTGAACGGTTAACGCTGTTGAAGGCATTGCTGGCGTCAACCAGCAATACGCCCTCCACATCATCCTGGGCGAAACGTGATGTTATGTGATGGACACCAACCTCACAGGCAGAGGGTACGCCCACACACAGCTGATGCGGCACGGTGATACCGACAACGTCCGTCTCCACAATCTGCATAATGGCTCGTGAGATGATCCGCCGGAATACTTCACCCACGGCAATGGGCCTAACCCCAGGGCGCTTGTCAAGGGGAATCAGTCTCGCAGCAGTGAAACCCTCCATCTCACCATCCGCTGTCCGCTCCGTACAGATCAGCCGGCCAGCAGCCGCCAGGGAACTGCATAGTTGGTCTGAAGCAGCATCAAAGCACGTCGTCATTCGTCTCCACCCATCGGCATCGACACCGGATGGCCCAGAGGAACCCTGAACAACTCGGGAGACCTTCTTGATCCGATCGGCTGTAAGTCCAGCAAATATAGCTGCACGAGGCTGTACAGGGTCGCCAGCAACCTCACACTCCGGAACAAGGTCAGCAGGCGCAGGGTGCTTCTCCCTCAGGACATCCATGACCGTCCTGTCCCCAGTGGCGTCAACAACATCATCCAGTCGAAGAACTCCACCCCCAGCCTCATCGGAGAGACCACGGGCCGCTGAATGTAGTTTGCCATCAAAGACCAACTTGGCAAACTGGGTGTCGGGCATGCGCCTGTCATCCCCTACCGAACCTCCAACCCTGGGTTTCAGATGGGCCTGGATGCAGCGGGCCTCTGCGAGGAGTTCCTGAACCCGGCCAGCTCTCCACAACACCAGGCGCTCCCTCAGCACATTGGCCAGGTCACTGCCGTTGCCAGAGCCCAAAGGCTTCTGGAGCAGTAAGTGACAGGCAACGGTGACCATTTTCCAGGCCATGGGGCGCCAGCCAGCTCCCTCGGCGAATCCACGGACAATACGGGCCAACTCCAGGACAAACTCTTTTCCTGACTTGCCATATGGCACGAGAAGGAGATTCCTCCTATAATGCACCACCTCATCGTAGATGGTACTGACGGCGGCATTCAGCGCCCCGGACGACCACGGATCACCACCGCCACCACCACCACCACCAGAATCTGCAGTGCCAGGTGCATCAGAAGCAGCAGCGCCATCACGATCACTGAACTGATGGGTCGAGGCACCATTGGCATCCACACTGGGGACATCCACTGCCGCAATGGAGACAGCAGCAGCTGCAGCACCATCAACACACCCGGCGTGCGGTGGAGTGGAAGCGCTATGCACAGGGCCATCAATGGGTCTCAATCGGGGCGACAGTGCACGACGGCTACGACCACGGCGTCCCGGTATACGGGCCACCGGAGACCTGGAGGCCGACCCATCCGGAGCATGACTCCCGCCCCTTCCGACAGCGCCAGGTGATGAGCGGCGCCGCCTGCCCAAAAAGCCTGGCCTCTCAGGAGATCTATCCGAATGGAATGCTGGATTCGGATCTGCAACCGGCACAATCGGAATCAGCTGAGCATTGCCAAAATTGCGGCACCTACCCGCGCGACCAGGGTAGCAGCTCTCGCAGGCCCTGGCCGACACAGCACACGAGCAGCCACGGCAGCTCCCAGTCGACTTGCTGCACACACAGCATCGCTTCGATCCACCAGCGGGCTGCGACATGCTACCAGAGCGCTAGAGATCGATCACAACTGCACAGTGCACACGGTAACTATGCACACGGTAACCATGGCGAGAAAGCTGATTAGAAAGCTGATCCGACGCGCTCCACAAGCTGAAGATGTGTGTGCGACGCCACTCGCCAGCTGATTAGAAAGCTGATCCGACGCGCTCCACAAGCTGAAGATGTGTGTGCGACGCCACTCGCCAACTACTACTACTACTACTACTACTACTACTACTACTACTACTACTACTACTACTACTACTACTACTACTACTACTACTACTACTACTACTACTACTACTACTACTACTACTACTACTACTACTACTACTACTACTACTACTACTACTACTACTACTACTACTACTACTACTACTACTACTACTACTACTACTACTATCTCCACTATAAATAAAAGAATACTACTACTACTACTACTACTACTACTACTACTACTACTACTACTACTACTACTGACCAAACCACTTTTACGGGCAAAAAAATACCATGGTAAGCACACCAGTGATGGAAAAGAGTGAGTAAGAACGAAAGAGAGAAAGAAAGAGAGAATGCACTAGTATGTCAAGAGAAGTAGTCAATTGTTACGGTCTTTGAGCTATTGTTATATTGTCCAGATTGACGCATGGACTCTGAATCTCAGCCGGCAGCCTGTCGACACTGCACCAACAACGACGAGCGGACGCGACGCTGATAGGATGATCGGCAACCGCGAAAGCAGGTTATTGCCCACCGTACGAGGCAGAATGCCAGCCGAACACGCCATGCACTGACAATGCTTGAATACCGGATGTCTTTATTGCGCTCTGCGAGCCGACCGGCAAGTGTCGCCAGGAATCGTGAGCACTCCGGCCCCGCCATCCCATTCGTTGCGAACACAAGAGGGGTGAAAGAGCCTCTCTCGACTTCAGTGACCCTGGCACCGTACTGCTGCTTCTTTTGCCGTTCATGGGCCCTGAGTTGGTTAAGGACTTCTGGACCAGACAGCACAGACGCCTTAGGGTGGGTTACCCTAACATCAAAATAAGCGTCTTGCTGCCTTGTCCAGAAGCCCCGGGCACGAATGTCCAGCCGAGCCTCATCAGTCCGGTTAGCCGTCGCATAGGGCAGATCCTCGCCAGACAGCGGCCGGAGACGTGGCTCTGTGTCGACATCGCGAACAGCTTCGGAGAGCGTCTCCGCCAGGATGTCACGCACATTATCGTGCCGGGCAGATGGATACCCGCCGGCGGGCAGGTTAGGAAATGGTCCATCGTGGAGGCATCACCACAGACACAAGTGGACGGTAGCCCAGGGAGCTGCAGACCATACCGTAGAGCAAGTGCATCACGGAAGTCACTGGCACTACTACTACTACTACTACTACTACTACTACTACTACTACTGCTGCTACTGTCAGTTTTGTGCCATTTTGTCGCACTCGCTGACTGTAGAAGATCTGGTTACGTTGGTGGACAGTTCGTCATAGCTCGTAACATTCTGTCCTTCTCCTTTTCACAGTTTTTTTTTACTAAGGCCACAGCTTCCAATCAATCCATGCAAAGCAGCGGTGAAGCATCGCAGGCATGAATCGTGGACGTGGTGGCGGGGTCTGATGTGCTCTGCCGACCTAGGGTCTCGGCTTCACTGCACAGCAAACGCGTCGAAAGAAAACGGGGGGCTAATGAATTAATAATTATCGGGAGATGGGGGGGGGGAGAAGAAGAGATGAAGGAGAGAGATTGAGAGAGAGAGATCGAGAGAGAGTGAGAGAGAGAGAGAGAGAGAGAGAGAGAGAGAGAGAGCGAGAGAGAGAGAGAGAGCGAGAGAGAGAGAGAGTGATTGTTGTGTTCATTCTTTTCGGTCTACGGCACACCAATTAAGATACCGGTTGATTCGGAAATCGAGTACATGTAATAGCAAGAGTAACTACCGGTAACCCCAGAGGGTGTAACTTCCCGTACAACCTCTATCAAATTCTGCTAACGGGCAGAACACCTAATATCTCGTGAAATCTTTCAATAGGATACGCAGGAAACAACAAAAAGTGCCAACCAGGGAGCTGACCCAAAGCAGGGCTGTATGTATCATGAACAGGGTGGAAGTAATGTGCAGACCTACGGGTTTGTCACATTATATTGAGGTTCTGCCCTTGCAGACCCTATAGACTAGAGTTGCACATTTTTGGGGGTAATCATGCAGTTTAGGGTCCCAAATTATTTCTCACTTTCCCAGTGTTCAGTGTACTGTCACATGCCTTTTTCCCAGTGTTCAGTGTGCGGTCACACGCTTTTTCAGTGTACTTTCACTATGCTTCTTCTTTTCTCGTGTCAAAGTTTTGTTTCCTTTGTCAACGTTTTGTCTCCTTTATGGAAGTTTTTCACGATGTCGTCGTCCACGAGGACAACTTTGTTGATCCGGACGACCGAACGATCACCACCAACAACGTGGAAAACATGTGGATGCGGGCCAAGCGCCAGCTGAAGCACAACTTCGGCACATCACGTGAGTTGTTTCCGACGTACCTCTGCGACGGTTCGTGTGGAGACAGAGAGTTCGCGCGGAAGACAACACGTTCGGCTCCCTGCTCCGCAGTGTTCACCAGCAGTACCCAGTCTGATCTGTCCTCGGTTTTCATGAAAATAAAGTTCATGATACTGACTGTGTTCAAGTGTTGATCTTGGTTGTTCAAGGTTCAAGGGTCGGAAAGCATGTAAAAGTACGCTGAAAAAGCGTGCGACAGTACTCTGAACACTGGGAAAGGCATGTGACAGTACACTGAACACTGGGAAAGTGCGAAATAATTTGGGACCCTAAACTGCATGATTACCATAACAATGTCCGTTAGCGCAGTACAGTACAACATTGCCCGTATCTAGCATGGTTGAAAGCAGGAAACATGTTAAGTTACCTGAAGTCTTTCTGCCGTCTGTCATTTCACGGGTCACTGGAATGTCAGGAGGAGAATGTCCAACACCGCCAAACAGCTTCCATCAATGGCTTGAAACAACTTCCTCCAATCGATTGCTAGTACATGCAGCAGAGTACAGATCTCAAAGCCTTTACAAAAAGTCTTGATCTCAGAGACACGTAAAAACTCGTGCCTGAATGTAGACCGATGGTTTCCTCAGGAACGGAAACAACTTCCCAAGTTCTGAGGGAACTAATCACATACGTAACGTAACTCATGGCTTAGAAATAGAAATGCCGAAGAAATGAGCTCAACCATTCGCACAGTCGAGTTTTGTCCTTCAAATTTCGGCACTGAAGAGAATCGCAAGGCGCAAGACTTCAGGGGATTAACACCACAACATTACGGCATGCAATGTCCGTGTTCGTGTATTGTAAATTTGGGGGTGAGAACCGTGAAGACATAGGATGAACTGGAGCTACGTTTGTACGGGAATGCAGTGTACACCATGGTACACCGAAGACTGAAGTGCTGTGGTGCGAACAGCACCTCACCCACCTAGGCCAGAAAGCATCAGCATGCAGGCGATCGCCCTTCACAGCCACAAAGACTGTAGATTTTACGAGCTGTTCAGCATTACGATCTGATGCAGTTCACACGCACATAAACAATCTGATGGGATGTGATGCGGTCTGCTACCAGTCCACGGTCCATAGCTAGTACAGGCTACAGGTACAATGACACTACAGTCAGTGCTAGTATGTCACGAAACATGATGGTAGACGGACTGTTGGAGAAAAAACACCCAGCTCCCTTACTCTCTTGTACTGATGTCTGTACTCCGGGCGCTGTATCACAGACCTGTGAATTTTTACACATGCATTTTTCTGATTTCTTCTCCAGTGTATGATTTATTGCATTTTAATCCATTGTGTTAATTTGCCCGTAAAAGAGGTCTGAAAAAAAACAGACCTGTGAAGACCAGGCTGAAAAAGGCGCGAACCTGACTCACGCCATCGGATTACATTGAGCAGCATTGTACTACCGTACATTGTTATGTCACTTTGCGAAATACCGTATAATGTAGATATACATACTGGGCAAAATGTAACGTTATTTTGTTGGGACTCCGAGTTTCTCACTAAGGCACCGAACAATCAATCCTAAGTTTGATTTTTTCAATTTCACGTAAGGCTCTAGATAGATTGACGAAGGTTTGGAAACGTACTTCAGTAAATTACAGTATACTAGCACCGGTAGTTGAAGGATTTGAAGGAAGGATTTGGATACCTGTAATGAGTTCCTATGATTGTGGAACAGAACATTTGAGGAATGTTTGACGACACACTGCAGATACACAACTACACAGTGTTTGGCATGCCGGAATGCTAGTGTAGCGGGTGTTATGCAGCCAAGATGTAAAGTTTAGTTACGGGCCATGTCCACGAAAGTCACGATGACATACTATTCTACATACATGACTGTATACAATGAAGTGCAGAGAAAGATTATCATAATATTATCATGATAGGAGAACGGACTCAGTAAAATGAGTCCGTTCTCCTATCATGATATCATGATAGGAGAACGGACTCAGTAAAATGAGACCATTAATGTATTACCGTGACATGACCCTTTTTGTTGTTTCGCAGAGCAAACATTGCAAACATGGCCCCTGCAATAGCAAACGGGAGCGCTGTCATAACCATGGTGCCCGGGCAACTTCAACGGGAACAATCCAATACTAGTTGGCCTGGCAACGTCAAACAGGCACAACCAATACACTACGGTACCCAGCAACAGCAAACAACGGGTACGATAATTACAGAAAGGTATTGCAAAAGGGAGGGAGGAAGAGAAAATACAAGCCTGACAAGGAAAAGCACTTCTTGTTCACAGGACAAAAAACACCAAACTGCACTCAACTATCCACTGCAGCGCGTATACAGGCAACAGTAGCAGCAGTGCAAAAATGAAAATAACAGACGACACTCAGCGCAAAATAATAATTAATGTCATGCCTCATGAGACCATCACGGCGCATGTGCCCGCATGGGCTAACTTGGCTTTGATAATCATAAGCTGGCATTTCAGGATGAACTAGTGTTGCATGTGAATTTCTACACGTAACAATGCGGCGGCGCCTGCAACGTAGTGTGCAGAACAAGAACAACACTACTAGGGGAACAGACGCCGTGCACGAATGTTTTGTTCAATTCCATTTGGCACAATACGCCAGCATACTAGCTATAATACTTGCTGTTATCAAACTACAGCCAGAATATTGTATGTAGCTACATGCTGGTATCAAGCAGCTAGCCAGGATATTGTATATAGGTACATACAGGTATCAGGCAGCTAGGCAGGATATTGCATGTAGCTGCTATACATGCTATACATGCTGGTATCAAGCAGCTAGCCAGAACACAATATGATGCTAATACTGGCAGGTAACAAGCATAATAAGACAAAGCTGCTGTAGTGTTTGATATCCCTATTTGGATTATCAACACATGGTCCAGAACTAGATCAAAGCGAGAACGATTTGGCTTGCAACATTCCGGTGGACACTGCATAGTGACCGTTTTTATCCTCTCAGCGATGCAATTTTCCCTTTATATGAACGCAACACAACATAACACAACACAGCCGTTTAGGTTTGTGGGTGGACTATCCCTATTTGACAATACCACTAATGTGGGACTAGCCTGCTACACGCTACGTGTGTAGTTATAGGTATCTATCTCACTTGGAACAAGTTGTGCCAGCTCCAATGAGGGCTCCGTACACCCGGGTGCACAGACACAGACACACACACACACACAGACACACACACACACACACAGACACACACACACATATATATACACAAAGACACACACACACACAGCAACACACATGTACACATTAACACACACACAAAGACACATACATGTACACACAAACAATAACACACAGACTCACACACATGCACACAGACACACGCCATGTATCATGTACCATATACCATGCATACTCCCGTCCCAAGAGAAGCACACGAAACTGCAAATGCACTGGATGTGACCCTCAGATTTCTTATAGCAGCAGTAGCAGACAAATCTGATTGAAACTGATCAAGACTAGCGCCAGATAACTGCCTAATCAACACAACTGGGGAAGCCATGAGATTCGACCCACCAATGCACACCTGGTCTACACCACACGGAGCACATCGGAATAGGACGAGACAGTTACCTATGCACACACTACACTTCCTGGTGGGGGGGGGGGGGGAGGGGCAATATAAACAGCACACTGCTCTAATAGAAGCAGACTCTAGATACACTGGTGGCATGAAGTGAAATTGGAGTTACTTTTCCAGCCACAATCGGCCGTGGAGTACTGGGAAACCAGAGCCAACAGCACACGAAAATATATGGCAAAAGGTATTGTTCCAACAGATTGGAAGGCTACACACACACACACACACACACACACACACACACACACACACACACACACACACACACACACACAACACGCCACACACAACACACACACAACACACACACTCACATGCGCACGCACACACATGCGCGCACACACACGCGCGCACACACATGCGTGCACACACATGCGTGCACACACATGCGCACACACACACATGCGCACACACACACACACACACATGCACACACACGCACACATGCGCACACGCATGCACACACGCATGCGCACACGCACACATACACAATGCGAGTAACCTGTGGTAGCATAACTTCCTTGGCTTGGTCTTTGCAGTGAGTACACACCATACAATTATTGTAAATACACACAAACATCAAGTGACATACCTGGTTGATAGGTAACCAGTCCAATGCATGCTCAGCAATGTGCAATCCAGTTGACAGACATCTCCAGTCCAATGCATGCTCAGCAATGTGCAATCCAGTTGACAGACATCTCCAGTCCAATGCATGCTCAGCAATGTGCAATCCAGCGGACAGACGTTACGTGACATAATACCAGCATGCGCCTCGAGCAGTACTCTGTGATGCAACTGCCCTGGGATTACCACCTCCAGCAGTACTCTGTGATGCAACTGCCCTGGGATTACCACCATGAAACCTGAACACAAAGACATTGAAAAAACACAATTAATGACACTGAGATATCCAGACTACAATTTGGACTGAGACTGGATTCTGGCTGAAAAAGATCGTTTCATGTCAACATGTAAGGGGCCGTCCGTAAATGTCGATAGTTTTTACAATCCGTGAAATTTTCGTACCTGGGTGGTGGGTGCAGCCGAAATTCAAAGTAAATAAAATATCGATGACACGCGGACCTGGCGCCCAGTACTGCGTGTGCGTGGGTCTGCGTGCGTCGAACCACACGTACACGTAGATTGTTGTCTCCAAAAAATGTAGTGGAGATCGAAACTCTTGAAGCAAAAGAAAGAGGGAAGTTTGTCAGATATTATTCACAAGTATAATTATTGCACAATTATTCGAAGTATCACAATACCCGATTAATCCGGGTCAAGTCCAGCTTATATTTGAACTCCACATCGAAGAATTGCTACATCGCCAATGGTTGGAACAGTTCCCATGTGGAGCGTGGCCTAACGAAAATGGCACGGCAGACTACTTTGTTTGGTACAGCTGCCTAACGAAAATGGCACGGCAGACTACTTTGTTTGGTACAGCTGCCTAACGAAAATGGCACGGCAGACTACTTTGTTTGGTACAGCTGCCAAAAAAGATAAGTTTTTCAAAGAGCTTGACAGCCGTGGTGAAGACGACGATGGCTACTACGCCGTCATCGAGGCCTTGTAGACTGTTGAAACGTCCAATAATCGATCTGCGTTTTTCACCAAAGCACAGAAGCAGTGGATGGAGACGTTTTCCGCAGACCCGCAGGCAAGGTCGGAGATCATCCAAAAGGCCACATGTGTCATCAATATTTTATTCCGTAAAAAGTAGGGGGGTGGGTCCTGGTTACTTTGTAAAATTCACGGATTGAAAAAACTATCGATATTTACGGATGGCCCCTAAGTATAATGTACAAACCAAAGTCACAACAAGTCCCAATAACGATGCTGGTTGGTGAAACAAACACCATCACCGCGGTAAGTAAGTACAACTGACTTATCTGTACACTGGAGGATATACCTACTGCTATTGCATATAACCATCAGCCCCGTCGCACCGACTTTGGGGGTGGGGTGGCTATGGAGGGGTGCGGGGACCGTCCGCCGGGAAATATTTCAAAAATTGAAGCCAATTGCAAGCTTTTCCAGGTATTTGGTGCCATTTCAGTGTAACTAAAATGAAAGACTTTTTAATTCTGCAACAAACCAAGAAGAAGCTACGATCGGGGACAAGGATTCTTTATTACCCTCCCACGGGAAAAATTCAAAAATTGAAGCCAACTGCAGGCATTTCCAGGCATTTGGTGCCATTTCAGTTTAACTGCAATGAAAGACTTTTAGATTCTGCAACGAACCACTTTCGGGGACAAGGATTCTTCATTATTCGCCCAATTTGCGCTGAGCTGCAATCATTGCGTTTTGTTGCACTGTGCTAAAAAAAGGAAACACCGAAAAAGTGGGGCGGCAGCCAGCCGCCCCGGTTGTGACGGCCTTGACCATGGTTCAGCCTGACTGTAAGGGGAGACGGGGAACAAACTAACACTACGCCAATTATTGCTACAACACTCTGGCTCTATGGCAAACACTGATGCAAAGACAGACTAATGTTCACATACTGACACTGACATTGACACTACGGCACATTGAGTACAAGAGACATGTCCACAAACAGACGATTAGATATAATGATGATTGTTGCACACTGACACTACAATGCACAATGACACACCAACCCTAACTGTAATGGTATATAGTCAGACCACACGCCAACCCTAACTGTAATGGTATATAGTCAGACCACACGCCAACCCTAACTGCAACGGTATATAGTCAGACCACACACCAACCCTAACTGCAACGGAATATAGTAAGGCCACACATCAACCCTAACTGCAACGGAATATAGTCAGACCACACACCAACCCTAACTGCAACGGTATATGGCCAGACCACACACCAACCCTAACTGCAACGGAATATAGTCAGACCACACATCAACCCTAACTGCAACGGAATATAGTCAGACCACACATCAACCCTGACTGCAACGGTATATAGTCAGACCACACACCAACCCTAACTGCAACGGAATATAGTCAGACCACACATCAACCCTAACTGCAACGGAATATAGTCAGACCACACACCACCCCTAACTGCAACGGAATATAGTCAGACCACACATCAACCCTAACTGCAACGGTATATGGCCAGACCACACACCAACCCTAACTGCAACGGAATATAGTCAGACCACACACCAACCCTAACTGCAACGGTATATAGTCAGACCACACACCAACACTAACTGCAACGGTATATAGTCACACCACACACAAACCCTAACTGCCAAGGTATATGGTCAGACGCCTCACAAACCCTAACTGCAACGGTATATAGTCAGAACACACACCAACCCTAACTGCAACGGTCTATCGTCAGACCACACACCAACCCTAACTGCAACGGTATATAGACCACACACCAACCCTAACTGCAATGGTATATAGTCAGACCACACACCAACCCTAACTGCAACGGTATATAGTCAGAACACACACCAACCCTAACTGCAACGGTCTATCGTCAGACCACACACCAACCCTAACTGCAACGGTATATAGACCACACACCAACCCTAACTGCAATGGTATATAGTCAGACCACACACCAACCCTAACTGCAACGGTATATAGTCACACCACACACAAACCCTAACTGCAACGGTATATGAGCCGGCGCAAGCGAAAAGGGACCTTATCCTGCTGCACGTGATTTTGAGAATACCGCACTTGAAGTGAATCAGCTGATTCTCAGCTGTCACGTTCGGATCGAACATGAAACTGTTCGTTTTTTGGCGATACGCGACTTCTTTGGAGCTCAGTCATTCTTTGTATTGGAGAGCCAGTATCCTACAGCTCCTGTAGAAGAAAACCCTGGCTAAATCGACCCATGTACCACCGATCGGCGATCAAAATCGATCGACCGTGACCAGGTACTAGGTGACACGTCGACACCTCCGCTGAATAAAATCGCACGCGCGAGCGGAAAGACAAAGAGTTGCTTTCACAGTTTCAGCGCAGTTGTCTTGCCGTCTTCGCTTTCTGCTAAGTCCTTGGGGCGGCGTAGCTGTTCACTATGAGCCATCGTAAGTGTTTCACCGTGAACGAAGCGCTGAAATCTCTCCTGGAAGAGATGAGGCTGAAGTTTTTGGTGAGGAAGACGAGTCGGACGCCAGTGACGTTCGGTTCAACCTGACGACGGCGACACTTTCTTCAGCAGCGAGTGGATGTCGACGCAGCAGCAGAGCTGTATGTCGGAAAGGCAGAGCCCAAACCTCCGCAGGCTAGCTCCGCAGCAGCTTGTGAAGCGACCGTTGCGCCGGCAGAGGAGGACGACACTGTCCGTCAAAAAGAGAACTGCGGATGTTCAAAAAATTGCTTGCAGCAATTTGACCCAGCTGACATCGAGACGTCGATCCTGAACATGAGAGAAATGGAGTCGCACGAGAGTGAGCTGGTGGTCCTGGGCCTTCCTGAAGCTTTGAGTAATCCTGAAACAGTTTTTGAGAGTGGAGAGAAGCGCAAGAGGGAGCGTTTTACCTGCAAATTCCAAGGACTGACTGTTTGTGTGGGTGCGTTCCGTCACGTGTACGCACTGTCTAGCAAGAGGCTGAAACGGTACAGAAGCCACCTGGAGAAGAATGGGCTTGTGCCACTAATGCACGGCAACACAGGCAAACGGCCACACAATGTCCTGGAGTTTACTGTTGTGAAGTACTGCGTGGAGTACATCACTCGGCACGCGGAAGTGTTTGGAATTCCACATCCTGCGCCACTCCGTGGCAGAGACGACACGCCACCTATCTTCCTTCCAGCGTCACAAACGTACAAGTCCGTGCATGCAGACTTCTGCGACTGCTGCCATAAGGAGGGTAAGAAGTCTGTATCCTTGTCGACGTTCCGCTCCATCTGGCACCAGACATTGCCGCATATTAAGTTCATGACGGCTCGCATGGATGTTTGCCCGGTGTGCGAGGACTTGCGGCGCAACGTGATGGCGGCTGGGAGTGAGGAGCAGAAGACGACTGCATGCATCAGCTGACTGACCATGTTCAGCTGTTGAAGACCACACCTGAGCAGGTGAGAGCAGCAGGCCTTCCCCAAGTGTTGCCCCCAGCAGGTCTGTCACAAGAACGCCAGAAGTACCTGTTCAAGGATATCCGGCCGTTTGTGGCAGACCCTTACAAGGATGAGCTGTGTCCGCCTGTGCCGGAGGAATGACAAACTTGCGTAGTGCAACACACGATTTGAGCCTGATAATTGCTAGAGTCTGGTGCTGTGTCAAAGCTACATGCCTCAGAACATTCTATTATTCTTGTTGTTAGATCTAAAATGCGGCGTGCCTGCGTGGTACGGAAGGGCGTGATGGCCCATCAGACGTCACGCTTGGCACTATAAATTCCATCACAGTGAAACTTATGCCAACTGCCCAGTAGTTGATATGTCTACAGTTAGCAAGAAGACATTTATTATAAAACAAATCTGAAGAGAAGGAAAACACAACTGAAGAGGCAAAACACATGAAGCACGGAAGTATCTCCCAAGCCAAGCAAGCATGCCGTTATGGTGCGAGGTCATACAACTGTGGTACAAATCTAGTACGGGAGTACATGAACTACAGGTCAAATATGGCATGGGGGAATCCATATACATCACGCCCCTTCGAGATAATGCTGAGAAAACAAATCCAGTATTATCTATCAAATCCAAACAAACAAACAAATAAGTATGGCAAGCAACGGCCTATAGCACACGGCGGAACAGACATAGCATGCCACACAAGGATACAGAAAGATACGATATGAGAACAATCCTCAAGAACATGTACACGATGTGTCCAGAACAAATCAAGATGCATAAGACTGTCCACGGGTGGAGGAAATGTTCAAACGAGAGGGTGGTTGGTGTGCTCGTGTGCTGCGACGCAGAGGAGGAGGCGTAGCAGGAGCAATGACAACAGACGGCTGTGGTGAAACGCATGGTGCTGGTGACGGCACGGGTGGAGAGAACGGACGAAGAAAACGGCGATTTCTCCAATAAACTCGACCACTAGCCAACTTGACGAAATAGTCACGGTGCTGCCCAATGGCCACAATCACGCCACGGGTTGTCCAACGCTTCGTCTTTGGATCCTGGACGTCCACAGGAGTGCCGATACGGAGAACGGGAAGAGAGCGGTGGGTTGGAGTACTGGCTGAAACAGGTGTCGAGGGTGGTGACTGTTCTTCACGCTCACTAGCGACGGTCGACCACGAGGAATCAAACTGCGTCCACTCAGCAATGACGAAAGACCGAAGTGGATGCCCGAGAAGATGCTCAGCTGGGCTCTTGCCAGACGGACCGGGCGTATTCCGCCACTCCAGTAGACCACGACGAAATGCATCTGTGTCGAGATTGCCATTTGACGAGGTCTTGAGCAGCAAGCGCTTCTTAGCTTTCACTGCGGCTTCCGCATGTCCATTACTCTGGGGATAATGCGGGGAAGAGGATACGCGTTGCACTTGCCAACGGCTACAGAAGTCGGCAAACTTCTTCGATGCAAACTGGGGGCCACCGTCGGTGCACAGTACAGCAGGCACACCCAGATCGGCAAACCAACGACGACAAGCGAGAATGACATCGTGTGATGACGTGGTCCTGCCGGTTCGAACAACATACGGCCAACCAGTCAGACAGTCGACATAAACAAGAAACTCATAGCCTTGGCAAGAGAACAGATCAGCGGACACAAACTCGAACGGCCGAGTAGGATGACGGTCATTCATCGGTGGTTCGGCTGACTGCGACGACTGGAATTCTCGACACGCGGAACAGGTACGGACAAGGGTGTCTATGTCGGCGGTGAGACCAGGCCAGTACACGAGCTGTCGGGCGCGAGCCTTAGTGCGGACGAGACCTTGATGCGAGGCATGAAGGTTAGCAAGAACGCGTTGACGCATAGCCAAGGGAACTAGAATGCGTTGGCCTTTCATGACGATGCCCTGATCCACTGACAGGTGTTCACGTCCATTCCAGAAGGGTTGGAGTGGAGCATCCAAATCACGCTGACGAGCGGGAAAACCATGCAGAACGCACTGGACAAGAGACTGATAGACTGGATCAGCTGAGGCGGCTGCTCGAAGTTCAGCAAACTTCAGGTTGGGGTGAGGACCATCGTCACGGAGCATGCACACACGGATGCTGCGGCAATGAAGAGCAGGGGCTTCGCCGAGTTCATCATCTGAAGACGGGATGCCGACGGGATTGCGAGACAGCGCATCAGCAAACGCGTGATCAGAGCCTTTTCGCCAGGAAGCGTGCACTTGAAACGACTGCAGCTTCAGGCGAAGACGAAGAAGGCGAGGATTCTCGATCTGATCCAGAGAATACGCGTTGATAATCAGGATCAACGGACGGTGATCAGTGATCAGATCAAATAGGGTGCCGGATAAGTACAACTTGCACTTGTGCACAGCCCAAACGACTGCGAGCATCTCGAGCTCAACAACAGCATAGCGAGATTCAGCGTCAGAGAGGTAGCGGGAGCCACACTGGATGATTCGCCACTTATCATCCTGCTTCTGCCACAGAACGAAGCCGAGACCACGTAGTGCAGAGGCATCAGTCTCCAGACGGAGGTCGTGTCCATGCTGGTAGAAGGCCAGGATAGGAGGGGACAGCAGAGTAGACTTGGTCTTCTCGAACGCAACAGTGTGGTTGGCATCCCAGACAAACTCACGGGTCGTCTTCAACAGACCACGAAGCGGAGTGGTGCAGGCGGCGAGGTGTGGTGAGAACTCGCTACACTGGTTCACCAGGCCAAGAAACGAACGCAAATCAGTGCGGTTCGCAGGAATGTCAAAATCGCGTCACAGCCGTCTGGACTGACAATGTAGCCGCAGAAATGGATGTGACGTGACGCAAAGGTGAATTTGGACGGGCTCAGAGTAATGCCATGCTGTCGAGCACACAGCAGGATGTCACGAACATTGGTGACATGGGAGGCAAAGTCGTCATCATAGGCCAGGCAATCATCTACAACCTTGGCGAAATTCGGGATTGCATCGAACGCAGCATCAGTGCGGCAGTTGAAAACATCCCCGGCGGAAATCAGGCCTTGAGGGTTGCGTAGGAAACGATACCTGCCGTATGGGGTGATGAATGTGGTCATTGGACATGCCTGCTCACTCAGTGGGATTTGCCAGTATCCGTGCCTTGCATCAAGCTTGGTGAGGAACTGTGCCGATCCAATACCAGAAACCACATCGCGAGCGGTGCGAACAGGGTGGGCTGGTCTCAGGACTTGGTCATTCAATCGTTTGAAATCGACGGTGAGGCGTTTCTCAGTGGTACCTTTCTTGTCGACGAGCACAATCGGGTGACACCATTCACTAGGCTCACTGACAGGCTCGATTATGCCATCGACAACCATTGTGTCCAGTTGTGACTTGACCTGGTCACGAAACGCGTACGGAATCGGGCGTGCGGTATGGACACATGACGGCTTAGCATCTGGCTGAAGTTGGATGTCCATCGGAGGACCTGCCATCGCCTTCAAGCCAGTGTCGGAAAACACGTCCGAGAACTCCTGCAGTAGCTCATCGCGAACACGAGCGATATCAGCAGAGCTAGGATTGACAACAGGCTTTGATACAGCACGGATCTTAGGTGGCGCGGCAGCATTAGCAGCAGGGTACTGTGCAGGCCAATCTGACGGGAGGAGCTGGAGTGCACTCAAGGACGAACGTGATAGAAGAGCATCGTCCAGACCCTTGTACACGTGGATTACGGTGCTGTGTTGTACTTCGCCAACCTGAAGTGAAGCACGAATACTGCCGACGTTCTGCAACTGCTCTCCAGATGCCGCTAGGACGCACTCTGGGTCATGGTCGAGGTTCTCGGGGAACCCGCCAAGCAGTTCGAGATGATGCTCGCCAATGGCATCGACGTCACTGCCAGTATCAGGGACCCAGGGTAGCGTGACTGCCTCATCCTCAGTGGCTAAACGGGTGGACACACGCACAATAGGCTGCGCAGCAAGACGAGTACGCTGCAACTTCAGTTGGCCCACATGCTTCACGTTCCGGTCCGATTGTAACGACGACCTACACATAGCGAGAAAGTGACCAGTCTTGCCACAGCCATTACATTTCTTGCCGCTGGCAGGGCAACTAGACTTTGTGTGCGGGCTCCGGCCGCAATTGGGGCACTTCTTGTGTGTGTCGCTTCCTGAAGAGGGAGCGGATGCAGATGGCAATACAGGTGCAGACATCTTGCTGCCAGGCTGTCCCTGTCGGGATTGTTGCTTACTGCGTTGGTACGCGGACCGCCGCACAGCATTGAGCTGGCTGGTGGACGGGATACTGCTGCTCGTCGTGGTAGCCGCTTCCTCCGCCCGGCAAATTGTGACTGCATCGTTCAGGATCAAGTCCTTGGCAGACAATAGCTTGTGCCGGGTAGCGTTGTCACCAATTCCAATGACAATCCTGTCACGCAGGGTGTCAGCACGCACACGTGTCAGGCTTGTGCGACAGGTACTACATGTGTGTGCTGAACATTGTGAGCACAAAACAACGTCCGGAAAATCACAGCTAGTGTGTAATTCTTTCAACGAAGTGTAAAAACAATCGAAAGACTCGCCTTTCGACTGACACCTGTCGTAAAATGCGATACGATCCAGGAGTGGGTTGCGCTGCCGTTGCAAATATTCCTTGACTGCAGAAATCACATCGTCCGCATCGGGATTCGGTGGAGTCACGATAATACCCTCGCGGAGAAATCTGCGTAGCTCCTCATCCAGAGCTTGCCGCAGCGAGGATACTCTGGTCTCACGGCTCTGGGCTGACAGGTGCTGGCACTCATAATAGTCTCGCCACATTTCCTGCCATGCCGTGAAGTCGGCTAATGTCGAGGACGACAGTAAAATCGGTCGCTCCGCAGAGACAGGCTTTGGAGCTGGTGATGTGGTGCTGGGTTGCACGGGTTGTTGTGTTGGTTGTGTCAGTCGTTGTATAGTTTGTTGGAACAGGTCAGCCATTTTACGTTCACTCTCCTCTGAGGACTTCATTTGTGCCGCCAACATCGCGGTCAGGGCAACAATGTCAGGAGCAGGGTCTGAGTCGGACATCGTGGTCGTAACCTACGCAAATGCTGGTATCACGAACAAACTACCAAAAAAATCGGCCAGTGCGCAACACAACGAGGTGCAAACACAAAGCACGAGAAACTAAACACACAGGTGAGTTCTACAAGGAACGAACAGTTCACTGCGCCATGATATGTCTACAGTTAGCAAGAAGACATTTATTATAAAACAAATCTGAAGAGAAGGAAAACACAACTGAAGAGGCAAAACACATGAAGCACGGAAGTATCTCCCAAGCCAAGCAAGCATGCCGTTATGGTGCGAGGTCATACAACTGTGGTACAAATCTAGTACGGGAGTACATGAACTACAGGTCAAATATGGCATGGGGGAATCCATATACATCAGTAGTGTGTGTATACTGTATCCTCCAGCCCTTCTGCTGGTGACTCGAAGGCTTCTGTAAGGCTTCTATGGCCAAATTATTGCAATTTACGTATTTCAAAGATTATTCGTGAATATGTGCGATGTTTTGGTGAAAACAGTGTTGATTTAAACGTCCGTAACTTTGCTATATGTTGATGGATTTTCATTCGGTTTTTTTATCTGATTCATACGTTCTCTGGCTACAAGAATCCGTTGCTAACTCAAAATGCCCAAAAAACGGATAAGGTCCCTTTTCGCTTGTGCTGGCTCATATAGTCAGACCACACACAAACCCTAACTGCAACGGTATATAGTCAGACCACACACCAATCCTAACTGCAACGGTATAAAGTCAGACCACACACCAACCCTAACTGCCAGGGTATATGGTCAGACGCCTCACAAACCCCAACTGCAACGGTATATAGTCACACCACACACCAACCCTAACTGCAACGGTCTATAGTCAGACCACACACCAACCCTAACTGCAACGGTATATAGACCACACACCAACCCTCACTGCAATGGTATATAGTCAGACCACACACCAACCCTAAGTGCAACGGTATATAGTCAGACCACACACCAACCCTAACTGCAACGGTATATAGTCAGACCACACACCAACCCTAACTGCAATGGTATCTACTCAGACCACACACCAACCCTAACTGCAACGGTATATAGTCACACCACACACAAACCCTAACTGCAATGATATATAGTCAGACCAAACACCAACCCTAACTGCAACGGTATACAATCAGACCACACACCAACCCTGACTGCGACCGTATATAGTCAGAACACACCAACCCTAACTGCAACGGTATATAGTCAAACCACACACCAACATGATTTTTTGCGCACGCGCAAAAATATGTTAACACAGAAGGCGCATGCTCTGTTCCTAACAAACTCTCACGCGCTCATTTTTCTCCGAAGTCCACTGTTCCTGATTTCAGTTCTTGCTTTGTCCGCATTGGCAGTGGATTTCTTTCTATATAGTCAGACCACACACCAACCCTAACTGCAACGGTATATAGTCAGACCACACAACAACCCTAACTGCAACGGTATATAGTCAGACCACACAAAAAACGTAACTTATATAGTCAGACCACACACCAACCCTAACTGCAACGGTATATACTCAGACCACACACCAACCCTAACTGCACCGATATATAGTCAGACCACACACCAACCCTAACTGCAACGGTATATAGTCACACCACACACAACCCCTAACTGCAATGGTATATAGTCAGACCACACATCAACCCTAACTGCAACGGTATATAGTCCGACCACACACCAACCCTAACTGCAACGGTATATAGTCAGACCACACACCAACCCTAACTGCAACGGTATATAGCCAGACCACACACCAACCCTAACTGCAACGGAATATAGTCAGACCACACACCAACCCTAACTGCAATGGTATATAGTCAGACCACACACCAACCCTAACTGCATTGATATATAGTCAGGCCACACACCAACCCTAACTGCAACGGTATATAGTCAGACCACACACCAACCCGAACTGCAACGGTATATAGTCCGAACACACAACAACACTAACTGCAACGGTATATAGTCAGACCACACACAAACCCTAACTGCAACGGTATATAGTCAGACCACACACCAACCCTAACTGCAATGGTATATAGTCAGACCACACACCAGCCCTAACTGCAACGGTATATAGTCAGACCACACACCAACCCTAACTGCATTGGTATATAGTCAGACCACACACCAACCCGAACTGCAACGGTATATAGTCCGAACACACAACAACACTAACTGCAACGGTATATAGTCAGACCACACACAAACCCTAACTGCAACGGTATATAGTCAGACCACACACCAACCCTAACTGCAACGGTATATAGTCAGACCACACAAAAACCGTAACTTATATAGTCAGACCACACACCAACCCTAACTGCAACGGTATATAGCCAGCCCACACACCAACCCTAACTGCAACGGTATATACTCAGACCACACACCAACCCTAACTGCAACGGTATATAGTCCGAACACACAACAACACTAACTGCAACGGTATATAGTCAGACCACACACCAACCCTAACTGCAACGGTATATAGCCAGACCACACACCAACCCTAACTGCAACGGTATATACTCAGACCACACACCAACCCTAACTGCAACGGTATATAGTCCGAACACACACCAACCCTAACTGCAACGGTATATAGTCAGACCACACACCAACCCTAACTGCAACGGTATATAGCCAGACCACACACCAACCCTAACTGCAACGGTATATAGTCAGACCACGCACCAACCCTAACTGCAACGGTATATAGTCAGACCACACACCAACCCTAACTGCAACGGTATATACCCAGACCACACACCAACCCTAACTGCACCGATATATAGTCAGACCGCACACCAACCCTAACTGCAACGGCATATAGTCAGACCACACACCAACCCTAACTGCAACGGTATATAGTCAGACCACACACCAACCCTAACTGCAACGGTATATACCCAGACCACACACCAACCCTAACTGCACCGATATTATAGTCAGACCGCACACCAACCCTAACTGCAACGGCATATAGTCAGACCACACACCAACCCTAACTGCAACGGTATATAGCCAGACCACACACCAACCCTTACTGCAACGGTATATACCCAGACCACACACCAACCCTAACTGCACCGATATATGGGCCAGTGCATGCAATACCGTGTCTAAGGGCAAATTTTTGGAAAAAAAATTTTCCCTTGAAAATCAATCACAGGGGTCTAAAGAACACCTCTGTGGAAGATAAAGTTGGATATCATATTTGAAAGTATACAGAGACCATGATTTCTATGGCATTGTCCAACACGGAATATGCCTTATATTGCATTATCTACAGTGTTGCTGAAAACAGCTACAGGTTTGCGAGGCAGACTTTAGTCTTGCCCAAGACATTCAGTGAAGGCTGCCTTGTTCTCCGCATGACAAAACCCAGCAACATTGTCCAGCAAGTACTTTCGGCGTAGAGCTGACAAGCCTGCTTCTGGAAGCACATCAGGAAGAGAGCTGCTTGAGAAGCCTGTGGTGTCACTGGGATTACGCAGCAGCTGGATGGTGTCACCTTCTTCAGCAGCCGACGTTTTTTTCATCTTGATTTTGCCTGGTTGTTCTTTGGTCATGTTGAAATGCTGGTACTGTGTTATGCCAGCAAGGCGCTTGAAGTAACCCTGAAGAAAGGAATCCCAGTCCCTCCACTCCCAGTTTTTCGTACTGGCGACGTTCGAGCAAGCAGATTCCGTAACGACACTCACGAGCTGCTCCATCGTGTCAATATCACCTAGTCGGTACTTTTGCTTCGCAAGACCGAATCCTCCATCAACTGAACACCGAGTGTGGCCGACCACCATAAAGGAGATATCAATCTGATCCTCCAGTCCGCATAGCAAACTCCAGCAAAGATACGCCATCATTGTTTTGTTTTTGTTTTGGCCGCAACAGTTGTCACAGTGGAGGTGGAGCTTGCGGCCATGAACGGAGCTCTCAAGGTAAGCATGTAGCATTGATATCACACAGTTAGGGTTGTGATTCAGCTTGTTGTCTTCTCCTATTGTTTGACCCTCATGGTAGAGATGATGAATTTGCTCTTTGGATGCTTCATTGACGATGCCGAAGTCATTCACACGGAACATAACTTTGTAGTAGACCGGCCCTGGTTGTCTCGCGTGCTGAGGCAGGACGAATTGCTCGGCAAAGTCGAAAGTCAAATGAGTAAATTCAGGGTTGGCTGGATTGGCCACCAGAGATTCGGATGCCTGTTCAATCACTGTCGTGTAGAACTCGCGCTCTTTTTGTGCAAGGACCACATGGTCACGGAGCGCTTCCGTCGCAGAAATCTTTTCATCCTCTGCACGAGCAGAACGAATATCGTCCCTGAGCAGCTCACACTTGTTGCACACATCCATCCGCCGCGTCATAAACTTGATGGACTTGCACTTTTTCGTCCACAGGTACAAAAATGCACGGTAACCCAGGGTTTGCGCTTCACCGGACTGCTTTACGTATTCGGAGTGTACGGACTTGTAAGTGGCAGATGCAGGTAAGTAGATGGGAGCTTCCTCACCTCTTCCTCTTGGGGCTGCAGGCATTGGGAGACCGAACACTAAGCTATAGTTCAATATGAACTGCTGTGCTCTGTCTCCCACTTCTGCTGGAAATTTGTTCCAAGGCACATTGCCAACGTTTCCGTGAGCACCTGGGTGACAGCTACCATTCTCCACATCCAGTTGCAGACGACGCAAACGCGTTCTGCCAACCATATGCAGCTTCATGAACGCGGTGCGACACACAATGTGGCCCATCACAGTATAACCAAATGTGATGCGCGTACGCTCCGGATCCGCTGCGGAAGCTGCAGAAGCTGTCGACTGATTATGTACGACAGGGTCGTCGCGTGTGCAGCGCGCAGCCAGCACACCAATCAAAAAAATGTCGAGCTCTTTGGATTTCATTGCCGAGACTTGGTCTTGGTAGTGAAGGATTGAGTTCGAAGTGAAGCTGCTATAGTGGTTGCTCTGCACGCAGCCACAGCCTTGAAGAATCAGAGAGTCCACAGCGGCAACGCTCTGAAGCGCGTCTTGTTCATCGTCTTCATCGTCGCTTGCTGAATCAGTGTCTCCACCTGATTCCTCGGCACTCGACTCACCTTCAAGCTCAACCCAGGAGTCTTCCACGCGCGGGCGCTTAGCAGGAGGCTCATCAGACTCACTACCAGACAGTGAGCGAGTGCAGCTGCTAGTTGCCGACTCCTCCGACTCGCCAAAGAAACTGTCGTCTTCCGCCTCGAGAACTTTGCCGATCTCTTCGGAGGCGCCGATAATCACGCGGGCGGTACAGCCGGACCGACGTGCTGCTCGGCTTCTACCTCGAGTGTGACTACTCACAGGCCCTTCCTCAAGTGCTTCTTCCAACTCCTGCTGTGCCACCACGTCCATGATGATTGATGAAAGTCGATCGCTTGTCGCTTCTCTTGAGATCGAGCTGGAATGTCGACAAGATCAGCGATCAAGCTAAAAAAATGTTTGCTCTTCTTTCCGATCGATTTTCTCAAAATTCTGAAAGAAATCGGTTTCCACCGAAGACACGTTTTCGCATGCACTGGCCCATATAGTCAGACCACACATCAACCCTAACTGCAACGGTATATAGCCAGACCACACACCAACCCTAACTGCAACGGTATATAGTCAGACCACACACCAACACTAACTGCAACGGTATATAGTCACACCACACACAAACTCTAACTGCAACGGTACATAGTCAGACCACACACCAACCCTAACTGCAACGGTATACAGTCAGACCACACACCAACCCTAACTGCCAGGGTATATGGTCAGACGCCTCACAAACCCTAACTGCAACGGTATATAGTCAGACCACACACCAACCCTAACTGCAACGGTCTATAGTCAGACCACACACCAACCCTAACTGCAACGGTATATAGTCAGACCACACACCAACCCTAACTGCAACGGTATATAGTCAGACCACACACCAACCCTAACTGCAACGGTATATAGACCACACACCAACCCTAACTGCAATGGTATATAGTCAGACCACACACCAACCCTAACTGCAACGGTATATAGTCAGACCACACACAAATTAGGGCTCAAACGATTAGTCCGATTAACCTTTTGAGTCCGGGCCCATTGAAAACCTCTGCCACGCAGTACAAAAATGACAAAATTTTAAATTCACTCTATGTGAGCAAACTTGATTTTAAACGATTCTTTCATGTATCCTGAGCACAGAACTGTTTTTGTTTTGGAAATACAACAAAAATATCAAAAGTTATGACCGTTTTCAGAAAGGTAGTTTTACCCGAATTTGGCGTTATATTTACAGTATTAACAGTATGTACATGATAACAGTGAACTGCTGTGCTCCTTTGCTCCAGCACCATCAAATTTGGCCATAGTCATACTCGGTGTGGTAGATTCCAAAGCAAGGCACTGAACACAGGCCTGGCTGCCCCGGACATGACATGCAGCACTCGCGGCTCTCCCTGCGCCTGCCTCTCGCCCAGCAAACGACGCACCGCTTCAGCGGCTTTTCCTTCTTGGGTGTTGGTGGGACAAATGCTGGATGGTGACGTCCAGTCAACCTGCTTGGGCTTTGGTGGTGACCCTGTGTGCGAGTCGGTGCTGCTGCAACAACATCAGGATGGCGTCCTGGGGCAGCTGGGCATACTTGGGCGGGCTCCGTAATCTCTGCCGCTGCTGGTAGCGGTTCAACTACTGCTGCTGCTGTCGCTGCTGCCGGATGAGGTTCCGTTGGCTCAGCTGGAGCTGGTCCGGATGCTGTTGCTGTTGGTACTGCTGCTGGTGCTTCTGCTGCTGCAGGTGCTGCTGCTGCTGCTGTTGGCGCTGCTGCTGTTGGTGCTGCTGCATCTAGATGTCGTCCCTTGACACCTTCGGCCAACAGCTCACTCATCGCAATTCGAATAAAATCATAGTGTTTTCGCTTGCCGCCAGCTTTCTGGTACAAGATGAACGCGTTCGGTAGCCCTTCCTCCAGGATATGTGTGCCGAGCTTTTTGTACCACTTGGTGGATTTGCGTGCAGCAGTGTAGTTTGAGAGCATGGCGTCGTTCCGGTCCACACCACCCATGTACCGGTTGTAGTCATGGACTACCTGTAGCTTCTTGACAGCCTTTCCTTCTCGATCACGCTTGCCAGTAGGCACAGCATTGGCACGGTGCAAAGTGGAGAGGAACATGACTTCCTTTGTGTCCTGAAGCTTTACGACAAGCGCTCCTTGCGAGCTACGGTATGTGTACTCTGATTTCTTCAGCTGCTTATAGCCAGTCAGTCGCTTCGGCAAACCAACCCGGTTTTTGCGGATGGTGCCGCATACACCGGTCTGGTGCTGACTGAGGTACTTGGCGAGTGGCAGGCTGGAATACCAATTGTCCACATACAGGTGGTGTCCCTGATTCTCAAGTGGAATCATCAGCTTTGCGACGACAGCGCCCGATGCTCCCAGCTGCTTCACCATGTCCGGGCTGAGATTGACATTATCTTTGCCGACGTACACAATGAAGTTGTACATATATCCAGAATCCTCGCACAGGGCAAAAATCTTGATACCAAATCGAGCACGCTTAGATGGAATAAATTGGCGAAAGCTCAGTCGGCCCTTCCACGCCACCAATTCCTCGTCGATGCAGATGGTTTTGCGTGGCGTGTACACTGCCTGAAAACGATCGATAAACAGATCTAACAGGCGGCGAATTTTCCGTAGCTTGTCAGCTTCGTCCGGTGCAGCGTTGTCCGAGAAATGCAGAAACATGAGGATACTCATGAATCTGTCCCGCTTCATGGCAGCCGAGAACGATGGCGTGGAAGTCAGTGCATCCTTACTCCAGTACTGGTCCAGTGCTGGCTTCCAGAGAATGCCTGTCGTCAGATAGAGCGCCAGGAAGATCTTCATTTCGGACATGGTCACCGGCTTCCAGCTCCGAGCAAGGGCGCGCGGTGCCAGGGTTTCCAGATTAGCGTCTATGTACCGTCGGGCAAAGCGATTGGTCTCGTCAACAAGTAGACTCCACATAGCATCGGTGAAGTACAAGCGCACATACTCGTATGGAGTCGCATCGTCAGGCATTTCCACTTGCATGCCAGGTGTGCCAGTGAACTGAGGTAGCAGAGGTGTGTTATCTTCTTTTTTCCAAATACCTACATGTGTGGCACATATGTAAAGAGAAAACCTAAATATACCATAGTATAGTCTGTAGCCAGTACACGCATTGCACATCAAGTCGTGATAATTTCAAATTTTCAAATTTTCACATTGCAAATATTTATTCTCCAAGTCGTCAAATTTATTCTTACCTTCAGAACCATCGTCATGGGCGCTCAGATTCTCGGTGGCAAGGACGTGGCTCTTGCATGAAAGGTCCTTGTCGCTCTCAATCTCCCCGCTCGCGGCACTGGCAGCGCCGTCACCTACGTCGTGTTGATCGCGCTCGTCGCCGTGCGTCACACCAATATCGTCAGGCGAACCAGGTATCGATACGAGATCCGGGAGCGACTCCTCGTCACTCCCGTCGCCAGAATCGAAGCTATCATCCCCTGACCACGGCTCGACATCGCTGTCAGGGTCCATGAAAACCTCCTGGAGGGCCTCTTCCGCGGCAAACCTACGACGAGCCATCTCTACAGATCGGCCAAATTTCAATTTTTTGAAATGTATGCACGCGCATGTAACTCCAGTTCAAACTTACGGAGCAACTCGCAGTTTTTTTTATACACTGTACTCGTACATACTAGGAGTCCACTGTGCAGCGGTACAGCTCAGATCGACGCCACGGAAGAACAGCATAATCGATGTAGTACCGTACAGACTCGTGACGTTCTAGAACGTCACGCGTGTCACAGTGGCAGTGGTCATGACGTGTCAGAACGTCACGCGTGCTCAAAGGGTTAACCGGTTGCAGACCGGTTACGAAGAATTAACGGCTAACCGATAAAG
This sequence comes from Sycon ciliatum, assembly GCF_964019385.1. Classification (NCBI taxonomy): domain Eukaryota; kingdom Metazoa; phylum Porifera; class Calcarea; order Leucosolenida; family Sycettidae; genus Sycon; species Sycon ciliatum. Next base: position 96,423 of record NC_088644.1, read on the forward strand.
ATAACGGCTACGCAGTAACTTTTCAGTCAATTTTTCAAGTATCAGGTCGTTGCAAAGTGTGCACTTTCGCGGGCTGTCGCATGCGTACGCAATTTCTGGGCTGTCAACTCGGTCATATCTGGTCTCTTGGTGTGAGAGTATGTATGAATGAGCATGCAAGAGAATGTACAAGTGTGCGTTGTACTGAATAGGGTACATTTTTTGAATGAGTATAGTCAAATATACGGTTAAAAAAGAGTCCGCAGGATTGCCGTGGCTTATAGGTTATAACCGGTTAACCGACCGTTAGCTTAGCAGTTAACCGTCAGGGGTAAAACCGTGACCGTTTGAGCCCTAACACAAACCCTAACTGCAACGGTATATAGTCAGACCACACACCAACCCTAACTGCATTGGTATATGAGCCAGCACAAGCGAAAACCCAGATAATGGACTTGGAGGGCGATTTTGAGATTTCAATACGAGAGCTTTCAGAATTTCATGCAGAAACCAATAAAAAAAACCAGACTCAAAAATCTCAAGAAACACCATAGATACAGTCATTTGTCTGCACCTATGTCCTTGCCAAACATACGGAAAATGATGTTCAAGCGCACGCAAACAATCCAGCGGTGTTGAACGAATAATTGATGGCCCAAACAAAGCTGTCCCAATGAAGCAGATGGAGAGTATTATTAAATCAAGTGAAAGATACTGTACATATAGGTAACATGATATTGAGTCTTCTATACATCATAGCATCAAGAGACTCTTTAGAGTACATGAGGGCATCTACGCAAATAGGCGTAATCAAGAGCAATGTTACGCAAGTGTGTAACTGAGCAATGGCACAAGTATATACACGAAAATAGAAACGAATGTGAAATGATCAAAGTGCTATGTCAGGCTGGTCGGCGAGGATGTTGTCTCACTCTGCAGATGCAGAAGGTGGCGGGCAAACTTCATCTTGAAACTCTGATGGAACATGCTCGCGAATGTGAGAAAAGAGGTACTGCTGCCTCTCTGCAGTCAGTCCTGCAGGACTGAGGACTTTCGGCAGACCAGCACGAAGCAAATCTTCTGCAGGCACTTTCAGCAAGGCAAGCCTCTGCTCAGCAGCATGAACATTCTCTTTGCAATACACTACACCAGGCTCAGCACAGGAAAAGCGCATGTAGTGAAGCTTGGAAATGCCGACCAAGGGCTTAAAGAACTGCATAAAGAACTTATCCCACTCACGCCACTCCAGATTGGAGCCAGGAATAAGCTGCGCCTGATTGCATGCAGCACTACCATTCACTACATCAGCTAACTGGGCCATGCTATAGATATTATTGCGCCTATAGCTGCGTTTCAGCAAACCAAAGCAGCCATCGACCAAACATCTGGTGTGGCCTGTGATCATGAAATGCAGCTCAATACACTTATGCAAGCCAGACATACAGCGCCATGCAAGGTAGGAAACAACAGTTTTATTCTTGTTCTGGCCACAGCAATTATCTGCAGAGAGGATACACTGTTCTTCGCCATAACCATGGTGTGCGAAGAAATGGTGGAGGAGACTTACAACGCTGTTGGGGCCATGGCTCTTGGAGCCATTTGTGCCGATGGTGTCCGTCTCGTCAATCAAGTAGTTCACTTGGTGCGGAACAGCTTCGTTGTTCACCCCAAACACCTGCACTTTCCTTGGAACTTAGTAGAGAGGATCTACTTGTCGCCACTCCTGAGGTATGCTGACGTTTTGCGCAAAATCAAATGTATAATGCGTTTTGAACGTGGCTTGCGAGCATGGAGCACATGGTGGCGCACACTGGGCACTGGCTTGTAGCTGTTCGGCAGCAGAGATAGTAGCGCCACGATAGTAGTCTCTCTCATGTTGTGCTGCTTCAATGTGGTCTTGCAGTGCTGCACAGGCGGCCACCTTATCCTGCTCAGTCAAAGCTGACATGACCCGACGGCGTAGTTTCTCGCACAGATCACACACGTCAGTCCGTGGAGACATAAATTTCAAATGCGGCGTACATTGGTGCCAGATGCTGCGGAAGGAAGATTCTCCCATGACACGAATGCCAGCCGAGTTCCCTGCAGTAACATACAGTTTGTGCACAGCCTTGTATGTCTGGCTTGCAGGCAAAAACACGGGAGGAACGCCATCTCGACCATGTAGTGGTGCAGGGTGTGGGATGCCATAGTGTTCGCCGTGAGACTTTATGAAAGTAACCGCGTATTTGACTTCCTCAAACGTGAAAGCGTTTGATGGTCGTCGACCAGCATTGCCGTGTCGCCGCGCCGTTGCACCGTTGCTTTCCACGTGCTTACACAAACTCCACAGTTTATCTTTCTTGATGTTAAAGATGTAGCGGAACGCACCGGCACACACTCGCTTGCTCTGGAAAGCGTACTTGAAAGCTGAGCGTTTACGCTTTTTCTGGTGGACAGTGAGCTTGTCTCCACAATGCATAGCCTCCAGCACACCACTCAGCAGTAAATCAAAATCAGGTCGCTCCAGCTCTGCCATGTTCAGCCGATTCTGATCAACATCTTCAATAGAAAATAGTGACAAACAATTTTTTGAACATCCACATCTTGGCAAAACTGTGGCTGCAGTTGCAGCATGTTGGGGAACGTCCATACCAGCATCTAGGTCCTCAAATACATCGTCAGTATCGCTTGTCTCTTCTTCTCCATCACCGTCGTCGGTGCTGCTCAGTTCATCATACCGATGGGCAGCAATATCGATGTCGAGCTCCTTGTCGAGGAAATGGCTGTCACTACTGTCATCATCGTCGTCAGATTCCTCCAAAACATTTTGGACAGGTGGCCCGTCAAGAGCAACTGAGCGTACAAATTCTTCCTCGTCTTCAAGGAGCAGAGCAGCGAGGGCATCGTCCACGGTGAACGTAGCTCGTCTGCTCATGCTGTCAAAGAATCATCGACTTACTTCAAAGGCCAAACTATTTTCAAATTTCAGAGCGAAGAGTGCAAGCACGATCCTCCAAAGTAAAATCGACTTCAGTCAAGCGACCGAAACTCAGCCGTCCCTTGACGGATTTCCTTCAAATAAAAAGCACAAGAAAGCTGAGGAACTCAGCTGCGCGATGGTCCGCGCCATAGAACACTACGTCACATACTTGTGACGTAGCGAAGCATTGAACACGCGACACGCTTCGCTGAATGGGGATTTCCCGTATTCAAACTTCTCAAGCCGTTTTCTCAGTTCATGACGTAGCTCCGTTATCCGGTTTTTCGCTTGCGCTGGCTCATATAGTCAGACCACACACCAACCCTAACTGCAACGGTATATAGTCAGACCACACACCAACCCGAACTGCAACGGTATATAGTCCGAACACACAACAACACTAACTGCAACGGTATATAGTCACACCACACACCAACCCTAACTGCAACGGTATATAGTCAGACCACACACCAACCCTAACTGCAACGGTATATACCCAGACCACACACCAACCCTAACTGCACCGATATATAGTCAGACCGCACACCAACCCTAACTGCAACAGCATATAGTCAGACCACACACCAACCCTAACTGCAACGGTATATAGCCAGACCACACACCAACCCTTACTGCAACGGTATATACCCAGACCACACACCAACCCTAACTGCACCGATATATAGTCAGACCACACATCAACCCTAACTGCAACGGTATATAGCCGGACCACACAACAACCCTAACTGCAACGGTATATAGTCAGACCACACACCAACCCTAACTGCAACGGTATATAGCCAGACCACACACCAACACTAACTGCAACGGTATATAGTCACACCACACACAAACTCTAACTGCAACGGTACATAGTCAGACCACACACCAACCCTAACTGCAACGGTATACAGTCAGACCACACACCAACCCTAACTGCAACGGTATATGGTCAGACGCCTCACAAACCCTAACTGCAACGGTATATAGCCAGACCACACACCAACCCTAACTGCAACGGTCTATAGTCAGACCACACACCAACCCTAACTGCAATGGTATATAGTCAGACCACACACCAACCCTAACTGCAACGGTATATAGTCAGACCACACACCAACCCTAACTGCAACGGTATATAGTCAGACCACACACCAACCCTAACTGCAACGGTATATAGTCCGACCACACACCAACCCTAACTGCAACGGTATATAGTCAGACCACACACCAACCCTAACTGCAACGGTATATAGTCAGACCACACACCAACCCTAACTGCAACGGTATATAGTCCGACCACACACCAACCCTAACTGCAACGGTATATAGTCAGACCACACACCAACCCTAACTGCAACGGTATATAGTCAGACCACACACCAACCCGAACTGCAACGGTATATAGTCAGACCACACAACAACACTAACTGCAACGGTATATAGTCAGACCACACACCAACCCTAACTGCAACGGTATATAGACCACACACCAACCCTAACTCCAATGGTATATAGTCAGACCACACACCAACCCTAACTGCAACGGTATATAGTCAGACCACACACAAACCCTAACTGCATCGGTATATAGTCAGACCACACACCAACCCTAACTGCAACGGTATATAGTCACACCACACACCAACCCGAACTGCAACGGTATATAGTCAGACCACACAACAACACTAACTGCAACGGTATATAGCCAGCCCACACACCAACCCTAACTGCAATGGTATATAGTCAGACCGCACACCAACCCTAACTGCAACGGTATATAGTCAGACCACGCACCAACCCTAACTGCAACGGTATATAGTCAGACCACACACCAACCCTAACTGCAACGGTATATACCCAGACCACACACCAACCCTAACTGCACCGATATAATTATAGTCAGACCGCACACCAACCCTAACTGCAACGGCATATAGTCAGACCACACACCAACCCTAACTGCAACGGTATATAGCCAGACCACACACCAACCCTTACTGCAACGGTATATACCCAGACCACACACCAACCCTAACTGCACCAATATATAGTCAGACCACACATCAACCCTAACTGCAACGGTATATAGTCAGACCACACACCAACACTAACTGCAACGGTATATAGTCAGACCACACACCAACACTAACTGCAACGGTATATAGTCACACCACACACAAACTCTAACTGCAACGGTACATAGTCAGACCACACACCAACCCTAACTGCAACGGTATACAGTCAGACCACACACCAACCCTAACTGCCAGGGTATATGGTCAGACGCCTCACAAACCCTAACTGCAACGGTATATGGTCAGACCACACACCAACCCTAACTGCAACGGTCTATAGTCAGACCACACACCAACCCTAACTGCAACGGTATATAGACCACACACCAACCCTAACTGCAATGGTATATAGTCAGACCACACACCAACCCTAACTGCAACGGTATATAGTCAGACCACACACAAACCCTAACTGCAACGGTATATAGTCAGACCACACACCAACCCTAACTGCATTGGTATATAGTCAGACCACACACCAACCCTAACTGCAACGGTATATAGTCAGACCACACACCAACCCGAACTGCAACGGTATATAGTCCGAACACACAACAACACTAACTGCAACGGTATATAGTCACACCACACACCAACCCTAACTGCAACGGTATATAGGCAGACCACACACCAACCCTAACTGCAACGGTATATAGCCAGCCCACACACCAACCCTAACTGCAACGGTATATAGTCAGACCACGCACCAACCCTAACTGCAACGGTATATAGCCAGACCACACACCAACCCTAACTGCAACGGTATATACCCAGACCACACACCAACCCTAACTGCACCGATATATAGTCAGACCGCACACCAACCCTAACTGCAACGGCATATAGTCAGACCACACACCAATCCTAACTGCAACGGTATATAGTCAGACCACACACCAACCCTAACTGCAACGGTATATACCCAGACCACACACCAACCCTAACTGCACCGATATATAGTCAGACCGCACACCAACCCTAACTGCAACGGCATATAGTCAGACCACACACCAACCCTAACTGCAACGGTATATAGCCAGACCACACACCAACCCTTACTGCAACGGTATATACCCAGACCACACACCAACCCTAACTGCACCGATATATAGTCAGACCACACATCAACCCTAACTGCAACGGTATATAGCCAGACCACACAACAACCCTAACTGCAACGGTATATAGTCAGACCACACACCAACCCTAACTGCAACGGTATATAGCCAGACCACACACCAACACTAACTGCAACGGTATATAGTCACACCACACACAAACTCTAACTGCAACGGTACATAGTCAGACCACACACCAACCCTAACTGCAACGGTATACAGTCAGACCACACACCAACCCTAACTGCCAGGGTATATGGTCAGACGCCTCACGAACCCTAACTGCAACGGTATATAGTCAGACCACACACCAACCCTAACTGCAACGGTATATAGTCAGACCACACACAAACCCTAACTGCAACGGTATATAGTCAGACCACACACCAACCCTAACTGCATTGGTATATAGTCAGACCACACACCAACCCTAACTGCAACGGTATATAGTCAGACCACACACCAACCCGAACTGCAACGGTATATAGTCAGACCACACAACAAGACTAACTGCAACGGTATATAGTCACACCACACACCAACCCTAACTGCAACGGTATATAGGCAGACCACACACCAACCCTAACTGCAACGGTATATAGCCAGACCACGCAACAACACTAACTGCAACGGTATATAGTCAGACCACACACCAACCCTAACTGCAACGGTATATACCCAGACCACACACCAACCCTAACTGCACCGATATATAGTCAGACCGCACACCAACCCTAACTGCAACGGCATATAGTCAGACCACACACCAACCCTAACTGCAACGGTATATAGCCAGACCACACACCAACCCTTACTGCAACGGTATATACCCAGACCACACACCAACCCTAACTGCAACGGTATATAGTCACACCACACACCAACCCTTACTGCAACGGTATATACCCAGACCACACACCAACCCTAACTGCACCGATATATAGTCAGACCACACATCAACCCTAACTGCAACGGTATAAAGCCAGACCACACAACAACCCTAACTGCAACGGTATATAGTCAGACCACACACCAACCCGAACTGCAACGGTATATAGCCAGACCACACACCAACCCTTACTGCAACGGTATATACCCAGACCACACACCAACCCTAACTGCACCGATATATAGTCAGACCACACATCAACCCTAACTGCAACGGTATAAAGCCAGACCACACAACAACCCTAACTGCAACGGTATATAGTCAGACCACACACCAACCCGAACTGCAACGGTATATAGTCAGACCACACACCAACACTAACTGCAACGGTATATAGTCACACCACACACAAACTCTAACTGCAACGGTACATAGTCAGACCACACACCAACCCTAACTGCAACGGTATACAGTCAGACCACACACCAACCCTAACTGCCAGGGTATATGGTCAGACGCCTCACAAACCCTAACTGCAACGGTATATAGTCAGACCACACACCAACCCTAACTGCAACGGTATATAGTCAGACCACACACAAACCCTAACTGCAACGGTATATAGTCAGACCACACACCAACCCTAACTGCATTGGTATATAGTCAGACCACACACCAACCCTAACTGCAACGGTATATAGTCAGACCACACACCAACCCGAACTGCAACGGTATATAGTCCGAACACACAACAACACTAACTGCAACGGTATATAGTCACACCACACACCAACCCTAACTGCAACGGTATATAGGCAGACCACACACCAACCTTAACTGCAACGGTATATAGCCAGCCCACACACCAACCCTAACTGCAACGGTATATAGTCAGACCACACACCAACCCTAACTGCAACGGTATATAGTCAGACCACACACCAACCCTAACTGCAACGGTATATAGTCAGACCACACACCAACCCTAACTGCAACGGTATATACCCAGACCACACACCAACCCTAACTGCACCGATATATAGTCAGACCGCACACCAACCCTAACTGCAACGGTATATAGTCAGACCACACACCAACCCTAACTGCAACGGTATATAGTCAGACCACACACCAACCCTAACTGCAACGGTATATAGTCAGACCACACACCAACCCTAACTGCAACGGTATATACCCAGACCACACACCAACCCTAACTGCACCGATATATAGTCAGACCGCACACCAACCCTAACTGCAACGGTATATAGTCAGACCACACACCAACCCTAACTGCAACGGTATATAGTCAGACCACGCACCAACCCTAACTGCAACGGTATATAGTCAGACCACACACCAACCCTAACTGCAACGGTATATAGTCAGACCACACACCAACCCTAACTGCAACGGTATATACCCAGACCACACACCAACCCTAACTGCACCGATATATAGTCAGACCGCACACCAACCCTAACTGCAACGGTATATAGTCAGACCACACACCAACCCTAACTGCAACGGTATATACCCAGACCACACACCAACCCTAACTGCACCGATATATAGTCAGACCGCACACCAACCCTAACTGCAACGGCATATAGTCAGACCACACACAAACCCTAACTGCAATGGTATATAGTCAGACCACACACCAACCCTAACTGCAACGGTATATACCCAGACCACACACCAACCCTAACTGCACCGATATATAGTCAGACCACACACCAACCCTAACTGCAACGGTATAGAGCCAGACCACACAACAACCCTAACTGCAACGGTATATAGTCAGACCACACACCAACCCTAACTGCAACGGTATACAGTCAGACCACACACCAACACTAACTGCAACGGTATATAGTCACACCACACACAAACTCTAACTGCAACGGTATATAGTCAGACCACACACCAACCCTAACTGCAACGGTATACAGTCAGACCCCACACCAACCCTAACTGCCAGGGTATATGGTCAGACGCCTCACAAACCCTAACTGCAACGGTATATAGTCAGACCACACACCAACCCTAACTACAACGGTCTATAGTCAGACCACACACCAACCCTAACTGCAACGGTATATAGACCACACACCAACCCTAACTGCAATGGTATATAGTCAGACCACACACCAACCCGAACTGCAACGGTATATAGTCCGAACACACAACAACACTAACTGCAACGGTATATAGTCAGACCACACACAAACCCTAACTGCAACGGTATATAGTCAGACCACACACCAACCCTAACTGCAATGGTATATAGTCAGACCACACACCAGCCCTAACTGCAACGGTATATAGTCAGACCACACACCAACGCTAACTGCAACGGTACATAGCCAGACCACACACCAACCCTAACTGCAACGGTATATAGTCAGACCACGCACCAACCCTAACTGCAACGGTATATACCCAGACCACACACCAACCCTAACTGCACCGATATATAGTCAGACCGCACACCAACCCTAACTGCAACGGCATATAGTCAGACCACACACCGACCCTAACTGCAACGGTATATAGCCAGACCACACACCAACCCTTACTGCAACGGTATATACCCAGACCACACACCAACCCTAACTGCACCGATATATAGTCAGACCACACACCAACCCTAACTGCAACGGTATATAGCCAGACCACACAACAACCCTAACTGCAACGGTATATAGTCAGACCACACACCAACCCTAACTGCAACGGTATATAGTCAGACCACACACCAACACTAACTGCAACGGTATATAGTCACACCACACACAAACTCTAACTGCAACGGTATATAGTCAGACCACACACCAACCCTAACTGCAACGGTATACAGTCAGACCACACACCAACCCTAACTGCCAGGGTATATGGTCAGACGCCTCACAAACCCTAACTGCAACGGTATATAGTCAGACCACACACCAACCCTAACTGCAACGGTCTATAGTCAGACCACACACCAACCCTAACTGCAACGGTATATAGACCACACACCAACCCTAACTGCAATGGTATATAGTCAGACCACACACCAACCCTAACTGCAACGGTATATAGTCAGACCACACACAAACCCTAACTGCAACGGTATATAGTCAGACCACACACCAACCCTAACTGCATTGGTATATAGTCAGACCACACACCAACCCTAACTGCAACGGTATATAGTCAGACCACACACCAACCCTAACTGCAATGGTATATAGTCCGAACACGCAACAACACTAACTGCAACGGTATATAGTCACACCACACACAAACTCTAACTGCAACGGTATATAGTCAGACCACACACCAACCCTAACTGCAACGGTATACAGTCAGACCACACACCAACCCTAACTGCCAGGGTATATGGTCAGACGCCTCACAAACCCTAACTGCAACGGTATATAGTCAGACCACACACCAACCCTAACTGCAACGGTCTATAGTCAGACCACACACCAACCCTAACTGCAACGGTATATAGACCACACACCAACCCTAACTGCAATGGTATATAGTCAGACCACACACCAACCCTAACTGCAACGGCATATAGTCAGACCACACACAAACCCTAACTGCAACGGTATATAGTCAGACCACACACCAACCCTAACTGCAACGGTCTATAGTCAGACCACACACCAACCCTAACTGCATTGGTATATAGTCAGACCACACACCAACCCTAACTGCAACGGTATAAAGTCAGACCACACACCGACCCGAACTGCAACGGTATATAGTCCGAACACACAACAACACTAACTGCAACGGTATATAGTCAGACCACACACAAACCCTAACTGCAACGGTATATAGTCAAACCACACACCAACCCTAACTGCAATGGTATATAGTCAGACCACACACCAGCCCTAACTGCAACAGTATATAGTCAGACCACACACCAACCCTAACTGCAACGGTATATAGTCAGACCACACACCAACCCTAACTGCAACGGTATATAGTCAGACCACACACCAACCCTAACTGCAACGGTATATAGTCAGACCACGCACCAACCCTAACTGCAACGGTATATAGTCAGACCACACACCAACCCTAACTGCAACGGTATATAGCCAGACCACACACCAACCCTAACTGCAACGGTATATACCCAGACCACACACCAACCCTAACTGCACCGATATATAGTCAGACCGCACACCAACCCTAACTGCAACGGCATATAGTTAGACCACACAACAACCCTAACTGCAACGGCATATAGTCAGACTACACACCAACCCTAACTGCAACGGTATATAGTCAGACCACACACCAACCCTAACTGCAACGGTATATAGTCACACCACACACAAACTCTAACTGCAACGGTATATAGTCAGACCACACACCAACCCTAACTGCAACGGTATACAGTCAGACCACACACCAACCCTAACTGCCAGGGTATATGGTCAGACGCCTCACAAACCCTAACTGCAACGGTATATAGTCAGACCACACACCAACCCTAACTGCAACGGCATATAGACCACACACCAACCCTAACTGCAATGGTATATAGTCAGACCACACACCAACCCTAACTGCAACGGTATATAGTCACACCACACACAAACCCTAACTGCAACGGTATATAGTCAGACCACACACCAACCCTAACTGCCAGGGTATATGGTCAGACGCCTCACAAACCCTAACTGCAACGGTATATAGTCAGACCACACACCAACCCTAACTGCAACGGTCTATAGTCAGACCACACACCAACCCTAACTGCAATGGTACATATGCAGACCACACACCAACCCTAAGTGCAACGGTATATAGTCAGACCACACTCCAACCCTAACTGCAACCGTATATAGTCAGACCGCACACCAACCCTAACTGCAACGGTATATAGTCAGACCACACACCAACCCTAACTGCAACGGTATATACCCAGACCACACACCAACCCTAACTGCAACGGTATACAATCAGACCACACACCAACCCTAACTGCAACCGTATATAGTCAGAACACACCAACCCTTACTGCAACGGTATATAGTCAGACCACACACCAACATGATTTTTTGCGCACGCGCAAAAATATGTTAACACAGAAGGCGCATGCTCTGTTCCTAACAAACTCTCACGCGCTCATTGTTCTCCGAAGTCCACTGTTCCTGATTTCAGTTCTTGCTTTGTCCGCATTGGCAGTGGATTTCTTTCTATATATAGTCAGACCACACACCAACCCTAACTGCAACGGTATATAGTCAGACCACACACCAACCCTAACTGCAACGGTATATAGTCAGACCACACACCAACCCTAACTGCAACGGTATATACCCAGACCACACACCAACCCTAACTGCAACGGTATATAGTCAGACCACACAACAACCCTAACTGCAACGGTATATAGTCAGACCACACACCAACCCTAACTGCAACGGTATATACCCAGACCACACACCAACCCTAACTGCAACGGTATATAGCCAGACCACACACCAACCCTAACTGCAACGGTATATACTCAGACTACACACCAACCCTAACTGCAACGGTATATAGTCACACCACACACCAACCCTAACTGCAACGGTATATACCCAGACCACACACCAACCCTAACTGCAACGGTATATAGTCAGACCACACACCAACCCTAACTGCAACGGTATATAGCCAGACCACACACCAACCCTAACTGCAACGGTATATAGCCAGACCACACACCAACCCTAACTGCAACGGTATATAGTCAGACCACACAACAACCCTAACTGCAACGGTATATAGTCAGACCACACACAAACCCTAACTGCAATGGTATATAGTCAGACCACACACCAACCCTAACTGCAACGGTATATAGTCAGACCACACACCAACCCTAACTGCAACGGTATATAGCCAGACCACACACCAACCCTAACTGCAACGGTATATAGTCAGACCACGCACCAACCCTAACTGCAACGGTATATACCCAGACCACACACCAACCCTAACTGCAACGGTATATAGCCAGACCACACACCAACCCTAACTGCAACGGTATATAGCCAGACCACACACCAACCCTAACTGCAACGGTATATACCCAGACCACACACCAACCCTAACTGCAACGGTATATAGTCAGACCACACACCAACCCTAACTGCAACGGTATTATAGTCAGACCACGCACCAACCCTAACTGCAACGGTATATAGCCAGACCACACACCAACCCTAACTGCAACGGTATATAGTCACACCACACACCAACCCTAACTGCAATGGTATATAGTCAGACCACACACCAACCCTAACTGCAACGGTATATAGTCACACCACACACCAACCCTAACTGCAACGGTATATAGTCAGACCACACACCAACCCTAACTGCAACGGTATATAGCCAGACCACACACCAACCCTAATTGCAACGGTATATACCCAGACCACACACCAACCCTAACTGCACCGATATATAGTCAGACCGCACACCAACCCTAACTGCAACGGTATATAGTCAGACCACACACCAACCCTAACTGCAACGGTATATAGTCAGACCACACACCAACCCTAACTGCAACGGTATATAGCCAGACCACACACCAACCCTAACTGCAACGGTATATACCCAGACCACACACCAACCCTAACTGCACCAATATATATAGTCAGACCGCACACCAACCCTAACTGCAACGGTATATAGTCAGACCACACACCAACCCTAACTGCAACGGTATATAGTCAGACCACACACCAACCCTAACTGCAACGGTATATAGTCAGACCACACACCAACCCTAACTGCAATGGAATATAGTCAGACCACACACCAACCCTAACTGCAACGGTATATACTCAGACCACACACCAACCCTAACTGCAACGGTATATAGTCAGACCACACACCAACCCTAACTGCAACGGTCTATACCCAGAACACACAACATTAGCAAGACTAGACTGATTGATATTGATATCATTATTTCATTCCTTCGGCGATTGTCTTCTTCGTAAAACGAATGATATCATGTCTTTGCCGAACACTAGCGCTAATACACACAAACTGGACAACACTACGTCACGACTTACAACTCCACAACAAGTTACCAGACTCAGCACCAGACCTGCTGGCACACTAATGCTACAACATAATGATGGAAATACAGAATGACACTATGGCACAGTGTTATCACAACACACCGACACTAGGACACCCTGACACAAAACACTGACACCAGGACACACTGACAGTGTGACATGTCCCGAGGCTATTATTGACACCAAGGGTTGCTTCAGATTGACCCGAACATACAACGGTACGCAGCATAAACTCCACATATAGATGTTGGAATTGTTCGGAAGTTCGAAGCCTTGTAGATCTTCTTCCACTTCGACTTCCATCAAGCGTGATTCTTGTACTTCAAATTGATGAAAGACTGAGTATGGTGAATTGATCTCATCAAAGCCAATCACTACACAATAACTCCAGAGTGACAAGAAAACTTGGCCTTATTTCATCGAAAACTTGTGTCACACAGCTTTGCACTCGCTGTAACGAGCACTTTTAGCAGTGACAAGAAGCCTAGCTTATGATTGGACTAGATACTATTACGTTGCTGTGAGTACATTGCAGAAGTGAGATCAAAGGCAATGTGCCTTTATCGTCAGGACATCTTTTTCGTTTCTTTGCCATCTACTAATGCACCAGATAAGCAACAAGAAATGGGCAAGATGAAGGTACCAATAAAGTTAAAGATGGCAGATCTAACCCAAAAGAAACTTTGCCATACACTACCGAAACATTGATGCTAATGCGTATGCTGTGCTACTAAGGCGCACGCACTGATTCCAGGGCACCTTGAAACCATGAAACTGCATTGTAGTACGACACAGTAATAGCCAAAGCTTGAAGTAGGGCTCACTGCTACGCTAACACAATGTCAAAAATACATTGGCATTACGGCACACATTGAGGCTAAGACACACTGACATTGTGACGCAAACACACCAACGCTTTATAACTCTATGATGCTGCGTTACAACATACACTGGTATCATAACATACACTGCCACTACCACAGATACAAAAAACTACAACAGACATCGACCATACAACAGACACCGACACTACAACAGACACCGACACTACAAAAGACACCAGTCTTTGTACCAGCTTCGGAGAACTGCACCTGGTCATCAGGCATGCAACCGGGCAAGGCACAGAAAACCTTAGTTCTCCCACTTGTTTATACGCAGAATGGTATGCGCTCTATTTATTTTATTTTCTGGCGGCAGGCAGATGGCACTCTCTTCCAGCTGACTGTCGACAGGCCCACTCTCTTGCTCTGTTCATTAAAGGGGAACTGTCACCAAAAAAATTCTTCGTCTTATCTTGTAGTTCTTTGGCTCCTGATCACGATGGTGTTATCCGTTGTTCTCTGCGATGGCTGGAAGTGGGTGAAAACTTGAAAAGAAGGTGCCCAAAATTGTCCCGAAGTACCGAGTGACGTCACGCCGGACTTGACCTCCACGCGTACATTCGTCATCAAAAACGAAGTCCAGCCCGTGTGCTCGTCGATCGAGCTAGCTGTTCCTATGTACGGTGCACGTGTGCCTTTTGAACTGTAACACAGATGGGTACGTCGTACCGAAGGAGAATGCCCAAGAGGCAGAGACCCACGTGGAGCTACACAGCCAAATCAAAATAAAAAGCAGCTGAGCTTTCACCTTTTTGACTTCTTCCGCAAGGATTAGTTTTATTTTGTGAGCACGGAAGTGCGTCGTTGTTTTGAACTTTTCGTGCGAGGAACAACACGATGATGAGTGCGTTTGCAGAAAACAGAACTCCTCCGGCCGGCGATAACACCACCAACCCGAGCCCCAAAGGAACGCAATGTAGTTATGTGAAGGCCACTCATCTGGCGATGTTGCTCAAGATGCAGATGACGAACTCCGACGTCTTTCATTTCAGAGCCGGGTGGGCAACATCGCCACCTTTGATACAACGACATCATTTTCAAGTACGAGGTATGTGTGTAACACTAACAGCAAACAAACATCCTTCCACTCCTTCGTAATCACAAATAAAACAAAGAGCTGGAGCTTCGTGGAGGGAGTACCAGTGCGACAAACTGCAGTCGACTTTTGTTTATTTTGTCCCTTTTTCAGTTTTTGGCGTTCTCATTGTGTACAAAGTACACATCGAGTGTTCGAGTTCAGAAGGCAAGCGTGCACCGTACATCGAACAGTTGGTTCGATCGACGAGCACACGGGCTGGACTTCGTTTTTCACGATGAAAGTACGCGTGGAGGTCAAGTCCGGCGTGACGTCACTCGGTACTTCGGGACAATTTTGGGCACCTTCTTTTCAAGTTTTCACCCACTTCCAGTCATCGCAGAGAAAAACGAATAACACCATCGTGATCAGGAGCCAAAGAACTACAAGATAAGACAAAGAAAAATTTTGGTGACAGTTCCCCTTTAACATGGTTAAACTTTCACCTAGGGTTCCCAGTAAAAAGGCAGTAGGCTGTTGGGACTCCCCTAGTAAAAAAATAAAAACTACTACTACTATTACTACCAGTATGACAACAGACATCGACACTGCAGCAGACACCAACACTACAACATACACTGACACTATAAAAGACACTAACCCTTCGTTGTCAGTGTCTTCAGCACGATTCTTCCAGTACGCCCCATCCCACTGACCCACACACAGAGCAACAGCTTCCTGTGTCAGAAAAGGAGAGTTCGGGGAGAAGACAATGAGTCAAATAAACAAGGGGAGACAACGAGAAAAAATTCAATGAGAGAAAGGGCAACAAGAGAAGGAGAACCAAAGAGTACATGCAAGAAGAGTCTGTGCACAGTGACGCACCCGAGCAGAGTCTGATCATAGCAGTGCATGCAGAGGCTCACTCCACGCGCAGCATCGCATGCAGAGGCTCACTCCACACGCACACCTCTGGCAAAAGAGGCCATTAGACCACTCAAAGGTCAAAAAGACAGCACTACAACGGACACTGGCACTAAAGCAGGCACTGACAATACGGCAGATACAGATAACATCATACACCAGCGCACGAAGACTCGTATGTTGCGATGCACTGCTACCCTGAGCCTGGGGCACACTGCGGCTATGGCACACTGGGGTATGGCACACTGGGGTATGGCACAATGACACTACGACATACTGGTACTTACTCAACACCACAACAACACAATGACACAATGACAGACAGGCACAATGACACTACGACATCCTGGTACTTACTCAACACTACAACACAATGACACAATGACACTACGGCACATGGACACTACGGCACACTGACACTATGACGCACTAACCCTATGACTCACTGATACCGAGACACGTTGACCCTATGACACACTGACACCGAGACACGTTGACCCTATGACACACTGACACCGAGACACGTTGACCCTATGACACACTGACACCGAGACACGTTGACCCTATGACACACTCACACCGAGATACACTGACACTACGACACACGGACCCTGTGACACACTGCCAACGAGACACACTGACCCGGTCTCACACTGCAAATGAGACACACGGACCCTATGACACACTCACACAGAGACACACCGACACTGCGGCAGGCTGACACTACAACACACTGACCCTGTGGCACACTGCCACCGAGGCACCAAGATGCGAAAACAAGGAACTGCTGGCACCACAGGCCTTTGGGAAGCACTGGTGGTTCTCTTTTCAACTGAAGCTAAAGAAGGACACATAGGCATCCCCTCTGATTCCACACCAGTGTTGGTTCATGGCAATCCAGGTATTTACTTTACCCGTCCATGTCCGTTTCAGTGCAAAGCAAGCCCTGCATGTTCAACTAATTATAATTTTTTATGGGTACTTAAACGTGGCTCAGTGGACAGTCTGCATACAGAGGGTCTTTAGACCCTATACTTACATTATTGTTTTTCGACATAGCCGTTGCACTGGATTTGCTTCCAATTTAGCCTCATCCCTGTGTGTGTGACCGATGTAGCCTCATCACTGGATGTGCGACCGATGTAGCGTCATCACTGGATGTGTGACCGATGCAGCCTCATCACTGGATATGTGACCGATGTAGCCTCATCACTGGATGTGTGACTGATGTGGCCTCATCACTGGATATGTGACCGATGTAGCCTCATCACTGGATATGTGACCGATGTAGCCTCATCACTGGATATGTGACCGATGTAGCCTCAACACTGGGTCTGTGAGAGATGTAGCCTCAATACTGGATGTGTAGCCGATGTAGCCTCATCACTGGATGTATGACCAACGCAGCCTCATCACTGGATCCATGACCAAAGTCATAACACGTTCTCTCCAATGAAAGGAAGCAATAAATTTGCACACAAACACAGATAACAGAACATGACATTAGCATACTCAGTGAACAACCCAGGATTGGAACATGTTGAGGTGCTGCACACAACAAAAATCGTCAAATGATGAACATGACCATAGCATGGTCGTCATGTTTATGGGCTATGGCTAAAGGCTTTAGAAGCAATTTTTCCGTGTATTTATCGCGGCGCCTAATTTGGTCTTCAGAAAGACAGTGTATTACTTTGAGATTGTTCAAATAATGCTTCATGTGTTTTGCCCAGGCTTAGTATGTATCCGGGTAAAATGTACACCTGCTTAGCACGGTCCTTTTTCGTCGCACGGATTTTCCTCCCACAAGCGCACATACAAATGTGTATGGATTCGACGTACTCTCATAAGACTTACAACTCGTGCACACAGGACTTTTTGGTAGGTTCCCACTGACCTGGCCTCGCGTGACTACGTACTGCTAGATGTTTTTGTACACCTGAACACATGACAGACTCGCTTGACGGTGACTTCTGTACGTTGCCAGTGTAGAAGAGGCTGTTTGCAGTCCAGGCAACCTGGTTTGCAAAACGAATTGGTGGCAATAACCACGAACATTTCTGGGTGCAATAAATAATTTCGAGCATTTTGGAATACTGCACTTTTTCCGCTCCAAATAGATGGGTTAGCCATGGAATTTCCCTGTGCATTTGGCGAGACTTGCGCTCTCTTAGATGCCATTTTGTCACGGCTTTGCTCGGCTAGCAAGCTAGATATAAGGACCTGTTTGCTGCCACTCTCATCATCAATGTACTAGTACCGACTTTGAAGGGTGATGGTTCAAAGGCCTCGTCAACATTTACAGTGGTATCCGTGCTTCTTTTGCTCATGAAAGGAATATAACAGCTACGGGCCACCCATTGTTCCGTGATGAATATGTGATGTACTTACAGCCTGTTGATGCCCTTGCCATATATTTTATAAAGTAGACGCATAATTTAGTCTGCAGAGCAACCCACATACACCAATGTATGGCAAACGCACGAACACACACAAACACACACACATACACACACACACACACACACACACCATGCACCATGTATATGCCCGTCGCAAGAGAAGCAAGCAAATCTGCAAATGCACAGGATATGCACCCACAGATTTTCTCTTATAGCAATGGTAAGGTATAGGAATCTGAATGAGATCAAGACTAGTGCCAGATATCTGTCTAATGCACACAACTGGTTAAGCCATGTGAATCGACCCCCCCCCCCCCCATGCACGTCTGGTCTACACCACACGGAGCACATCGGAATAGGACGGCCAAGACAGCTACCTATGTCCACCTAACACTTGCTGGGGTAACCAGCATAGACAGCACGCTGTTTTCATATATGCAGACTGGTACCTAGATGCACTCGTACCTTGAAGTCAAATTGGAGTTAATTTTCCAACCAATTTCGGCAAATGAGTACTGGGAACCTAGGGCCAACAGACATAACAACAAATTCAACCATGAAAGCTATTATAGTAACAACACACGGGATTGTGAAGCCGAAACTAGTCCAACTTCCAAATGCTTTGGCAAGAAGCACACCATGTACCATGCAGCATAAAGAGTACATGGAAACCAGAGTGTGCAGCTTGGGGCTTTTTCTACTATGGGTGTCTGTAACGGCGGAATTCGGTGATTACATCATATTTGGTGCAGATCTGAGGCGGGAAATGGCGTAGTGCGTACAACTGAGCTGCAGTTGTGCAGGCAGATACCTGCTTGAATCCTGCTTGTACGCACTACATCACTAAAATAATGTATTCACGGAATTCCGCCATGACCGCAACCCGTCCGAGCTGCACACTCTGGTTTTCATGTACTCTTGGTACCATGTATACGCACGTCGCAAGAGAAGCACGTAAATCTGCAAAGTGCATTGGATGCTCATCCACAGAATCTCTCTTATAGCAACGATAGCGGACAAGATCTGAATGAGACAGATAAGACTAGCGCCAAGTAATTGCCCAATCCACACAACCTGCAAAGCCATGTGAATCGACAACCAATGGGAATGCACACCTTGTCTACACCGCACAGACTACATCGGACGGCCAGACAGTTACCTATGCACACCCTACACTTGCTTTCAACAAGCACACACACACACACATGTATATATAATATATATACACCTTGGTCCTTGGTAACACTGCCATCAAATGGTCACGTGTCCCCTGTGCAGGGGTCGACAGCACTGAGTTCAGCATTTGATCCAGAAACGCCGCTCTACTCCCTGGACAGGAAATTAGCACAGCTATGCAGGTCAAAACCACGGGATGACTTGCAGCAGCGACCGCAGCCGAGACAATGCGCTCTGCAGCAGAGCAGGGCAACCGGCTGTTTCCGGACCGAGTCTGCCGATGCCACAAACACACACACACACACACACACACACACAAACACACACATCACACATCACAAGATAATCGTGCCATGCATAAGCACCCCTGCCTGCTATTTAAACAGTAAGTGGTGCTTTCTTGAAGGTTTCCTGAGTTGAAGGTTTGACGAACTTCTCGCATGCTATGGGTGGGGGGTGTAGAGTGGACGGTTTCCAATAGGAAATAGGTTGCAAAACGGAAAGGGCTCAACATTCACTCTGGATGGCAGTCGTGAGTCAAATCGGAGGAAAAGTGCGAACTCCAGTGTGGGAAGCAAACCCTGTCCTATGAAATTATCGCGAAATCGCTACCACTTTTTCATACAGAGAACTTCAACATTAATGCTAGCTTAGTTATGACAATAGCATATAAGTTTGCTCCTTCGCTTCTGATGAGCAGGATGGAATAAAATTACTGTTTTAAGTCCTTTTTTCTGTAATGACATCGACGTCTGCAAGTCCAATAGTGGCGTCTACGACTAAAACCAAATAATATTGCTCCAAAATATCACAATACTGCTTTTCATAACTGCTGTGGTAATAATAATTAACATCTTTAATACCAACACAATTCCTCTCTTTAAAACGTAGTGCGTGGATTTGCATCCATCTGCCACCATTTTACTGGATTATTCTCAAAACGGAGTCGACAATGCCCTATATTCTGTGTGTGCATCCTCTGTTCAATCTGAGAAATGCTGTCATGTGCCCCTTAGCAGGTACGTCTTGTTATTGTATTTCTATTTCTGTTGTCGTTGCTCTTCTATTTCCATGCCGCACCGAATACTCGGTGCTCATTTCCCAAGTCCATTTAGCACGTGCGAATTTGTGGGCGGTTTACCACCGCTGACATTGACGCGTAAGTGCATAATAATAATATTAATAATAATGACATCAAAGATGAATGCTATTAGAAGTTCCGCAGATTCCCTGAAGATCTGTCCCAAAAGACGCCGCATGCATACGCATTGACTAACAAGTCTTCATGAACACTCGAGGCACAGTTCTGGATGTTCTCATTATACCAGATATAATCACTGGCCGGAAACCTGTTTGTGGAGGAGGCTGCCTTGTCCAAGCTTGTGTTGAGGCCAGGCTGAATTGAACCAAGCCACCTTTCGATCCGATCTGTTTCTCTCAAGTGTGCTGATTTTTCACGTTAAACTTTGGTGTCACAGAGGCTGCTCTGACTCTGGCCGGCTAGAAGGGAACTTGAAATATATACTTGGTCCGACTTATTAAAATGTGCGCTTCGGTTCAAACGTAAACCAAACAAATTCAAATAATCTCAGGATGGAATAAACTATCCAGATACCTAACACTGTCCTTCAGTTGTCGATTTGTGATGTTAAAGAAGAAATGGCTCCAACTCCAAAGGAGGCAGCGCCTCAACATCCTAGTCGACTCGAGCATTTCGCGTCCAAATTTTGTCGTCAGAGGACTCCTGTTGCTTCTCACGCAACACAGAGAAAGCCTAGTGCTGAAATCAACACCCCAATGCGATGGAGAATTGTCACAGAGTACCAGAAACTTCTGGGCGACCGTTCTCGAGTGCCTCATCGCGGATTGAAATCGCTGCAGTCGCTGTTTCCTTGGCAGAATTTCAGCAAATGTGTCATCCAGAAACTCGTGCAGAAAGCACCAGCATCGCTCCGTCCAGTTTGCTGATATCAGTCGCAGTCCTTCAAGATGTGGCGGCCGACGAAACAAGATCACAGAAGAGATCGCCGAGAAGTTGACCGAAATAAATAACCGCCCCCCGAGGTTGCCTCTCAGGCGACAACCTGGCTGGAAAACTGAAGCACGGAGAGGGAAAATCATTCTGCCCATATGTACGGTGCGTGAATGGTGCGGAGTTCTCGGAGCCGCGATCGCGATGCTTCATCGCTACATCAAGCTTATGCTAAAGCTCCATCACAAGATCGCCACTCTCCGGGGCCAGTGGATTCGTAAAACAGGGAAGAGCACGCATGGTGTGACTGCATGACATGTCGGCACAGATCAGACTAGTCGACTCAGCACGCATGCGGCACACGGTGATGAGAAGTGATTTTTTATGTGTGGTGGTGTACTTGTTCGCCTCATTTGAAGGTGTCGTGGGAGCGTCAGGCGAAAACACCTACAGCCACCATTCTGGCAGTCGTACTGCACGAGGAGGAGGCGAAGACGATCATCTAAATCGTGCCTATGGAGTGAAAAAATCAAGGAAGCGCAGCGTAGCTTGGAGGAGATGAAAAAAATGTCGATGTGTTGCAGGGGGGATGCACTTGCACATGTGCCCTGAAACACCAGCAGCGATGAAAACTAGAAGGTCAGGCCAAGAAACGACACAGTAGTTATCTATCTACCGTCTCTTGGTTGATTTTTTTTAGTACAGGTGCTCCTTTGTACATATGATTGAGTTTTGAAGTAAAGCGCACATTTTAATAAGTTCGACCAAGTACGCTTATCTCTCCAATATCCAACTTGCTGTCCTTCGACTACGACGAATGCACCGAAACCATACATTTGGTGTGTGCCTCCACCAGTTTACTTCGCAAAAGGGTTGGCGAAAGGCAAGCTGTTTTAGTCGGATCGATGAAGAAGCAGCTGCGGTGTGAAAACCGAGGGAACACAATGGTGGAGATGCCAGGAGTGTCCACCTTTCTGCAATGATTGGTGATTCTTGGTAACCTCTTCTTGTCTCGCCATTTTCATCACTTAGCTGGCTCTTGATGTTTGAGTGAAGGGCTGTTGGACTCTGGGTGCACTCAAAATCGGTTGTGTTAAACAGACCTTCGTGTAAGAAAAATCCAGGAGAGTGAACAATCACTCTTGCTATCCTCTCAAGGAGAGTGGTGGGCACACCCACTCCCCCCCCCCCAAAAAAAATATATTGCTCGTCTTATCTATCCAAGGCGAGCAAAATACGGGTTTTTCAACATCTTGCCATACTCCAATCGGATTCAATACCCAATAGCTGCCAAATTCAATCTGGAAAATCGCCGTACGCACTACAAATGGAAGTTGTTCGGACCACAACTTTAGTTTCCCTTCATCAATTTTAACAATGAATCTCAAGCATTCTGGAAAGCTATTGGCAAGAGGAACACACCAGTGGGATTTTCACCAGCTGGAGTGTTACTGCAGTGGCACTATAGCCTAGGGCTAATAACGCTGGGAAGACACGAGCAACGGAAAATTGAGACAATTCGCTAAGATCCATGTTATTTTTTTGTAGTATTCATCGTAGAGCGCTCCATTCTTCTGTAGCTAACCGCTAGAGACCTGTGCCTGACGTCACACAGGTCTATGCATGCCCGGATCGCGGACTGTCACGCAACAGAGGGAAATTCTTTACTCGTATGTCAAAATAACGAGAGAGCTTGGAAGCTCAGGGCCCTACGCTATGCTTTTTTGCCTTGATGACCTAGGCAAAAAAAAGCATAGGGATGTTATACATTTTTCATTTCTCCTATTTTTTTAAGACATAACCTGGGATTCGAACCTGCACTATCGCCCTGCATGCATCCCCCGATACACTTTGCATACATACTAATTCTTCCAAGTTGCTTCACGTTATGATCTTGCATTTGAAAGCCCTAATTGAAGACTGTGGCCAGCCGTTTGTGGCCAGCCGTCTTTGATGGTACGGTACGGGACAGGTACGGTCGAGGGTAATACGACACCGTCTACCACCTTGATGACCTAGGCAAAAAAGCATAGGGATGTTATAAAATTTTCAATTCTCCTATTTTTTTTTTAAGGCATAACCTGGTATTCGAACCCGCACAATCGCCCTACATGCATTACCCGATACACTTCGCATTCATACTCAGTAGTAGTAGTAGTAGTAGTAGTAGTAGTAGTAGTAGTAGTAGTAGTAGTAGTAGTAGTAGTAGTAGTAGTAGTAGTAGTAGTAGTAGTAGAATTTATTATTTTACTAGGGAACTCCCAACAGGCGTTGCCTTTTTACTGGGAACCCTAGGAATGACTTGGTGCTTGTGACAAATGCAGAAAGGGGCTTAGCTTGACGACATCCAGGTGGAAGCATGTTCCATCTGTCTGCTGCCAAAAATGAAATAGCATTCAGGCCGTAACGAGACGTAGCTCTGGGTAGGTTCAGAGCGGCTGAAGCTTGACCGCGGGTAGCAGCATTTGTGCGGCATGATGCAGAGCAGGGGGTAAATATCGTGCTTAAAAGAGGACTGGTGCAACGAGATAGACACCTAAAAACAAACACAAACAGCTTCAAGTTTACACGGCGAGAGAAAGTATACAGGTTATATTTGGTGAGAATGAAATCGATAGAAGTATCTTGATCATGGCCAAACACTCGCCTTAGGCACCTATTGCTGGTTGACTCAAGTTTGTCTCTGAGTTTAGCAGACAAGCAGTGAACATAACATGTGCTGGCATAGTCCAAGGTACTCTGGACAATTGTCAGGTAAAACTCATTCTTCCAAGTTGCTTCACGTTATGATCTTGCATTCGAAAGCCCTATTTGGTCAGCTGTTTGTGGCCAGCTGTCTTTGATGGTACGGTACAGTACGGGACAGATACGGGATAGCGCCAGACGGAGGTCCATCCGCCACAAACAAACAAACACCAAATTAAAGCTGTGTGGACCCTGGCTAGCGCCAGACGTTACTGAAGTAACGTCTTCTGCATAGCTACGGGAATAATGATGATTGCCACCCAAGTGCGGAAGTGAAAATCTGCAACGGGACGTAAAATACCTTGTGAGTGCCGTAACTCCACTATTCGACTTCGGATTGACTTCAGCTTTGTTGGAGCCGACAGCTGAGAACTGTCTAATGCGAATAGACCTTTCGATTACGCAATTCCGTTCAGGGAAAACCGAGTTACGAAATATTTGAGTGTTTGCAGAATGGACTTCATAGTGATACGGAAGGCGCGTGACGAAAAGTGCGCCCGAAATGAAAATAAGGAGAGCGAAGGCGCGCGAGAGCGATCGCTCTCCTTTTACCAGATGGTCTGGTTAAAGTTGATTTTAGTATGAAATGTAACTCAATTATTGGTATGTTGCAACAATACTCGAAAACTCACCCGCGTGGTATGGGATTTCTCCTTAGCGCAGGGCCCTTACAATTGGCGTGCTAGAAGTATATGATTGTAGTATTCCCTCAGCAAAGATTTCGAGTCCAATTCAATCACACAACATGTAACCGCAATACATAGAGCTGGCTGGTAGACGATTTGTCACTCTGCTTTACAGGTGTCTGAGTTGGCGGTTTTGGGAGTTTGTTGGTCCCTGCCGTAGCCCTTTACATTCTGTGCTGTGTTGGGCTTTGCCTGCTGAATTTTGATAGAGGTATTGTGGACTGGTCCATTGTAGTTTGGAGGCAGCGGAGAAAATGGCCAGCCTAGACAAAGCTAAACAGCTTTGTTCAGGCTGGCCATTTTCTGTTCCGTGGTTGTGTATCTCGCCTTGCCTTGCGTTCTCCTGGGCTGTGCTGGGACTGGTCCTGGCCTCCGTGCATCAGAGCTGTCAAGTGCTGGGTAGAGTGCATCGCCTCTGGGCGTGAACTGTGTGTTGGCATGGATACTGCCATGGACACCACCTCGAAGCTGGACCTGGCGGTGCTCACGTTTGAGCAACTCCGTGCCGTTGCCCAGGGCCATAACGTTTGGGCACCGGACGGCCTGACTCGTGCAGAGCTGGTACCGCAGCTTCGGAAAGCTGGCATTGGTGTTTTGCCATCCCTTGTGCAGTCTGGTCTTGATAGCGTCGTCACGGGCAAATTTGATGAATTGGTGCATGCTGTGGGTTGCGTTTCAGCTGAGCTGGTGGCTATGAGAGCTGATAGGCGACGGGAGGCGTCTGTTGTAGCAAGTCTGGACTCACGAGTCATACACCTCGAGAGTGAAGTAGAGGCTCTCCGTCTTGCTTCACTTGGATCTCTCAAAGAAGACGTTTACGCCTCAGAGTCTGAATCTCGTATTCATGCGCAGGAGCCTGCTTCCTCACCACCCCCAGCCATTTCTAGGCCTCTGCCGGTGGAGTCCCGCTCTCGAGTTCAGCCTCCGTATAGCGCTGTTCTGCAGGGGACTGTGGGTTCTTGTGCTGCTGCTGCTGCATCTGCTCGTCCTGACTCTGTTCGCACTGGTCCTGGGGCCGGTAGTTCTACTGCTTCCGGTTGGCGGGATGTCAATTGGCGGCGGCATCGCAACAAGTTTGACACAGCCCCGACTGCTGCCGCTTCAACCACCCATAATGAGGCCCTGACCAGGACTGTCACTTCTGCCCATCAAAAGCCCACACCCGTTAATACCTCTCCGAACGTGCTAACCGGAGCCGTGCGAACCCGGAGGAAGGTTTTCTTCATCGGCAATATCACTCCTGGCTGTGAGGCGACATCTATTATCAACTGGTGTAAAGAGCGAGATGTAGAGGTGCTTGCATGCTCCGTAGCCACATCGCGGTACTTTGGCACCTCCTACGCAAGACTTACCGTACCTGAGGAGACCACCAATCGGGTGATGGGTGACTCTTTCTGGCCGGAGACTATTCAGCATGCTGTTCGGCCATGGAGGTTCAGTGACGGGGTGGGGGTGTCTGCGGACATCGCTGCTCAGTGACTGCTCTCTCCTTCCGTGGCTTCGTTGAACCCAGATGCAGCGCCATTCTTCTTCTTCCCCGAATCCTGTGTCTGTTCTAACCTTAACCCCAATGCCAGGCCGTATGCTCCTCTGCGTCATCCAGCTGAGCAAGTGAAGGAGACTAGCTTCGAGAAGCTCCTATTGTATACAACAAACTGCCGTTCAATTGTCAATAAACATGCTGAATTGTCCGTAATCGTCGAACAACACCACCCTGATGTGATTTGCTTAACTGAAACTTGGCTAGAGCCTACTTCCTCCGTATACAAAAACTTCGTGACTTTTTTTCAACAGCGTTTTTGAGCAAGAACCTGCTCAACGAACCGCGCCAAAGGCTGTCATCGACAACCCACATTCATGTTGAGGTAGGTTTGGTTGATCTCGAACAGATTCTCCACGGAAGCCATGCGTATGAGGACGTTGCCGACAGGAACTCACGAGTCAAATGACAAAAAAACTAACACATGTACTTGCTCGAAACTGACACCGTGACGAAGTGGAGCTCGCGCCTGGAGCACGGAGTCACGACTAACGCCGCACTCGATGCCCTGAAACTGGCCAGGCTCGTACTTGCGGTGCGCGGCCCCATACGCAGCGTGAGAACATAAATCGGTTCCGCTCGCACGGAAAGATGAAACATTTCAGTCGTCGTGCAACCAGCGCAGACTCCGGATCGGAATGTCGATGACCTGGCTTTCTTCGCCTCTCTCCACTCCAGTCAGATGTCTCCGTTGTGGCCTAGGGGAATGGCAGGGACCTCGTCGAAGCCGTTGTACTTGTAGAATGCTGGGAGGATTCTCCTGCCGAGGAAATGCGAAGCGTGTGGATGCGCTTGAGCGACTCGTTTCACGCCATAATGAAGGTCGCGGGTTGGAACGACTGAATAGTCGACACCGATTCGTACACAGCTCTGGAAATGAAGAGTACGCTAGCCAAAGTCCCGCGTCGGATCATCATTGCAGCTGAAAAGAATCTGAACGAAATGCGAGCGGAAGCAGCGACTTTTGGCGATGCGGAGTCAGCGTCGTCAGGTGACAATGACAGGAGCGACGAAGACTCTGAATAAACTCAATCTCATTCGTCTGAGTTGCTTTTTTCTTTGTATATAGCTTGTAAACAGGCTACACAATGCCACGAGTGTTATTCCGAGTCAAACGGAACAATTCCAGAGCTATGCGCAGCCTTCAAAAAAAAGTCACGAAGTTTTTGTATACGGAGGAAGTACTATACCTTTCTGTATTCCGGGATACCTAACCTATCGGCGAGACAGACCGCCTTGTGAAAACAAGTCTGGCACCACCTCCCGGGCATACGGTGGTGTTGCAATCCTTGTTCTAGAACACCGTTTTAGATCCATACGATATCGCCCGGATCTACTCCGTCCTATGTGAGAGGCTGTATGTGTCCAGCTCACGCCCAGGTCAAGCCGTACTGAACCAATTGTCATTTGCTGTATGTATCGACCGCCTTCAACCAGGAGCTTGGACATAACTCGCTACTGCGACATGATTGGTGATTCCCTCAGGATGATTCCTGTATCGTCCTCTCACGTCATCATTGCTGGAGATTTGAATGGAAAAAACAGCCTCTGGTGCTCAACAGACAATACATGCCCTGCTGGTGCTGCAATACAACGAGAGTTTCGCTGATTTGGTCTTCAACAACTGGTCGCCACAAACACGCACACCGCACCTTCAGGCAACCAGGCATGCTTGGACCTCATCTTCAGCAATCGTAGCCAACTAGTGTCGTCCATAGACACAGCCTGTGCTCTGGGTGCATCGGATCACCTCCTCGTTTCATGCCCGTTTGATATCCCCATGGACCCGCTTCCCTCTTGTGCTTCATCCAGGGATTTTGTGCAGTCATCTTCTGCCCGTAAGTACAATTTTAAGAGAGTGACACCTACCACGTGGGCAGGTATTAATGATGATCTAGCGGCAGTTGCCTGGCATACGGTTGTTACGTCAGATGTGGACGAATCACTTGCAAATATTCAGACTGTTCTAGACCGCATCTTTACGCAGCACATTAGTGTCCAGCACTATGAGCGTTGCTCCATCAGGGATACAGGGAGATCACGCCTGTCGAAACAACTTCCGCCCTGGATTAATGCGGAATTGAAAGGTGCTATCCGTCACAAGGCGGAACTTCATAGTCGGAGTAGGAAGTACCCAAGTCCTGTCAACAAATATCTGTATAAAAAGCAACGAAATATTGTGAGGTCGCTGTCCCGGAAATGTCACCGGGAGTATATCCGAAAGCTGCAGGTCCTGATTTGCGATACCAGTAATCACCCTTCATTGCATAAATTCATTCGCATGCAGAGATGTTCGGGAAATAGCCATGGAATACCTGACCTCGCATCAAATGGAAAGTTGGCAGCAGACCATGCAGCTAAAGCTGCAGCTTTGAACGAGCAATTTCAGGGCTCACAGCAACCATGCCAAAACCTCGATTACGTGGGAGGACATCTTGGATTTGATCACCATAGAAACGAACTCGCGTGACCGCTAAGCGCAGGCGTAGAATGCAGTCGCGCAAGGAGATTTTGACTTGCTTGGGCTTAGTTGCTGTGACAAGGACGGGAGTCGTGAATGGTGAAGGAGATGGCCGGAGACTGTCTCACTATCTCTATTTCATTTCGGTAGTTCTTGTTTCCTTCCAAGTGGATTATTTCGCGAGCAGTGTTGGCCTTGTCGGCCGAAGGCTTCATTCAGACTGTCCGCACACGGAGTCCTGCGAAAAGTAGCCCCGAGCAGAATCCTGCAGTCGTTGACGAAAGAGTTCAACATCTACAGCCGGGCAGCTACGCCGCTGATGCACAGGCGCGGATGATGGGAGAGGGAAAGGACTAGCATTCCTTGACGGCATGGAGCAATGACTCACGTCGTGTTCTAGTTTTAGTTTCTCCGCCGTGAAGTCCTGTTGTGTAAACGTAAATATACGGCTGGTCTGCGAAGAGCCGTGTAGCGCAGTGGTGACGATGTAGAGTTGTGAATTATTTGATTCGCCACTCCGTTTCGTTGCAAGAGAACAAGTTCAATGGCTTTGCCGTTGTGCTGGCCATGTATTTCTTCGGTCTGCCATAACCATGATAACTCCTGGAGGACACAGCGATGAAGCGCCAGGCGAGTAGCAAAAACATTTCAAAAAATTGCTTTGCTGCTAGTGTTGTTTCCGCATTCACAACAAGTGCAGCGCGCGCGGTTCTTCCTCGCGGCTGCACAGCAGATAGGGTTGCCTTTGAAATGTTCGTTTGTACCCGTCTCTGGCCCGATTTTGATGGCCAATAGCTTAAAATTTTCAGTACTTCCTCCGCGTCATCGAAATTGTCGCAGTTTGACTTTTGACATAAAACGGGGTATTTACTCACCAGCACTCGTACCAGAGGCAAGGAATCGGACATAGGCGATAGTCATCAGTATAGGGTGACGGCAAAGTTCTATTTTCTGTTATTGGAATCTGAAATTTTTGAACTAGACGCAATTTCTTCGCTGATGTCGCTGCGATGGCAATTTCAACTCGCTGAGATCAGTCAGGCGTTGCAGCCTGCACATTTCTCGTGCTTATGGCCATTCACTCGAGCCTCATCACTGTTGTACCTTAGCTGGGGTGAGAATGACTTCGTGGAACAAGTAGCAGCGCTCGGAGAAACATCGAGGGGTCAGCAAACTAAATGCATGCAACGGCGATAAAATTTGTTGCTCTTGCTGAGACACTCAGTACATGATTTTACCTGCAAGAGCAGTGTACTACGGTGTAGACTCTACACAAAGTGCTAGTGATGCACGCGCAGGTGCCGTACCAGTGATGCCGAAAAAGAGGGCGCGCTGGATGATAGTACACTTACCTGCATGAGCTGTGACCACACAGCTAAAATATATGGGCATGCCACGGCTAAAAAAAGTTCATTTCAAGATCGAGGTGGTTCCGCCGACGGTAATCAACCGACCTCGCAACAATCGTTTATTCTTACTAGGCTTCGTTGGTGGTGAAGTAGAAATTATCCAGAGCTAGCAGAC
Organism: Sycon ciliatum; assembly: GCF_964019385.1. Taxonomy (NCBI): domain Eukaryota; kingdom Metazoa; phylum Porifera; class Calcarea; order Leucosolenida; family Sycettidae; genus Sycon; species Sycon ciliatum. The sequence continues at coordinate 127,881 of NC_088644.1, forward strand.
GACAAACATAGCAGCTCTTGTCCTGTGGAGAAAATCAAAGCGTCTGAGATGAGGCGCGACCAACTTTCAACCTTCCTTGAAATATTTCGGAACGATATTTTTGCGTCCATTGACATCAGCGACGACGAGGACTTCATCTCTGCATGAAAACTCTCAGTCCAACTGTCCTGGAATGCTACTCTAGTCTTCAGACTATCATACTGTGTAATAAGTTTTGAATGGTTTAGCTTATGGAGTTGTCAGTAACAAGTGGCAAGTTACTAGTCAAACTGCGACAATTTCGATGACGCGGAGGAAGTAGGAAAATTAGAAGAACTTCTCCGAGAGACTTTTCAATTTTAGTACAATAATCCAAATCAGAATTACGCCTGCACCAACTGATACTTTGGCTCCATATGTACGCCAAACCGTATCGATTAAAACAAAAAACTCTCGGACAAATCCTTACAATGGGTATTGAGAGTATGTTCCTAGAGTTTCAGAGGCCTCGGCAAAAGCATTGGTACAAATGAACATTTTGAATGCACCCCACTTTCAAGTTTTCAGAGATATCTGCCTGATCGCATGTACACGATTCTGGCATGCTGGCTGGCTCGTGTGACAGCGGCCTGTCCAAAATGGCGCCCAAGCTTTTGTGTGATGCTGTGAGCCCTGAATTTGCATCAGTGGCGGTTGTTGACGACCCACGCATACCATTGCCGTCCTTAGACCAACACCCTTGCCTCCCGAATGCGTTTCGTGCTCCGATAATAACCACAGCTGGAATGCGCAAAGCTATTGCGAAGCTTAAGCTTAACAAATCGCCTGGTATGAACGGCATCTCCAATGAAGTTGTTAAGGCTCTAGCACCATCATTATCATATCCTTTATGTCTTCTATTTAATTTGTCTTTCAGAAAAGGGAAGTTTCCATCTGTATGGAAAGTGGCCAAAATAACGCCGATTTAAGGGCAAAGGTAGTAAAGCTACTCCTGGAAATTACAGGCCAATCTCTCTCTTATCATGCATTTCAAAATTATGTGAACGAATATTTTATGATCAGTTGTATAGCCATGTTGCCCCTGCCATTCACCCTGCTCAGTCTGGCTTTCGTCGTGGAGACTCAACTTCACTGCAGCTGACTCGCCTTGTACAGGACATTATCGGAGCAAGAGCAGAAAAGTTGTACACGGGCATTTGCTTCTTCGATCTTGCCAAGGCGTTCGACACAGTGTGGCATAGAGGTCTCTTGAGAAAGCTTAAAGTCATATTTAACATCTCTGACACACCGTTGAAGTGGATAGAGAGCTATCTTTCTGGGAGAAGCCAGTTTGTGTCCGTGTCGGGAGCAGACTCTCCAAAGCTACCCGTGCTGTCGGGGGTGCCTCAGGGCTCAATTCTTGGACCATTGCTTTTTGTTTTGTATGTTAATGATCTACCAAGTCATGTTTCCGGAATGTCATTGTTTGCTGACAATACAGCTGCTTTGCGCCACTGTAAAACTGTCAAACAGCTTGAGTCAGAGTTGCAAGACGCGATAAATATGATTGTCACCTGGATGTCCAGTTGGAGGCTTCAGGCAAACGTTTCAAAAACCAGAGTACTGTTTCTAACAGATTCTGCCTCAATGTTTAAGTTCACGTCAGGCAAAATTACTGGTCAGTCGGCGACACGCATTTTTCACAAAAATTTGCGTTTCAGGTGCTGGGAGAGTATGCGTGTACTCGAGTCTCATCCTGAGCACGTTTTTTTCTTTTTTTTTCAGCTCCAGTATAGCTGTATTTTTCATTGCAAAGCCGTCCTCGATTGTTGTGTTCGTTGTTCAAACAAAGTGGACATTCAATGATGAAGGCAGAGGACATAGGAGCCTGATTGGAGTTTCTCGTGGCATAGGACGGCCACACAGAGACACTTTGGGATTTTCTGAATATAAAATACCGTACGCACGATGCTGAGATCAATTTGCGCGATATCAAATTGTTTGTGATCTACCACATCGAGCAGAACGGGATCCAAACACAAGCTTACCGACGGTTAGGCTGCCGACCTGACTGGGCAAATGATCACTGGCTTCACCAGACGCCAGAAGTCGGACACCATGTCCTTTGCCGCGACGTCCATCTCCAAAAAGAACTCCATCTTCGTCGTGAAAAGGCTTGAAATACTCCATATTCAACCGAAATTCGCGGTCTCACCCTTTCTCAGATCGAATCATTTTTTGTTGTAGCAGTTGCAGGGCAGATCCCCGCCACTACTTCAACAGAAGATGGCTCCAAAGCATGCCTGGAACAAGCCATATCGAGGTTTCAAGCCCCCCCCTCTCGGCACTTTTTTTGAAGAAATTCGAAATTTCAATGGTGGAAGATATACTATGAAGAGAATTTCAAAAAGTATGTTTCGCGGAGCGATCGCTCAACCTACGTCATTCAAACTTTGCAGGATGGCTCAGACGTACATGCTAGGCATGGAACCACAGAAGATGATATCATAGCTGACACACAGAGTCACACACACAGCAGATTCGTGTGCACAGATACTAAATTAGTGGACGTCGTCATCTTCTTCCCGCTGATCTCAAATGTACTATGACGTGCTATTTCGCCTGACGCCTTTCCCAATTCACCCACAGAAATTCAGACGGTAAAGGAGCACAAACACCTAGGGGTAATGTTCGATTCATCCATGTCCTGGTCGGCTCATGTAGATTACATGTGTAATAAAGTCAGCCGTGCTCTTGGCTATATTAAAAGTTATTGTAAACATCTCTCTATTCCGTGCTGTTCCGCTATATATAAAATGTATCTCCTTCCATTGTTTGAATATGCTGCCACAGCCTGGTGTGGCCTAGCTAAGGTCTTATCCGATTCCATTGAAGTTCATCATAAGAAAGTTCTAAAAATGTTGTTCTCGAAGAAACCTTCCTTTCCCTCCAATGAGTTGTACTTATTAGCTCAGACTACTCCGTTAGAGCAACGCCGACTAACTTGCCTCTGTATATTGGTTCATCGAATGCTCTTGGGTTGTGTTCCTGAACATATAAAGCCTTATAACTGGTTTGTTTCGGGCCGCTCAACCAGAAACAAAGTGTCTCTTCCCAAGGCCAAGTCAACGCAATTCACAAGATCGCTATTCTTCCAGGGCTACTGTGCATGGCAGGCGCGTACGCAGGGTCACCTCCAGGGGGGTTTCCAACTGAATCCTAAACAATGAGTTTTAAGAGAGCATGTCTGAGAATACCAAAGTATGTGTGCAAGTGGATCTCTCCGATTTCGCTCAAAATTTGCAGGTAGGTTCCCTTTGGGGTGTGGATCGCTCGTGCAAAGCCCTTGAAAAAGTTTCTGAAGGGAACCTTGAAATTTGCATACCCCTCAAAAATGGCCGAAATATCACATTATTTATGGGTCTAGAAACGAGTCACGCCACAGCGTATACGAACAAGCTATGAACAAAACTCCATCAAGCCAACATTGCCTCACCTTAGAAGAGTTCCTGGAGCAGTACCGCTTAGCCACGCCAGCATCCCAGAAGACGAGGTCCATCACCCCCTGACGCCACAAATGATCGTCTTGAAAATAGCCAATTTACAAGCGCTGGCAAAACAGCCAGCTACGTCCTCAATTGGCCAGAACTATACACCGGCAGATAATAGAACACCTCTTCTAGCGCTGAGGACATGTCCCCCATCTTCCTTTTGGGGTTTTCTTGAAATAAACTTTTTTGAATTTTTCCACTCGACCATGCTGAAATACGGCCAAAGTCATACCTGCGCAGGAAAGCTCGCCCCTCCGCGACGTCTCCTCAGCAATTTCTACTCCAACACTACTCCCAAGGCCGCAGAACAAAGTGTAGTGTTGACTCTGACAAGGAAAAGCAGCGGTGATCACTTGTCACTCCATACGACAAGTTTCTCCTTGCGCCACCAATAAATTTTTGTGCGACTGTTGATGCAAAAGTGACTGAAGGCCTGAGCGCAGTTTTTGAATTTTATTGCAAGATGCACGGTGAAATCACGTGCCTTGTGACGCAAGAATGCCAAGTCGCGTGGATCACGGCTCACGAGATTTCAGAGTCACCTTTGTCAAGTGCGCTTGTTACTCGCCTTGAACGCCCGTTGGTCTGGAAGTGATCACACTTGTGTTGTTACTGCGCTCAAGAACACGCTGACCGTGTTGTAGGCCTACGAACCGGGACTTTCCCTGACCATGTAGGTCGAAGACCAGTGAAATGATGATGAAATCACATTCTTTATGACGTAAGAAATCTCTCGTGCAGTTCACGCAACAAGTGCGTGCAGCCAGTGCTACATGCCAGTCAACACAAAGGGACCGAGCTAGCCGCTTTTGTCGAGCATCGACATGAAAACAAGGGACTTTACTGTTGGACTATATTCGGGATTGCAGGAGGTAAGTGTGAAAGACGAATAACTCTCCATGCTGTACGAGGGGCATATTTCAACGGCTTGCTGCCATTGCAACACTCCTAGGACAGTTTGTGGGGGTTCTCAGCAGTTCAAGCAGGAAATGAAGCTCATCTTACCTCTGCCATCATGGTCTGTTCCGAGTAGCGTTCCAGGCACATTCGCGATCGATGGCCGCGTATCGTGCGTCATCCTACGTCACAGAGCACGCGATCTCATCGTGCATCTTGCAATAAGATTCAAAAACTGCGCTCAGGCCTTCAGTCACTTTTGCATCAACAGTCGCACAAAAATTTATTGGTGGCGCAAGGAGAAGCTTGTCGTTTGGAGTGACAAGTGATCACCGCTGCTTTTCCTTGTCAGAGTCAACACTACACTTTGTTCTGCGGCCTTGGGAGTAGTGTTGGAGTAGAAATTGCTGAGGAGACGTCGCGGAGGGGCGAGCTTTCCTGCGCAGGTATGACTTTGGCCGTATTTCAGCATGGTCGAGTGGAAAAATTCAAAAAAGTTTATTTCAAGAAAACCCCAAAAGGAAGATGGGGGACATGTCCTCAGCGCTAGAAGAGGTGTTCTACTATCTGCCGGTGTATAGTTCTGGCCAATTGAGGACGTAGCTGGCTGTTTTGCCAGCGCTTGTAAATTGGCTATTTTCAAGACGATCATTTGTGGCGTCAGGGGGTGATGGACCTCGTCTTCTGGGATGCTGGCGTGGCTAAGCGGTACTGCTCCAGGAACTCTTCTAAGGTGAGGCAATGTTGGCTTGATGGAGTTTTGTTCATAGCTTGTTCGTATACGCTGTGGCGTGACTCGTTTCTAGACCCATAAATAATGTGATATTTCGGCCATTTTTGAGGGGTATGCAAATTTCAAGGTTCCCTTCAGAAACTTTTTCAAGGGCTTTGCACGAGCGATCCACACCCCAAAGGGAACCTACCTGCAAATTTTGAGCGAAATCGGAGAGATCCACTTGCACACATACTTTGGTATTCTCAGACATGCTCTCTTAACCCTTTGTAAAGAGCCCTAGGAAATTTTGAAAATAATACATTTTTTCGTGTTCTTTTGATCATAACTTCGGTTCTACTCTCTCAATCTTCATTAGGCCACACTTTGTTTTTTCTATGTTTCTCGTCACCGCGCGCGTAGGTTTTCAGAAATCTCAGAAGAAGAAAAAAGTTCATACATGTACATGAACATGCTGTGCATATACATGCTGCAGCAGCTAGATGCGTCAATCAAAATCGTAAGCTTTTGCACCACAGCAGCAAAGGAGTGCTCCCCGTGCGTTGTCTGCGATGAAGGCTGCCGCAACGAAGCTTTCAGTCTTTCACTGCCTGAGCATCGCGGGTCCCAGGAATACCGCAAATCGGACAAGTTCTGTGGCAACTGGCGTCTGCGGAACGACGTTGTGGAGATCATACGCGAGCAGAAAAACTGAACAATGGACACATGGCGAGGAAATGTTGACAGGCGTGGAGACAAGAGTTTTACAAGTGCGATCAAAAGTATTAATAACGAAGCGGACATAAGAACGTTGAAGTAACGAAATAGAAAAGACGAGTGTTTGTTAATGTCCCTGGTTCGAGTCCTGGTGGTGACAGTCAATTTTTTCTTCAGACTTTTCCCGTTTGTCTCTTTCCCTCAAACTAGTGAAGTTTGTTAATGTAATACTAATAGCAGGTACATGTACAATGTCATGTATGTTCTCTTCGCCATCTCGCCATCAAATTTTATACTCGCATTATTGTTGCACTTTGCCTACTACTTCGTGGACTGGTACATGGTATGATAATAGTAGAATCATGCACTATGGGACTAGTATAGGCAGTGTCTTGTATGAATCACACAAACTGTGCGCAGTTTTCAGTAGAAATTGTTCTTGTTTTTTCTTGGCTTTTGTTCTTTTTTCCGCCCGCCCGCTTACCTTTTGTTAAAATTAGCCGACGAGAAACATAGAAAAAACAAAGTGTGGCCTTATCTTGGGCTTCCTGGAAGTGGAAAGGTACCTGGGAGAGAACGAGGTCAACCATGATAGCCAGGACACAGTACAGTCATGTACATATCCAGCGATAGCAGTGGAGTGCAGCGACGATGCGAAAAATGCCCCAAAGGCCCAAACACGTCCTGCTCCAGCGATTTCGTTTTTCTTGATAGCAGACTTTTGATTTTTTGCTGTGTACTCTTGAAAATATCACAAGTGCAGTGAAGCCCCTGGAAATTTGAGTAAGTCAGGGTGACGAAAAGTCTCAAATTCTCGATACTCAAGTCGCTCTGCGCGATTTGGAAATTGCCGAGATCGCGGCTCAACTTACAAATGATTTATCTCAAGAGACATAGCTCGCAGCGCGTCGCAAATTGTTTCAACCGACAGCTGAGAGTTTTCTATTCGACCTGGATATTTGGATCGTTGGATAAGAACGAGATTTGACTGAGTTACGATCTGTTGAAGTTTCGCATTCTTGCCAGATCGATCGTGCGCCCTACCAAAAAAGCCCAAAAAACGTTGCTCGTTTGGAACATTTGGGGGGTTTCCGGGCAACGGGAACCCCCCCCCCCCCCTGCGTACGCGCCTGCATGGCTACAACTTCCTGACTCAGTGAAGACTTCTGCATCATTGAAAGAATTTAACGTGAATCTGAGGGCCTGCTGATGACTGAGTGCACCATAATAATAAAACTTGCAAGTAAAAACTAATCAATATAGCTTTTCGGCTGTTTCCTTTTCATGTATAATCTTCTCCTTCTTTTACCATGGTTGGCTATCACCCACATCTTCCCGTTTTGGCTGCCATCGGAAGCCATAAGATGTTGAATAAATAAATAAATAAATAAAAATAATTATGGGCGGTCAGAATTAAGATACATGGTCGGCCTTCAAGCACACGGGTCTACGGTCTCGGGGGGGGGGGGGGGGGTGTAGAGGGGACGGTACGGTAAATAGGTTGCAAAACGGAATGGGCTCAACATTCATTTTCTCTTTTGGTATTTTGATTAGAAAACATGTCACAGTGAGACCGACGCGTTTGCTCCGAGCCAAACGTTCATGGCTCTGCAATGACCAGAAGCGCCATACCAAGTATGTGAGTTTTGAAGTGTTGCTTTGCCTAACCCTAACCTTAACCCTAACCCTAACCCTAACCCTAACCCCCCATAAAGCAACGTATACCATTGAAAACTAATGGAGGCACACACAAGGCGTATTGTTTCTCTGCACTGGCCTTCGTGGAGCAATATCAAATACTGTACCTAATTTCAGAACTCAGGGTGAACTGACGTGCACTCCAAAACCTTTCCTGTTTGGAGCCACCTCTGCGACACCAAAATTTGTAGGGCCGAGCCGGGTAGCATTTCTTCGGGTATCGGGTTCGGGTAGTTTTCCACGGGTAGCACGGGTACCTTATCGGGTAATGTTTCCATGGTAACACCACGATGCACCCCTTCCATTACACACTGGGTAGACATGCGGAGTATTAGAGAGGTTAAAGGGGCACTCCAGCTTCGTTTTCGACTTGCCAGTGGAAATGCACCAGCGTATATACATTTCACATACTTTTTGGCCAATTTTCAATCGAAGGGGAGGTTGTTTTCTATGTTCTCCCAACGCCGTGAGCGATCCCATCTTCTATACCCTTCCAGGTATCCTGAGGGTTCTCCGGAGGAGAATTTATCTCCAGCAAAGCGTTGTTGACCCGCTAAATTCGTCTCGAGGCATATTCACCCAGTGCTGATAAAATGTAGAATGTTGAATCTGTGATAATTGTCGACGATGGAGAGAGAGGTTGATATCCGCTGTCGCTGGGAGAGTGAAGCTGCTGGATGTAACAACGGGAAGCCCGTTTGTATCACCTGAACAACCAGACTTCAAAGCAGGTTGACCAAATCGGAGGGTACTGACTATTTCCCTCGTTGCTTATCGTGAATATTGTACCGACATGAATTGCTACACGTATACTGGTGAGTTTTTTTTCTTGTTTTTGTTCGTATACTAGTACCCTGGCCTGGAGTTCTCTTTAGCTAATTCCTATCCCTGGCGTTTTCTAAATTTCCGTGTAGTACTGAATACGTGATCAAGTATTCCGATTTGGGTAGATGTGGAAACTGGACATGTATTATTATTAAAATAATTCTATTCTCCAAATAGAGCGTTGGTAGAGAAATGGTTGCCCAAGTACAACAAAGTCGATTCTAAAGTTCTACAACTACACTTGTACTGAAATCCAGTCGAAGTAAAAATGATTCTTCATGACAGTTGGTGTCAATGAAATCTGATCCAGGCATAAAGAATGGTGGCGCTTGCCACCCCGAGAACGAATGCCCATTTGATGGGGGATACCATAGTACTCGAAGCGGTGCGCGTTTCGATGTGGCATTTGGAAGTTTTACATGATCTCTGGTCAATGCAACATACAATAGCCATCATGAATTGCAGGCCTCGAACGCAACTCAGATCAGAATTGGCAGTTCCCTAAGTGAGATGCTTTATAATTCCATGCCCCCAGCTGTAGGTATAGAGGTTTTTGCACATTATAGTTATGGTCGATAGGTTCATACTGACGGCCACAAACAACGGCAATTAAACTTCAAAGTGTTCATGAGCTGAGAGATTCCTCTCCACTATTTCTGTTGTGCATACAGGTCTGTCCAATATGCATTGACCGTAGTGGGTATGGTATCTGCTCTGAGAAGGGAAGCGCTGGAGCCACAGTCCAACTATACAGGCTTTCAAGAAACAGAGAGGAGCCATCTTGGCAAGGCTGATACCTGATGTGCACCTACAGAATTCTCACGAGATACCTCATGGACTACGCCTGGTGTATGCTTCATAGTACTCCTTCGACTACTGTCTAGAATCAAGTCGACTGAAACAATTCTGACTTCAAACGAGCCGTCGATTAGACAAACAAAGCATTCTCTGATATACTACATCACTCTGACAACTCTGACAACTCACGGCCCATTCCTAACGATTGCTCACGGCCCATGGCCCATTCCTAACGATTGCCACCACTTACGGGCGCAGCAGGCCGAAGCTATCAGCCAGAACAGAACTAGTTACAATCACCTAAAGATATTTGGGCTACTCCAGTATTCTCCGTGAGCTGTCCCATTCCATCGTTCATGCCACCATTATTTCTGGTAGTATCTATGTGCATAATTCCAAGACCATCTCGGATTCTTCTGTAATTTGTGCCACGGCAAAAGTACATAACAATGCTTGACTCTGTCACTGGGGCTGTCAAACTTCCCATCACAAATGAACTTCAATTTCTCCTCTGTTACAAGTATATGTACTGCCATGACTTGACCATGCTTCATCCACAGCTGGGCGAAGAATGTGGCGTTGAATTCCATAGCGCACTTTCTTGCTGCCATGCAGAAGTATGTTGAGAGAAGTGAACATATTTTTTACTGAACAACAACAGCCACTGAAGAGGATAGCAGCAGGCTTGGGTGAACCTCCTGCAAGTACACGTTGTTGGTAGGTCTACTGGTCGGTCTCCACATCGTCAAGTTCAGAAATCACCTGTACTACACATCGTGAGGAAGAGATCCTGATCGAATAATTTTCTGGTCATAAAATTCACTAGAAGGGTGAGACAAATAGTAGAGTACTCCCCGATTCCGTCAAGCTGCTTTGAAATCTGAGTGCTCATGTGATGCTAACGGGCTCCTCGTTGTTACTTCCAGCAGCTTCACTCTCCCTGCGACAGCGGCTATCAACCTCTCTCTCCCTCGTCGACAATTATCACAGATTCAACATTCTACATTATTTCATCAGCACTGGGTGGATATGTCTCGAGACGAATTTAGCCTATCAACAACGCTTTGCTGGAGATAAATTCTCCTCTGGAGGACCCTCAGGATACCTGGAAGGGTATAGAAGACGAGATCGCTCATTACGTTGGGAGAGCATAGAAAACAACCTCCCCTTCGATTGAAAATTGGCCAAAAAGTATGTGAAATGTATATGCGCAGGTGCCTTTCCACTGGCAAGCTAATCCCTCATTACGTCATCAGCGCTCGCTCGGAGAAATTCAAAAGTCGCCTTCCCGCTCGACTTGATCGCTTCTGGAGACTCGTTCTTGTTCGAGGGGTCTTCTCTTTCACCTTCCTTCGTCTTGGCATCGAAAACTCGGCATCGAAAAAGAAGCCGGAGTGCCCCTTTAAGATGCACGTTATTTGCGACGTGATGCGCAATTTCACGTCAAATTTGGCGTAAAACTCCAAATTTCAACATGTGCAGGTCACTCGCGTTGTTTTTCAACGCACGAGCCAAATAGCGCGGGGTGAACTTTCGCGTCACGTCAATAACGTGCATCTTAAACCTCTCTATTACATGAATTTGTACACGTGCACTGTACACATGATGATGTCATTTTCGGGTACTACTCTGTACCCGCCTACTCGAGGTCCTCACGGGTAGCACGGGTACCCGACTACCCGTGCACACCACTAAAAATTTGAAAGGAAACATCGTGCAACTTGGAGGCAACAGGCCAACACAAAGGAGTGGCTCAGTTCGATCGATTCTGGCCTCAGAGCATACTTCATCTTGCCAGCTTCCTTCCACAAACGTACCTCGAGTGAAAAATCCACGCTGATGATCGGTTTAGGTCTACACTATTTTGCTGTCGAACCGTTCCTGTTTGAAACCGTTCCTGTTTGAAACCGTCTCCTCGGTAAAGGTATAGTTTAGGGTCCCAAATTATTTTAGTGGGTCAGCATGCTCTACAGAGTCCCAGGCATGCACATTACACGTAGGCCTTGGCCACAACTGACATCGAATACGATGTGGATGGACAACCACTGGTGTATGCAAAATCACCTTACGATGCGAACGAAGACGGCGCAAAGGACCATGAAAATTGCCTGAGTTTGAAGCTCGGTGATGCCGTGCGTGTCTTGAACACCTCCATGGGCAAGGGAAGGTGGTGGGTAGAAGTCAAAATATTCGTCGTTCTGCCAGGAGGCTTCCTCCGCGCCGCGCAGGTCATCCTCAGTGCCAAGGAATGATGATGGAACGTAGCCAGACTCGCCATTGACTTCTACCCACCACCATCCCTTGCCCATGGAGGTGTTCAAGACACGCACGGCATCACCGAGCTTCAAACTCAGGCGATTTTCATGGTCCTTTGCGCCGTCTTCGTTCGCATCGTAAGGTGATTTTGCATACACCAGTGGTTGTCCATCCACATCATATTCGATGTCAGTTGTGGCCAAGGCCTATGTGTAATGTGCATGCCTGGGACTCTGTAGAGCATGCTGGCCCACTAAAATAATTTGGGACCCTAAACTATACCTTTAGTAGGCTTTACCGTCTCCTCTACCACATGTACGTGTGTGCATGACAGGCGCCTAGCGCCAAGCGAAATAGTTCGCCGTTGTGTGAGCAGGTAATCCGACTCGTCCAACACAGTCGGCCGATTTCATGTCGGAGTCGGCGTCGGAGCATCGGCTAAATCGGCCTAGTAGTAACCCGGCTTTAGGGAATTCATTCAAGTAGTAACAAACAAACCCGATAAGTAAGTTATATCAAACACACAGGATAAGTAAGTTCGTCAAATTCAAACACAACGGCATGGCAAAAGAGGAAACGAACTGAGTAAGTAGCTTTCTTACCTGCGATGTATTTTGCAGCCTTTGGGGAACAAACGGTGGTGCATGCAGCTCGTGTCCGGTCAAGCAGGTTATCTTGGCCTTGTGCCGAGGTTGTGCGGCTTGGTGAAAGAGATTGAAACAGAGCTGGACTGTTCTCGTTTCTGACTTCTGCTTTCATTCAGTACAGCACTGAAAAGTCTTCGGAGGACGACAATTCTGATCTCGACCTTTCCTCTTCCTTCTTGATTTGCACGGAGACAGATGGCTGTCGGAAATAGTACCACAGAACTGGCAGCCATGGCTGAAGCGAAGAAAAGAGTGTTCTGTGAGTTCCTCTTCCGAACACTAAATTTCTACTGTCTCTAGTCTAGGGAAGTAAAATGTTTGTGTTCTCTACCGCACCTTGTAATGTAGCCTAGGGATAGGGACGTTACTTCTCCATTCGCGTCAGGCAGTGCATGTCATAGATCTACGGGTAAAATGCCGCACTACGTTCACCGTGCTTTCTGAGCTGCGCACAGGGGATTGTGGGCCTAACCCGCGATATTCATGTTAAAACAAAATGGCGTCACGATTTATTGAAAGTGGTATAGTTGGTGGTACGAGTGTTCAAAACCATTTGAACTTCATACTGTTCGTCTTCTTTTTGACATGCTCTCTTTCCATCGTCCTTAGCTTTTGTTTGTTGTGAGCTGTTTTGGCTTTCTCCTGTACCTCTGGGGGATGCCAAGTGATGGCTTTGAGAGGCTGGTGATGGCTGTGAGCGAGAGTTTGCCGATCGGCGTCGTCCTCGCTGTAGCGATGAAAATACTAGTTACTGCGCACTTGGCAGATATCACAACACGTCGGAGCGTCCAGGAGCAAAGGAATCTTGGGTTTTCACTGGAATCTAGTTCCTCCAGCATCGTGTAGCCCACCGTCGGTGAATGGCGGTCCAGAGAGGTCGAACCTGGTCTTCTGCAGCACCTCGCAGTCCTGCGAGGCACACCGTGTACGCCTGCCATGTATTGTACAAATAAAACTCATGCAGTAGTGGACTCTACAGTGATGAGTTTCAGCCTGTATGCTGCAAAAGACACAGCAAATGTGACTGGTGTCTGTACACTCAGTGACTGGACGCCAACACCCCAGTCTTCTCCTGCAGGATCTGTTTGACATTGACATTATGCAGTAGGTCGGCATTGACCTGGTTTGGCATCTATCGTAATAGTATCTGTCTGGTTGGATGTAGCAGGTTGGCGTTTGCTCGTCGTCCAGTCCGGAATTTTCTTGTAACTCACGGTGGAGTACGCGCAGGGTTTGTGATCATCCCTGTTCACTTCAATATCAAACACAACGTTCCCTTTGTCACTCATCTTATCCTAAGTACTGAATTTGCTGACAATATTGCACCACACTTGTCACAACCTACCGCCACTGCTGGCGGTGGCGACTGGTTCGTCAATGGCGGTGACCAGGCTGACTGACTAGCTTCGAGACAGCGGCCTCGTTGTCAACCCCGCGACAGCCTAAAGGTTGATTTTATCGATCCAGCCTCAGCGCCATGTTGACGATGCCCTAGTGACTGTGTGTCATGGATTGCCTTGCCATCAGCGGTCATTGCCGTCCACCTTGGTGCAGCCCTCAACAACTGGCTCAGCCCATGGGAGTCTCAAGTGGACAAAGTTGTTGCCAAAGTAGCTCAGAAGATTGGTGCATCGTGGTGTAGGTGAGCACATAACTAGGACTTCCCTGCGCCTATTTGTCCAGGCTGCGATACTATGTGACATGCTGTACTGCACATTCTTTTCAGCACTGCAAGGCCGGCAGCTGGACCGACTGCAGGGGCCGCGCACATGCAGGCCGCCTGTTGCCAGTGCAGCATTCTGGAACGTTCGAGATCCGTGGAATAATAACTTTCTTTGCTTCAAAGCAAGTTGCTTACCTTTCTGTTGTGCTCCCAGTGTCCTTACAACAATAACCTACAGCAATGTTTTATTTTCCTTTCCATTCCCCAACCAATGAATACTACAATGTCGATTCTATTTCTGAATACTTTAGTGTGTGCCCACGCACGCACGTGTGTGTGTGTATACCTCACTCGCCACTCGAAGTTCTGTTCCCCATTACTGGAACACTGCCTGTTCTTTCAGGACTTGCCATCATCTGCGGATGGGCATTCAATGATTGTATTGTGTGTGTGTTTCATTTAGAATCAGATCCGCTATCGTTGCTACAAGAGAAAATTTGTGGGTTCACATCCAGTGCATTTGTAGATTTGAGTGCTTTTCTCGCCACGGGCGCATACATGGGACATTGTGTGTGTGTGTGTGTGTGTGTGTGTGTGTGTGCGTCTGTGTGTATGGGGATATTGTCTGTATCGGCTTTTGGTACTAATGTTCAGGTCTGTGCTTTCATGTGTGAACATGAAATTGTTCGGTTCTGTGCATGCTATTGCTATGTTGTATATTATTGTATGTATGTGTGCATTTCCACGAACAGTGTAGATGAGCGTGGAGAGTGCATTCATCCCTCATCAACCACTTCTCCTTGGGCTTACGGGAGTTTTTTCTGCGTACCTCTCATTTTTGTTTGTTTCTCTCTGATACTGTATTGATGCCGGTACCTGTACCTCGATGTGTTCCTCTATCTGCAGTCGCCTTTATCCTTCGGTCAAGTTAACGTTTATTGTGCTCTATTTATCGTGCGAATCAAAATAAACAATAATAACACAAGTCATGCTAGAGTGACGACATGTGCGTGTAGTAGGGTTGATGCGATGGGACGTTATAATTAGGTGGAACAGAACACACATTGGGCAGATTGATTGGGCATCATTGATTGTGCTCAGTCTAAACTGTGAACATAATAATTATCTCCAGTGACCGACTGTAGCGGCTAGCCTCCAATAGGTAGCTGGCACTAGTCGCTACTGCTTGTTTGACAGGTGCCGCCAGAACCCCTGTTGTGTCATGCTATAGATGCACATGCCCTATTCTGGGGCATACTGAGGTACTTTCGATTTAAAGTTGTTGACTGCATGTAGACAGCATCCAATAGTAGTACTCGTAGACCTTGGCTCTTTGTAGGTCAACCACCATCGCATGGATCGATCGGTGACTGCACTTGGAGGTTGGAATAGCCCGCGCTGAACAGATCTTGCCATGGCCCAGGGAGTGAACTCGCTTACTCGACTATCCCGGTTTTAGTTAACCAGCATGAGTGGTGCAATTTGTCCATACCATGTTGCGAGCTCACAGTTGTTTGGGCAGGTTTTGAGCTGCACCACGAAACAAAGCGAAATAACGGCGTGACTGTAGAGCAAGGAAGCGGCGAGACGGCACTTCCAGGACGAGACAGGCAGTAGAGATGTGTTCACAGCACGAGCAACCTCTCAAACCCTGCCGGTACTCCACAGTTACAAGAAAATGTCGGACTTGACGACGCGCCAATGCAAACCTGCTACATCCACCCAGGCAGATAGCTGCCAAACCAGGCCAATGTCGACCCACTGCATACCGGTATGTCAATGTCAAACAGATCCTGCAGGAGAAGACTGGGATGATATTGGCGTCCAGTGTACGGACACCAGTCACATTTCCTGCGTCTTTTGCAGCATACAGGATAGACTCATCACTATAAAGTCCACTACTTCGTGATTTTTATTTGTAGAATACATGACAGGCGTATTCAGTGTGCCTCGCAGGACTGCGAGATGCTGCAGAAGACCAGGTTCGACTTTTCTGGACCGCCATTCACCGACGGTGGGCTACACGATGCTGGAGGAACTAGATTCCAGTGAAAACCCAAGATTCCTTTGCTCCTGGCCGCTCCGACGTGTTGTGATATCTGCCAGGTGCGCAGTAACTAGTATTTTCATCGCTACAGCGAGGACGACGCCGATCGGCAAACTCTCGCTCACAGCCATCACCAGCCTCTCAAAACCATCACTTGGCATCCCCCAGAGGTATAGGAGAAAGCCAAAACAGCTCTCAACAAACAAAAGCTAAGGACGATGGAAAGAGAGCATGTCAAAAAAAAGACGAACAGTATGAAGTTCAAATGGGTTTGAACACTCGTACCACCAACTATACCACTTTCAATAAATCGTGACGCCATTTTGTTTTAACACGCATACGGTCCACTCATGAATCGTCTGCTGACTTAGTCCATACCGGTAATTAATTTTTGGGAACTCTGAAGCTAGCTGCACACTCCGCACGAAGCTATGACATTGCTGCTGGAAATCCAGTCGATTGACCGGGGCCGGCGCCCTCAGCGCGTACAGAACGCTGCGTGCAGTGCACAGTCATGTTGAGCCGATGAGACCAGCGCGCTGCAGCGCATCATGATTGTGTGTACCGCTTATCCACGGTTGCATGGCCAGCGCCCTGGGGCCGCTAGACGTGCGACCGGATTTCCATGTCCACAACAGTAGATCTACGTCTCATCATGTTGAGGGTGGATCAAAAAATTGAAAAATATAAAAGGACACGTCTCTAATAATATTAATAGTGCGTGCCGGAATGATGTGATGGGCAATACTAGGGTAGAGGTACCAGGGTCCACTTTACATCGTTTTTCTTACCTGTTCGTCATCTTTGTGTCTTTCTACACTGTTTCTTACCATGGTTGAAATAATATATGTATGGCTGTAAATACTAAATACATTCAATGTATTTAGTATTTACAGCCATACAGTATCATTATCACGAGTTGTTCGCCACCCAAACCAGGCAATCAATCTTTCCAGAAACTATAAAAGTACACGTCTCCAATACCAGTACAGTCTCCTTGTAGTAGTACAGGTCTGACCACCTTTGAAAAATAAAAGCACAGTACATGTACATTTATTGGGGAAAATACCTGTCCCTGCAGGAATTTGCGGAAAAACTCTCGAAAACTTGCGCGAGAAATTGCGGCAGAAAACAACAAAAAATGCGACGAAAAATGCGGAATGTTGTAGAGCTTGCCAGGAATTCGCGGAATTATTTGCAGAAACTTGCGGATTTAGGTCAAATCACGAAATCTGTTTATTTTATTTATTTATTACAGCATCTCATAGCACAGTGAGAACACCGGCCAATACAAAGAGAGAGGGTCTGTTGCATCGTATACATGTATCTACTCGGGAGTAGTACGAGTCGTACTGTGTAAATAACCTACAGGATCATTGAAAGCACTGCGAAAGGGCATAAAAATATGAGTGTAGAAAGGGAAAGGAAATATAGATACGAGTTGAGAGTAACTCTCCATCACTGTAACCAGATACTATATACAGTCAGAAAGTGCAACAACTAGGCACAAAACTGACAGAGTACGGAGACATTCGACGTCCTGACACCTAGCTTCAACACATCTCCGTAGCGCTAACCGACAGCCTTCCAACTTGGAAGGTTCAAGGTTATGGAAAGACCAAAGAAGGGAAGGCAAGCGCAACGAAAATGAGCACAAGCTACAGCCCCAACGGAACAAAGAATATCGATTGTTACTGGACTATGACGAGACCAGCAGGATATTTGACGAAGCGGTCTAACTACAATTCGAAGCAGCAAAGCAGCACACCACCCAACTTGGGTGGGTCATAAATATCAAAGATAAGTAAAGAAAGGGAAGCTTTGCGAAAAAGAATTGTACAAGCCGAAAGCCAAACTCCTACAGTACTCCTCATGCCTGACATTGTGATGGACTAGTTGACTACAAAACAAGTTGTTTCACACGACGTACGTTTTGCCGTATGGTTCGTGACGGCTCATCAGGTGTGCAATTTGAAACTCGGATGTTGAGCCAATAATAAGTGTAGAAAGGAAAAAGAAATATAGATACGAGTTGAGAGTAACTCTCCATCACTGTAACCAGATACTATAATTATACAGTCAGAAAGTGCAACAACTAGGCACAAAACTGACAGAGTACTGAAATATTCGACGTCCTGACACCTAGCTTCAACACATCTCCGTAGCGCTAACCGACAGCCTTTGCAACTTGGAAGGTTCAAGGTTCTGTCGGTTAGCGCTACGGAGATGTGTTTAAGCTAGGTGTCAGGACGTCGAATGTCTCAGTACTCTGTCAGTTTTGTGCCTAGTTGTTGCACTTTCTGACTGTATTATAGTATCTGGTTACAGTTTTTTTTTTTTTTTTTTTTAATGTTTATTTTGAATTCGGATAGCTCAACAGTACAGAAGTACAGTGGTCCCTCTATAATCCGGCACCATTTGTGCCACGAAAATCTGCTGGATTAGGGAGGGTGCTGGATTAACAAATCTGATCTACTGCTGCAATGTGCATGAAGAGGACATTTGGCTACTGAAAATTGTGCTGGTTTATCGAGGGTGCTGGATTATAAAGTGCCGGATTAGAGAGGGACGACTGTACAACTACAAAGAGTACCGAATAGAAGGCCCCGAGAACGGGAAACCAAAAAAACAAAAAAAACAAAAACAGCAACATCAAGTTACTGACTATGCACATTGCTTGAAAGCAAATCACAACAATGATTAAGAGTTAAGCTGTCTTTTAGCCAAATAGCCAATTTGACGCGGAAATCTGCGATAGTAGTGCAGGACTTCAGGTCGTCTGGTAAATAATTCCAAACAAGAGCCGATTTACTTGAAAAGGACAGAAAGCCAGACATAGATCTATAGCGATTGATACTCATGTTATGAGTTGTAGAGCCGCGAGTAGTTCGGGTAGACGTACAGATGGGAAAGAGGGACTGCAAGCAAACAGCCGGCTTAATACAGTAACAGTGGAAAATGAATACAAGGAACAAAAATACTGATCGATATTGGAAAGAGGAAACATTGAGGTGGTGAAGAAGTGGCGTGATATTAGCTTGGGGTGATGCGCCACAAGCAACTCGTACAGCGCGCCGGTGGAGTGAGGCTAGCTTGTTTCTATTTTTAGCGGATATAAACGAAAGGTATACAGGGAGAGCATATTCTAGATCAGGCTGAATAACACCGACAACGAAAGTACGGCGGGCAAACAGGTTCATCTGGCGGAAAGATCGACGCAGTACACCGGTCTTCCGTGAGGCTTTCCGGACGACATTGTTAATGTGTTGGTCAAAGGACAGCTTATTGTCAACAACGACTCCTAAGCATCTGGTGCTTTCCACTTCCCCTAGCGTAACATTTGACAAGGTGATTTGCAGTTGTTGCCTTTGTTGTTGTTGCTGACTCCCTGTGGCACGTTTGGGATGGATTTGCATGACAACGGTTTTGTCGGTATTTATCTGCATACCAATGGAGCCAAGGTGGTTGTTTAGTATCTCCAGTGCCGATGACAACTTGGCTTCGGAACGCGCCTTCGACGGATCACTAGAGTAGACTGTCTTGTCATCTGCGAACATCAGTAATTTTGAACCCGCTGTCTCCGCAAGCCGGGGAAGGTCCCTCAGGTAGACATTAAAGAGGGTAGGGCCTAAAATACTTCCCTGAGGAACTCCTCGAGACACTGCAAGACTTGAAGACTGGCTGGCTTGCGTGACGACACGCTGAGATCTCCCGGCGAGGTACGACGCAAACCAACGCAGGGCGCTTGCATGAACACCCATGCCATGGAGCGCAACGAGTAACTGTTGATGCTGGACGCGATCAAACGCATTGCTGAGGTCGACAAAGGCTACACTGGTAGTCTCTCCGCGGTCCTGAGCCAGTTTCCAATCATTTACAGCAAGTGTGAGCAGTTGTGTCGTGGAACGAGCTGGTCGGAACCCAAATTGGTGATCGTGGAGGTGATTTTCGATGGTCAAACTGTCACATACCTGATTTAGAACCAGGCGTTCCAGAGTCTTAGCCAGAATCGACGTGAGTGACACAGGACGATAGTTCGAAGGAGAAGTAGGATCACCCTTACGGGATTTCAATATCGGCGTGACATTAGCCAACTTGAATTGTGTCGGGAACACAGCAGTGCACAAAGAGGTATTAAATATTAGGGTGAGGGAGAAGGCGATAACTGGTGCAACGGCCTTCAGGATGCTCGGGAGGAGACCATCTGGCCCAGGCGCTTTCGTACCGTCGAGTTTCTGAAGGTGCCGAAGTACCTCATCCTCAGAAATAGGGCGAAACTCGTGCAAGTCACACGGTCTTGAGGTACCACTTGGAACAACATAAGCCGGGTTCGGATCTGACACAATACTATGGAAATACCTGTTCAAGGTATCTGCCTGGACGAGAGGCTCAGTTCTTGGGTTTGTGCGCCGGGTGACTGAGTTGATGGTGCTCCAGAGACGCCTAGGATCTCGCCGGTAATCGTCACAGATGGAGCGGAAGTGGGCATTTCGGAGTTGGCGATAAAGGTTATTGCATTTGCTGCGCAAAACTTTGAACTCCTTCTGTAGAACCGTACTACTGCAGTCAGACGAGCGGTACTTTCTGTAGACGGTTTTACGTCGCCTAATGAGAGCTAGTAAATCCGGTGTCATGAATGGGCACTTCTTCCTTTTTCCAGGGGATTGTCTCCGTGATATTATGTAGGGTGCAACCACATCCAAGGCGTCTTCAAATTTTCCTTGCCACTCTTCTAGCATTACATCGACCGACGGGGACGAGAAGGATCCGAGATCAGAAATTGACAATAAATGAGAGAGATCAGAGGCAGAGGCCTTACTGTAATCACGGCGGCGGGATCGATATATTTGTCCTTGTGTTGGAATTGACTTCGGAAAAATAATACTGGTGTGAACAAACTCATGATCGGTGAACTCACAGGAGTGAACGCTTCCGTGCTCAACACAATCCATGTTCGTTAGTACACAGTCGAGAAGTGTTTTAGATGTAGGTGTGATCCTTGTAGGGTGCGTAATCATATTCTTCAGATCAAGGGGAAGTAGCAGGTATGTGTTCAAATTGTCAAAATGATGCGTTTGAGGGGACAAGAAATCAACATTTAAGTCGCCCATCAGAATGAGATCTTCGCCCTGAATGTCATACATGACTTGCTGTAAAGATTGCCAAAAAGCCGCCGGTGCGGACGGTGGCCTGTAGAGACAGCCAATGAGGAATGATTCACCTGCTTCTCGTTTTTTGGAACGCAACCAAACCATTTCCAGGTCGATGTGCTGAATCAACATCCGCTTAAACCCAAGTTGCAACCTGCTGTAAATCACTACACCGCCGCGCTTTTGGCAAGGTGTTCCATTTGTACAGGAGCAGTTTTAATTGCACTTTCTGTCGAGACGGTGCATTGAGAATCCCCGGATGTCAAATTCTGAGTCCGAGATGCTGTTGTCGAGCCATGTTTCTGATACTGCTAAAATGTCTAAGTTATGGACCCGGACAAGCTTGGACAACACGAAAAGCTTATTTCGCAAACTACAAATATTAATATGACCAATAGATATAGAAGAATATGTAATGCAATGAGGGGAAGGGTGTGATGAACTTGCGTGGGGCACAAAGGGTTGGGCAAGAGGATTTAGATTTGATCTGACTTCAGTCATTGTTTCTCGTCTGTTGAGTAGCGACGCTGGTCTACACTGCCTGAAGTGCGATCATCATCGGATTTGAATCTCCAGGGTCGGGCAGAGACGTTTGATGGCCAGAAGTCGGGTTTTCTGACTGTATCCATGTCCTTTGCGTCTATCAGCACATGTGCAAAAGCGGTGCCAAAGTATTTGGATTCTGAAATGTTGCATGATACGACCTCAACGTCCCGATCCCTGCACCAATGTACGATTCCATCTGCGTGGCAGCCAGGATTAATCCCTCCCACATATAGAGCTGCATATTTGACGGGCTGGACGCAACAGAGCTGCGACTTCCCTGGTGCAGGGGGGCGGGTTTTTTTGTAGCTGGAGGTGATAGTGCGCCTAAGTGCGGGTTCCGTACTCTTTGGATCTTCCCCTATCTCTGCAGGGGTGCTGGCGCCATGTGAAAGTGGGCCCTGTCTGTCGCGTTCCTGTTGAGTACGGGCACGACGTTCGCGCCTGGTTTCTTGTTGTTGCCAGTCTAAATCAAGCTGGGGGTTTGGTCGCGTAGGCATGGTCTGCTGCTGATCCGGTGCACCCATGACTTTTCTGGTTGAATGTGCGTAAGGGTCCATAGTGCTGTACGGTGCAACATGTGCATTTGGCGAGCGTGTGTCTGCTGTGTGCGTACATTGTGGTTGGGTGCAGGTTGATGGGCGGGCAGTAGCTGCATACGATTGCTTTCTGGATTTCTGCAATTCACCTAATTCGCTTTTGATACAGATTACTTCGGCTTTCAATGAATTTAATGATGATACTTCCGTGGTCAGGTGAAGAATTTGCTCGGTAAGACTTGCAAAGACATCGACTTGGCACTTACTGGCGGAAGTCCAGGAGGATCCGATGCCGGCATTCCGAAGCGCGCAGACCAGTTCTGGCCTTGCAAATCCATCACAGCCATTGATACCGTGTTTTCGGCCAAGCTCTTGTAGCTGGTCATAACCAAGTAGGGCAAGGTCCATATCAGCATTTAGAGCCATTTCCAGGGTTGAAAGACCCCGCGGCCAGGTGCGGGTTTGGGACTACTTCCACAAAAGGATGCAGAGCTCTCAAAACTGCATCCGCATATCTCACTTCCTTGTACACAGGTCCAGTGATGGAGAGTTACTCTCAACTCGTATCTATATTTCCTTTTCCTTTCTACACTTATTATTGGCTCAACATCCGAGTTTCAAATAAAAATATGAGATAATTATAGTGCAGAAAACAATAAAAAACGCGGGAAATCGCGGATTTTGCTGAAAATCGCGCGTTTGGGATCTACGACCGTTCGCCGAAAACGCGTTCACAGAACGACCATTCACAGAACGACGTTTCACGGAAAGACATTTCACAGAATGACAGTTCACCGCCACTGCACATTCACCGAAATATCTATTCACCGAATTTTCATTCACAGAATTCTGTTTCGTCGAATCCCGGTTCACAGACGCATTTTTTCACCGAATGGACAGTTCACCGAAAATTACTTATAATTGACCCAAAATCATGGCCGCTTATAAAATGTGTAGTGAAAGGTACTCAAGCCTCTCTTATCGGCTAAAACTAACACAATGAAATAAAATCCCAAACAACACTGGAGAAGAAGACTAAGTCTTGTGGTGCAATTTGATGGAAATAATCACATCACGGCTCCACAAAGAAAGCCAGATTATGGGCAATACCACGCAAAAACTCCAGTGGCGGGCATTGCTCAAATGTGGTCACTGCAGTGCGCAGGCGCTGATCAACCTTCCTGTACCGCTCCTTCCTTGTTGGCCCATCTTGCCCAGCATGCATTCTTTCCAGATTTTCTTCAGTGCTTCGTTGCTAGCTCCTTATGTTCTCGATCAGCTTCCACAATGTCGGATGATGGCAGTTTACTTCAGCTGAAAATCGGCGATGCCAACCTTCCTGGATGTTGTTCGTTCTGTGTTCTCCATTAGCCGTTCTTGTGTGCGCGTTCCACCACTCATGCCGGAACAAAGGCATTTTTCTGGTCCCATTAGCTCTTAGACTGCCTATGTAGTAAGTTTCAAAGTACGTTTTATACTTCCTCCGCCTCGGGAGGAAAGTCGGCTTCCAGTGACTAAAAGTAATGCGCAACGTCTCCCAGCGGAATGAAAGCAAGGGCTTGTTTCACAAGTAAAAGGACTCAAATTCGATGTATATCAGAGTCGCTGGGTGGCATGTTTTCGGTGAAACTGTTATGTGGTGAAACTGCTATTCTTTAGAGGATTCGAATGCGATATAATTATATCGATGTCATCAGCGACCTTTTTTCGGTGAAGCTGCTATTCGGCAGAACTGCTA
Source organism: Sycon ciliatum (assembly GCF_964019385.1). Taxonomy (NCBI): domain Eukaryota; kingdom Metazoa; phylum Porifera; class Calcarea; order Leucosolenida; family Sycettidae; genus Sycon; species Sycon ciliatum. The sequence continues at coordinate 151,620 of NC_088644.1, forward strand.
TTCTGTGAACCGATATTCGGTGAACATGCTCTCGATGAACCTGTTTTCTGTGAACCTGATTTTCGGCGAAATGAACAGTCGCTAAATCTCACACTCTGTGAAATGTCTTTCGGTGAAACGTCGTTCTGTGAATGGTCGTTCTGTGAACCCGTTTTCGGTGAACCGTCGGGATACCGCGCGTTTGGGCCAAAATCGCGAATTTTTTTGCATCCGTGGAATCGCGATTTCCTGGAGGGACAGAAATATGGTACACCATCATACACCACACACGACTCGTTTCATCCGAATTTTCACCGAGGACGACCGTGATGATGGCCTCACACATGCAGCAGCATAAAATTTTGTTGTTTTTCTGGTGTGCATCATCATAAACATGCATACTTGGTTTATGGATTTACGAAGAGGAGCAGAATTTCAGTAAATGGCTCGCCACAAGCTTTTATGACTCGGCCAATATGAGTGGTTTTTTTATTAGAATCTGCAAAGTATTCGAAATTTAATTGTGCCAAGGCCTGGCCTTGGGTACGTTAGGCCTTGACGGATTATGCTAATATTTTTGTGAAATTATGCTTTTCGCATTGGTGAAAAAATGCAGAATTATGCAATTTTTATGCTAAAAGTTATAATATTATGCTCACATACACGTATGCTGCTAATGCTCCCAGTAAACAAAGTTACAGTCACCACTTCCGCTGCATAGCTCGCTGAGCATCCCATTGCTTTTTAAGTTGCTAATCCCTTCCCACTTTGTGTACGTGCTCTTCATTTTCTTTTTTTCTCTTCTTCCGTGGTTGGTCTCACCCTCTCCTCAATTCAATTGGCTGTCTTGACCATGCCACGAGGTGCAGAAATAAATAAATAAATGTACATGACGTATATTGGTTCTGTGCAAAATAACAGGGGAATTCGTCACAGTGGGCCCCCCCCCCCCCCTCCCCCCTCCCCCCCCCCCCCTACCTACATCTGTACATGCATGACGACTAGCGCAAGAGCTCTTTTTGTAGAGGGCGTTGTACTGCAGTAGCAAAAGTTCAACGGGGTCAAGTGCTAGGGACCGGCGGATTCTGCTCGAAAAGGTGGCAGATTCTGCTGGAAAAGCAGTAAAATTGGCAGAACCCTACAAACTTTATGGCGGACAATTCCTCGAATTCTGCTCCTTTTCTTTATCCACATACCAAACATGCATGGAACTTACCAGAAAAAGTACCGAATTCTGCCAATTTTTCTGCCGGCAGAATCCGCTGGACCCTAGGGTCAACGCACCGTCCGACCTAGCGGGCACCAGTAGATCCACTGGTACTGCATGCTATGGCGGTCCGAAATCAATAAGGACAACTACTGGCCTGTGACAAGTCATTTGAAGTGCTCCAAGTACAATATTAAGCTTGTTTCTTGTACAGTAAATTTCGGGATAATCGACAGGAATTTCCGGATCGCGGGAGTTCATCCAAAATTGCGGGATAATCCCGAAAAAATCTGGATACTTTGCAGGCATGCAAAATGCCGGCTTTGAGTATCAAAGCCAAGTTAGCCCACGTGGGCACATGCGCAGTGATGGTCTCATGATGCATATCATTAATTATTATTCTGTGCCGAATATGGTCTGTAATTTGCATTTTTGCACTGCTGCTACTGTTGCCTTTATGTGCGCTGCAGTAGCTAGTCGACTGCAATTTGGTTGTCTTTTCCTTTGGACAAGAAGTGCTTTCCGTGTCAGGCTGGTAATTTCTCTCCCTCCCTCCCTCCCTCCCTTTTGCAATCACTTCCTGTGCGGGGAGGGCCACGTATACATGTCTGCTGTTTTGCTGCTGCAATGTTGTGGCAGCGGCATCTTCTGTCCCCGGGGAAAATTGCGATTCCGCGGCCGCGTTTTTTGCGATTTTTTGAAAGACCGCGTTTTCCGCGATTTTCCCGCGTTTTTTGAACTATTTTGTTGCACTACACGTACACACAGTGCACTGTTCGGTCAGCAACGTCTCATCGTGGCGGCTTTTTACTCAAATATGACGAGTTATTACACCAGAGACTTGTAACTGATTGATTTCACTACATACTCACTGAAAATTGCCGCATTCACCGCATATTTACCGCAAATTCACCGCAAATTATGCCATATTATGCCGCGTTTTCTCCCGCGTTTTTTGCGATTTTTTTCCGCAATTTTCCCCGGGGACAGCATCTTGATGTGATGGACTGATGTTGTAACAGTGTACCCATTTGCTGTTGCTGGGTACCGTAGTTTGTCAGTTGTGCCTGTTTGAAGTTGCCAGGCCAGCTTGTATTGGTGCGTTCCCGTTTGTGGTTGCCGGGACACCATGTTTGTAACGGCGTACCCGTTTGCTGTTGTCGGGGCCGTGTTTGTACTGGTGCGTTCCCGTTTGCTGTTGCCGGGGCACCATGTATGTAACGGCGTACCCGTTTCCTGTTGCCGGGGCCGTGTTTGTACTGGTGCGTTCCCGTTTCCTGTTGCCGGGGCACCATGTTTGTAACGGCGTACCCGTTTGCTGTTGCCGGGGCCGTGTTTGGATTGGTGCGTTCCCGTTGAGTCTGCCGGGCACCATGTTTGTAACGATGTACCCGTTTGCTGTTGCCAGGTGACATATTTGCCAATTGTGCTTGTTACAAATTGCCGTGCTGTGCGCGTTATGAGGCGATACAAATTATGAGCCATGCGTTGGCTTGTTGTGCCCAATGCCAATGGCTCTTGCTAACACAGCAATTTGCTGTCATTGGTGATATTTCAAAGAGTGACAAATGTGAAGAAAAAAAGATAATGGCAAACCCCCACAACTAGGTTCTATGCTTGGTGTGCTGGTGCGAGCAAGTTTTACAAGCATATTGCAATGTGGAATACACGCGTGTGTATGCGTGTGTATACATAATATTATTATGCTTGGCCACAAGGCCTAGCGGGTGTGTGCACGCACACCTGGGTGTGCGGTGGCAGGTGCATGCATGTGGGTTAACCACTATTATTAAATCGGTGTATCCCACACTATTATCGATCAATCAATCCTCTTGATGAAAAGTGCTCCTGGAAATTCTCTCGATGAAAAGTGCTCTGGGAAATTGCACAAGAATTTACGTGAAAGCAGATATTACTATGCATTCGCATAAAGGCTAGGCAAAAAAAGTACATGCCAGAGCTGATAGGTCCTAAACTTGGCTAACATACAAGCAATATTCACTCTGGATGAAAAGAAGTGAAAGAGATGGGAAGGATTGCAAAAGAAACACACAATCGACTTCTCGACACAAGAGCGCAAATGCTGTTAGAGAACACAAAAAAATAGGAAAACTGAAACAAGGAAAAGAATGAAGCAGAGTGGTGTAACGAAATCATGGTCATACATTCGGTATGTGTGTGCGTGGAGATTGAAATAATTTCCCAAGTCGACAACGGATGGTTATTCTGGATCACGTTTGCAACGAGCACAGCATTGAGGATTTTCTGCTCAGGGATCCATGCATCCAAGTTCACATGTACCAGCAATGAGCGGGGTCCTTATTTCAAGTGGAGGTGATGGGGGTGAAAGGGCCGGAGGGAAAATCTGGTATCTCGACACATAGACATAATACACAGTATCGGATTCAAGAAGCATTGATTGAGTTTCACGACCACTGAATGATTTCAATGTGAAATCCTGACGACGAATGTTTCCCACATTAACTGTACCAGGAATTGGCTGACCGACGGTCATTGTCAATATGCCATTGTAGGGATTGGAAAGGGCAACCGACACTCCAGCCATGTTACCGACCATTTGGTTTTCTGAATCAACAGTGAATTCAAAATAGAGAGCACTACATTGATATAATGACTGTATGGAAATCAATGTACAGTTGTGGATATTGACATTCGACAAAATGTGTACGTAACCGGAGGCGCCGGCTGTGTACGTAACCGGAGGCGCCGGCCTTGCTGCATTGTACATGTATATACGCATACCGTACTCTGTCTCCGAATTCTAGTCAGGGTTCAGAAATTGTACTCCACTTTTCCATTTGTCCAGATCTACCCACTCAAGAGAGGAACATCTCGGCACAGGGTACAGAACAACAGGGGCAATCAAGGCTTGTTTGCTGCTACTTAAAGTTTCCTGCTTTCGCAATCATCACGCAACATGAGGATGGCACTGGTCATGCCGGTATATATGCCAGGAGAGGGTGGGTCGCGTAGCGCTGTGTGAAAAAGGCTGTGTGTGAATGTGGGGGGCTGTATAGGTTTCAAGGCTAGCGGTGTTATAACCCTTTAGACAGGAGGCTGCGACAGGAGGCTGCGAGGAGAGTGTGTGGTTGTTATAGGCAGGGGGCTCTAGAGGCAGTGACATGGCTAGCAGTGCAATGGTAGCGCAGAATGTGTGGATGGCCTGGCAGGCGGTTGTGAGCAAGGTGCATGGATGTTGTAGGCAGGAGGCTGTAGAGGTAATGACCGAGCTAGCAGTGTGATGTTAGCGCAGAGTATATGTATATTGTCACATGGCACGTGATTGTTGCCTGTACTCCAGCGAATCAGCACCTTTCGCGCCGCGGGAAATAATATGCGATATTGCCCGCAAAAAATAATTTATTTCAATGATCGCGTGACTTTTACGACGACTCTGTAGACTCTACGACTCTACGACGAGTCGCAGTGTAGCATTGAGACGAAGATGGAATTCTTTTTCGAGATGGACGTCCGGCAATGGACATGGCCTCCGACGTCCGATGTGGTACTTTTCTCTGGTACAGAGGAAACACCGCTTTGTGATGTTACTGTACACTCGGGCGCGATCTTTTATCTTCCACTGGACTTTGTACTGGGCGTTCGATTTCTTCAGTGGACACAGGGTATGTACCGTGATCTGGTACACATTCACCATGTAGGCTTTTGTTGTATGAACTCCCTACGTATTGATGTGTAGAGGGGACGGTTCGATACCGGAACGTTTTCACTTCAAAATTGTGTAGACCCAAACCGATCATCAGCGTGGATTGTTCACTCGAAGTATGTTTGTGGAAAGAAACTGGCATGTTGAAGTTTGCTCTGAGGCCAGAGTTGATCGCACTAAGCCACTCCTTTGTGTTGGGCCGTTGCCTCCAAGATGCCCAATTTTTCGTCTCAAATCAGAGGTGGCTCCAAACCGGAAAGGTTTTAGAGTGCACGTCAAATTCACTCTGAGTTCTGAAATTAGGTAATTGCTATCGCTCCACGACGGCCAGTACAGAGCAATAGAGTGCTTCCAATAGTTTTCATTGGTATACGGTGCTCTATTTGCGAGAGGCGAGCCGCTGTTTACCTGCGACAGGAAGCTGATTTTAAGTCCAAAATTCACCTACTGGGTAGGGCACTTCTGGTCATGGCAGAGCCATGAAATTATGGCTTGGAGTAAAACACATCGTAGTTTCACTGTGACATATGTTTTAATAAGGCCACCCAGAATTAATTCGTTGTTTCGGGTCACCCGACCGACCGTCTTTTTTCACCCGACAGCAAAATGTTTTTTTTATATTGTGCATGCAAATGTACAGCTAGTGTCGACTACACACACGCGATCCTATAATAGCAGTCTAGACATCGACCTCATGCTCAGAAGCAGCCAAATGACATGATGCAGCGCTTGGTGACGAGGTTGTCTTCTATTATCTCGGATCCGCAATCGGTCCTGAAACAGCTTCAGCTCCGCTACCGCATCGCTCATTGACAAAGGTTTTGGTGAGAGCTGCTCGTCAGACTCGTTTGCCAGCGAGGCAAAGATCTGGTCCTGGAGGGGACCTGGATCTAATGCCAGTAGTAATGGGACAATGACTGCGCGTGCTGGATCGTCTACAACAATGTACAGTCAGATTTGATCGACTGGCTTGATGGACAAAAGCCATTGGATATGCATAATCATGTATGCACACCGCAGTAACCAAAATAAAAAAATTAAATAAAATATATAATAAACCCGACCGACCGACCCTGGTACGGATGAGTGAAGTGACCCGAAACAACGAATTGATTCTGGGTGGGCTAATAATAATAATATTCGCGGGATCCGCGTCGGCATCGCTTGAATGTTCAGAAACACACAAACTAGCCTTCGCATCCGCAGGCCACCACTATGCCTGTTCACCTTAGTGGCGAATGCAGACGTCACAAGTGAGTCAGGGGAGAGGAGGTTAGTCTCTCAACCAATCGGGCGTGTAACTGCCCATAACCCTGTGTACTGCATCCTTGTTATTCTCACTCCGAGCTGTGAGCACCCAGTTGACCGTGGGTGTCGGTGCAGTTCAACACGCGTGAAAGGTCTTTTTACACGCTCCCTGCTACCAGGGCGGGTCTTGAACTCGGGACCTCATGATTCGCAGGCAGGCCTGCAAACCAATCAGCCATATGCGTTGGTGACATATGTTTTCTAATCAAAAATACCAAGAGAGAAAGTGAATATTGCATCCGTTCCGGTTTGCAACCTATTTCCAATTTGAAACCATCCCCTCTACACATTTAGGGCGCCCCAATCCTTCCACTGAATTTCAATATCCACAGCGGTACATGTTATGGCATAATTGTTATTATGATAATCCAAACAGGATCATTCTATAGATTTCGCCATCTAACATAGCGTGAGCTCCAGTGTGGGAGCAAACCCATTCCTAAACATCTAACATAAGACAGATATATGAATCTCAGCGATAGTAATTAAATTAGGGACCCTTCATGTGGTGTAACGTTACACATACACGATGCAGTGATGTCATCGTAAAATGTAGAATACCACAAAAATCGTTTGTAACAGAGACAGAATGATGTTATCATTTGTGCCCAGTCACCTTGTGATTGCAATATAGTAACTGGATGAAAAACCACCCTGTGCACCCCCTTGGGTACGCCATTGCACACACACACACACACACACACACACACACACACACACACACACACACACACACACACACACACACACACACACACACACACACACACACACACACATATATATTCACACATATGCACACACATACACACACTCGCATACACATACACACACTTGCATACACATACACATACATGCCAGAAGGCTGAAGAAGAAATAGCTAAAATCGATGGTACACAAAGCAATGGGTTGCACCATTCAAGCGCTTCCAAGGCTGATGAATTAACCACCATTAATATGAGCCTGGTCTCCATCACACAGTCGATTGATTTTCTTTTAACGACAAGACATACTTTTCGAGGTATGCTCAAGAAAGGGTACGACCTTTAAGCTCGTTACCTCCATCAGGAGTCGAGGACTGAATACAAGCAACGTTCGTCTGCACGTGCCATTGTATGTGATGCCCAATGATCAGCACGCCAACTGTCCGCCAAAGAGATGTCTCCCCGAGGCGGTGTCCAGTGTTGTATCATCCTCGTCCTCATAGGCTGTTTTGGCATCGAAGTCGTTATATTTATCTACGGATAAAGATCCGGCGGTGAAGGAAAAAGGCAATGGCAGCTACTTCCGGGACGGGCCAAATACGTCCATGCAAGTCGGCAGTTACGTAGTTGGTCTCAGCAGTCTTCATTCGCTCAAGCTTACATGACATGTACATACCAGGGGCGTACACCGCTCGCCTCCAGGGGTGGTTCCCATGCCAACTGATCAACTAACATTCCACACAATTGCCAGTGCTGTTTTTCGTATCCCAAGTAGTTTCTGCATATTCTTCTCAGACTGGGTGGAATTAACATCCGCAAGCTGCTGGACGATGTCATTGCTAGACATTTTTTGATTTATAAAGACTGAACCTTTCCCCATTTTTATGGATGTTTTGTTCAGCATGACGATTACATGCAGTCTTGAATCAGGTTAAATTCTCGAGAGGACTGCGGTAAAGCTGCCGAAGTTTCGAACCATCTGGAGCAAGCATCACACAGGGCAAGCAGAAGCCACCATTGCACGCCTGTCGAAAGACTACCCAGGAAACTCCTCCAACAAAGATAGTTGAAGGCGGCGCTGTTTGCTATCCGTCTGGACACGCACAGTAAATGAAATTCAGGAAATTCTTCGCCTTCGGTGGCGCACAATGATTGTCGATGACGGAAATCTTTTCCGTGTCCGGCAAATTTGGGGTGATTGGATTCCACTGTGGAAGTAGACTTTCAGAATATCCCTTCCAACACACTCCCATGTCACTGAAGTAAGTCTTGGATGATCCAGCAGCTTCCAACAACGCTCGCTCTACAGCTTCGCCGACGATTCCTTCCTCGGCGCTGCTCGTTGCAGACTCCGTTTGCAAGTCAGGTGCGTCTGCATTCTCATCTATCGCTTGACCTTCGCCACTGGCTACACGCTTTGCCTGCTGCTCAAAATAGCTCTGAATAGAGCGCTGGCCCTCTGGATGTAGACGCTTCATTTTTTTCCACAAAGTGAAACCATCGTCCAAAACACAACCAACTTTGTCAAAACAAACTGCAAAGGAAAATTTGACTCTGAGATCGAGAAAACCGGCGATGTAACTAGAGACTTTGTTGCACCCAGTTCAGTAGGCCTACGCTGTGTCCCAGCACCACTTTTACACATAGTCACCGTCCTCGGACCGTCAGGCGGACTCTAGGCTAGGCATGTACTGCATATGCGCATGCACTATTATTATTATTATTATTATTATTATTATTTTAATAACGAAGGTACAGTGCGTGCGTTCAGTGTGAAGAAGGATGTTCTACCTACCCTTAGTAAAAGTAACCTTATCTATTTCTTTCAATGCCGACAATGTGAAGATCGGTATGTAGGTAGAACCCTTCAGCACCTGGGCGCGCGCATTCGTCAACATGTGCCGTTAAGTTTTGTTCCGCTTGATGCGCGTGAGTGTCGTCCTCGCCGTGGTCGTCCTCCAAAATGTGCTGTCCAGTCCATCGGTGGATCTTCCTCTTCCTGTGAAGATATCACTGCATGCCCGTCCTCCTCCGCGTGTATAGCGCAGGGTCCAGCTGAGAACAGCGTGAAAGATGGTGAAAGACCGACACGTAAACCACCGAAATTGACAAAGGATCTGTCTGCGTCGGGAAGGGTTACGCGAAGCCAAGTAAAAATACGGACTGGTGAGGACGCACGTACAACGACAACGGAAGTGACAACAACAGTCAATATTCGAAAACGTGGTAGACCGCGAAAACGAACCTCAATATCGAACACCGGACAAGTTGGAGTAAGAAGATCAATAGAAATCCGCAATGGAGGAGACGTAGCTGAAAGGACACTGGGCATCGCGCACACAACGGCTAGTGTCAGAAAACGTGGAAGGCCGCGGAAAAGCAAAGAGACGGTTAGTGGTGATGCCGCGAAGAGGCGAGATGACGGGACATTGGAGGAGACTACACCCAACGGAGCTAAGAATCGCACTTCGTCCATCAAGCAACATCTGTCAGCCCGTACCAATTGTCGTGAGTTGTACAGTGATAATGTGTTCTCAATATTGTCACGTGGTAGATGTGCGTTGCATCTGGCTGTGTTAGAAGCTTTGTATATCCGTAAGTTAGATCCTGAACTTTGCGTACAAAAAGAAAATGTGTTGTCGCTACAATTGTTTGGTGTTACTCCTCGTCGAGGTGTTAACAATGTAACTTAATTTGCTCACTATGTTCTTGTCGCTATTATTATGTCCTTCGAGTTTTGTGTCGTGCTGAACTTGATACTTTTTTTTCACCTTGTCACGAGTGTTGTTATCTCATATCTTTACGCTATATAAGTTTTAGTCTTTCCAACTTGAGCCATTCCCTGTATAATCCTTGATGAGAAGGGACCGAAAACGTTCGGATACTTTGACAAGTGCCTTATTTTGACTGGATGTGTGTTTGCGTGGATACTTACGACCTAACACGTACCTTCGTTATTAAAGTATTATCCGCCTCCGACTTCTTGTAAAATTATTATTATTATTATTATTATTATTATTATTCAAACAGTAGTTTGGAGGCGGTGGGAAAAACAGTTTCGTAATACGTATTCGCATGCAACGACGCAAATCCACACAATTCAGTAGACACTTTTTCTATCAAACGTTTTCTTTCCCTTCTCTTCAGGATAGTACAGGGAATGTTGGAAATTAGAAAAACACATAACTATATAGAGAGTGAAAGAAAGAAAAAGTCAACACTTCAACATAGGTGTTAAAAATGATTAAAGGGGAAGTATACCCTAAAATCAAATTTTCACCAGTTGTAGTCTTCTGGGTGCTGAGTCGAATGGTCTTGGTCCGAGGAAGCTGCGACGCTCCCTTCCTACTTGAATCCCAATCGAACTCGCGCACTTCCACCGAAACTGGGTGACTGCGCCCTACTAGATGGGGATTTGTATGCAAAATGTCACTAAAAGCGCCATTTCGTTCTTATAAAAGCACGGATGACCGCGATTGGCCAATATGTTGTAGTCTTTTGGACGCTGAGTCGACTGGTTTTGGTCCGAAAAGGCTGCGATGCAGCGTTCCTCCTTTATTCCCAATCGAACATGGTTGAATAAGCGGTCACGTGCTCCTGCGTACACCAGTCACCTGGTCACCGTGCCTGCAGGGTACAACTTACTAGCCTGTTTGACCTTTTTTGGGTGCAGTCCTGTCACTCGAGTTGAACTCGAGTTGAACCTTGGTGTGAAAGTTGTCGCCTGCTGGCGCGGTGACCAGGTGATTTGGGCACCCAGGAGCACGTGACCGCTTGTTCAACCATGTTCGATTGGGAATAAAGGAGGAACGCTGCATCGCAGCCTTTTCGGACCAAAACCAGTCGACTCAGCGTCCAAAAGACTACAACATATTGGCCAATCGCGGTCATCCGTGCTTTTATAAGAACGAAATGGCGCTTTTAGTGACATTTTGCATACAAATCCCCATCTAGTAGGGCGCAGTCACCCAGTTTCGGTGGAAGTGCGCGAGTTCGATTGGGATTCAAGTAGGAAGGGAGCGTCGCAGCTTCCTCGGACCAAGACCATTCGACTCAGCACCCAGAAGACTACAACTGGTGAAAATTTGATTTTAGGGTATACTTCCCCTTTAAAGTGTTAAAAACTCAAAAACAAACAGCTGCAAGTTGTAGACAAACACGTTGAACACATCAGGGAACACTTGTCACACTTTCACGAGGTGTGACACCAAACAACTGCAACGATAACACATTCTCCTTCTGTACACATAGTTCTGGATCTAGTTTACGAATATACAGAGCTTCTAACACAGCAAGATGTAACTTAGACCTTCCACGAGTCAAAATCGAAAAGATATCATCACTATACAACTTACGACAACTAGCACTGCCCGACAAAGTTGTCGTAAGTTGTATAGTGATGATATCTTTTCGATTTTGACTCGTGGAAGGTCTAAGTTACATCTTGCTGTGTTAGAAGCTCTGTATATTCGTAAACTAGATCCAGAACTATGTGTACAGAAGGAGAATGTGTTATCGTTGCAGTTGTTTGGTGTCACACCTCGTGAAAGTGTGACAAGTGTTCCCTGATGTGTTCAACGTGTTTGTCTACAACTTGCAGCTGTTTGTTTTTGAGTTTTTAACACTTTAATCATTTTTAACACCTATGTTGAAGTGTTGACTTTTTCTTTCTTTCACTCTCTATATAGTTATGTGTTTTTCTAATTTCCAACATTCCCTGTACTATCCTGAAGAGAAGGGAAAGAAAACGTTTGATAGAAAAAGTGTCTACTGAATTGTGTGGATTTGCGTCGTTGCATGCGAATACGTATTATTATTATTATTATTATTATTTGAAACTCGGATGTTGAGCCATAAATAAATGTGGAAGAGAAAAAGACATATGGAATAGTATCATGTTACAGTGATGGAGAGTTACTCTTAACTCGTATCCATATGTCTTTTTCTCTTCCACATTATTATTATTATTATTATTATTATTATTATTTGTTTTACATCGGAAGCTCAACAGTGCAGCTGCACAAATATGAAGAGGCCGATGGCACTAGTGCATGCACTGCGAGCGCTGGTCTTGGATCAAAAAATTCTCCGTCACCATGGCCATATCGAATGTTTTTACTGGTTCCCGGGCATCCCGGGAACCGCCCTATGCACGCCCCTGCATACATAGTGTATATCTCATGCACTAAAGCCTAGCCATGCCAAGCAGGGTGAATCGTGATGCCGTTCAACAGTGGAAAAAGGGAATTCTCCCTCAATGCATAATATATAGCTGGGTTGGTCTGACCTAACTAGCCGAGCGGACCGTTTTCTCCACGTAGAGTCTCAAATGCTGATTTCTGTGTTTGAAAGGGGCTATGTTTCGAAACGAAGTACACTCTCCACTTAGCTGACCCGTTTTGCTAGATGTGTTGCTAGAGATTGATCTGCAGCTCACTGCCAGACACTGTGCCCCCCCCCCCCCTCCCTACTATTCTCATTGATTCAGCTAATTTGGCATGGAGTGAGTGAGTGTGGCTGTCGCTCCCTACATGGGAGCTCACACCTTTCCGACAGACTGGACATGATACTTGACTGACTCACAACAGAGCACACAAGAAGTCCATAGAACCGTCCACTACCCTCTGCATGCCATTGCTACTAGCTGGCTTGGAGCGTTATATATTGTGATGCTCCTGCAGCACAAATTTCATCAGCCTACTCAAGCTCAACTAATGAGGGTTGAATTCCCTGACAGACTGTATATTGAGCAGGTAGTGAGCAGGTAGTCAGCAGGTAGTGGCGCTTTCTTGCAGGTTTCTTGAGTGGAAGTTGCGATGCATTTTTCATGTTAATGATACTAGCAGTTGCAAGTCAGTCATGTGTAAGGTCAAATCTTCAGGGAAAGTGCCAACTCCCGAGTAGAGAGCAACACATAATTTCGGTACAAATGCCAAAGTAGCCCCACTATTTCTTATAGGTGTAGAGTATGCGTGGAATTGTCCAGTGCTTTCATCATCAATTACTCTTGATAATGATCAAGTGGTCTTGATAATGCCAGCTTTCTTCTTCAGCAGGTCCCTGAAAAACCAGTGCACCGTCTTGGTGAATGTTTACACTGGTCTCAGTTGAATGTTTGCAGGAGTTTATACTGGTAGTGTGGCTGTTGATCAGCACTCTACCAGCCTCACTAGTACTCACTACTGTGGTTGTTGATCAGCACTCTACCAGCCTCACTAGTACTCACTACTGTTGATCAGCACTCTACCAGCCTCACTAGTAGTCACTACTGTTGATCAGCACTCTACCAGCCTCACTAGTACTCACTACTGTTGATCAGCACTCTACCAGCCTCACTAGTACTCACTACTGTTGATCAGCACTCTACCAGCCTCACTAGTACTCACTACTGTTGATCAGCACTCTACCAGCCTCACTAGTACTCACTACTGTTGATCAGCACTCTACCAGCCTCACTAGTACTCACTACTGTTGATCAGCACTCTACCAGCCTCACTAGTACTCACTACTGTTGATCAGCACTCTACCAGCCTCACTAGTACTCACCACTGTTGATCAGCACTCTACCAGCCTCACTAGTAGTCACCACTGTGGAGAACACTGATCACAGAATAGGAAAATGATCAAGTGACTCACCGACTGGCTCTTCGACTCCTTGGAAGTAAACATTGTAAGTTCCGTTCTTGTAAGCAGATAGGATGTAGGAGTATTTTCCTGGGGAAAGTCCCTCAAAGACATGGTTTTCAACACCACTTCCAGTGGTCAGTGCAAGAGCTTCACCACTGCGAATCCATCCATATATTTCTGGAGACCACCTGTAAAGATGTGCGTCCACCGGTCCAACGTCTACTTCTGTCAGGAACACAGTCACACTTTTTGATGTTGCACCTCCACTAGGCTCCATGGGCCCCGTTTGACTGCCAGGCTCCTCCAAACCTGTACATGGAAAACAAATGCATGAAATATGGAACTTTCAGTTGTAAAACACATACTAGAATATGCACTTCGATATGCCATATCCTCATCTTGAACATGACAGGATTTCTCCTATCAGTGTGCCAATCAATCAATGCCTATTGAGATCCAGTGAAGCTTTTTCATGGGGATTGTATATGATGCCAAGAGTACATACATACCCCCAAGAGTGTGCAACTCCAGTCTATGAGGTCTGCGATGCACGAACTTGACATTGCATGAAAAACTCGTTCATATTAGAGAGGCTCCACGCTACATAATTACGTCAGCAAAAAACCTAAGCGATCTATAGAAAGTCTTGCGCACACTGCATGCAGACCCGTGTTCCGCCATACGGCATTTTCAAACCACGGGAGTGCCTATGCCAATTCCGGATACAAAAGTGTACGACCCAAAAAGAGAGAGTCGTAAACTTACACTCCAATCTACTTACGGAGTACCTCCATTAGTGGAGCTCCATTTACATACTCTCCATAGACAGCTTTCCGTAAGTGGAGTGCAAACTCGCGAATTCAAGGCGTTTCCCGTCCACTTATGTAAAGTTGCTCATCTTTACGTAGCACGGAACCTCTCTATTATTTGAGTCTCATGCATGATAGATACATAGTTGTCAGCAATTCTGCTTTGGCTTCAACTCTCCGGTAATCACTTTGCACTCGGTGCCAACATAACCTATCGAACCATGTCACGGTATGTGAAGATCTGCTATCGCAGCACTGGACAGGGGTTGTACAGGCATGCTGTCGCAGCACTGGATAGGGGTTGTACAGGCATGCTGTCGCAGCACTGGATAGGGGTTGTACAAGCATGCTGTCGCAGCACTGGATAGGGGTTGTATAGGCATGCTGTCGCAGCACTGGATAGGGGTTGTACAGGCATGCTGTCACAGCACTGGATAGGGGTTGTACAGGCATGCTGTCGCAGCACTGGATAGGGGTTGTACAGGCATGCTGTCTCAGCACTGGATAGGAGTTGTACAGGCATGCTGTCGCAGCACTGGATAGGGGTTGTATAGGCATGCTGTCGCAGCACTGGATAGGGGTTGTACAGGCATATTGTCGCAGCACTGGATAGGGGTTGTACAGGCATGCTGTCACAGCACTGGATAGGGGTTGTACAGGCATATTGTCGCAGCACTGGATAGGGGTTGTACAGGCATGCTGTCACAGCACTGGATAGGAGTTGTACAGGCATGCTGTCACAGCACTGGATAGGGGTTGTACAGGCATGCTGTCGCAGCACTGGATAGGGGTTGTACAGGCATGCTATCGCAGCACTGGATAGGGGTTGTACAGGCATGCTGTCGCAGCACTGGATAGGGGTTGTACAGGCATGCTGTCGCAGCACTGGATAGGGGTTGTACAGGCATGCTGTCGCAGCACTGGATAGGGGTTGTATAGGCATGCTGTCGCAGCACTGGATAGGGGTTGTACAGGCATGCTATCGCAGCACTGGATAGGGGTTGTACAGGCATGCTGTCGCAGCACTGGATAGGGGTTGTACAGGCATGCTGTCACAGCACTGGATAGGGGTTGTACAGGCATGCTGTCACAGCACTGGATAGGGGTTGTACAGGCATGCTGTCGCAGCACTGGATAGGGGTTGTATAGGCATGCTGTCGCAGCACTGGATAGGGGCTGTACAGGCATGCTGTCACAGCACTGGATAGGGGTTGTACAGGCATGCTGTCGCAGCACTGGATAGGGGTTGTACAGGCAGTTGCACACTACTTAAGGTTAAGTACTGGTATGCACTCTTGACAATGCCCAAGAACACAATGCAGCGGCTGCTCGTGACACACAGATGATCTGAACATGGAACATGCAAATTTTAGTTTCAAAGTCGGGGGAAAGGTTAAACTGTTTTTGATTGGACAACAACTACACCAAAAGTTCGTGGTACAGCATTGCTCGCTTCTAGCGGTTCGAGTCCAGGTTCTGACAGTCAAATTTTCTTCACACTTTTCACCGTTTTCATTCCTCCCACAAATGAAACATGTCAATATGCAGTTTCAACCCTAGTAAATATGCAGTTTTAACCCTAGTAAATATGCGGTTTCAACCCTAGTAAATATGCAGTTTCAACCCTAGTAAATATGCAGTTTCAACCCTAGTAAATATGCACTTTCAACCCTAGTAAATATGCACTTTCAACCCTAGTAAATATGCACTTTCAACCCTAGTAAATATGCAGTTTCAACCCTAGTAAATATGCAGTTTCAACCCTAGTAAATATGCACTTTCAACCCTAGTAAATATGCAGTTTCAACCCTAGTAAATATGCAGTTTCAACCCTAGTAAATATGCAGTTTCAACCCTAGTAAATATGCACTTTCAACCCTAGTAAATATGCAGTTTCAACCCTAGTAAATATGCACTTTCAACCCTAGTAAATATGCAGTTTCAACCCTAGTAAATATGCAGTTTCAACCCTAGTTAATATGCAGTTTCAAGTAAATATGCAGTTTCAACCCTAGTAAATAGGCAGTTTCAACCCTAGTAAATATGCACTTTCAACCCTAGTAAATATGCAGTTTCAACTTTAGTAAATATGCAGTTTCAACCCTAGTAAATATGCAGTTTCAACCCTAGTAAATATGCACTTTCAACCCTAGTAAATATGCACTTTCAACCCTAGTAAATATGCAGTTTCAACCCTAGTAAATATGCAGTTTCAACCCTAGTAAATATGCAGTTTCAACCCTAGTAAATATGCAGTTTCAACCCTAGTAAATATGCAGTTTCAACCCTAGTAAATATGCAGTTTCAAGTAAATATGCAGTTTCAACCCTAGTAAATATGCAGTTTCAACCCTAGTAAATATGCAGTTTCAACCCTAGTAAATATGCAGTTTCAACCCTAGTAAATATGCATAGAGTGCAGCAGAAGTCGTGATATGTTGTTGTTTGTTTATTTACGGATTCTCCAGAGGTAAATGGATACCTATCATGGGAGTCTCACCAAACCAATAAAATAATGAAAATAAAATTATGTATGGAGCGCAAAAAACTCAAAATCTGATATGGGAATCCCCTGTGTACCCTAACCCTGCAGTAGTCATAAAATATATACCAGGTTGTGAGGGTCACACTTTCGAAAGCAATTGGTGCTGAATTGCACTCATGGGTCCATGGGCCGTAGCCTGATCTGTGTATTATGCAACTGCACCATGACTTGGTTTGCCTTAATACACCAGCATTTGAAACCCACACTGGACACTGTTTTTTGTTTTAAATTGTACAGTACAGGTACATCATTTGAACTGTCCACCACTCCACACTGCGCTCTCGGCCCACATTCATAACACCATACTCCATAGCGAGGAAGTTCATTTCTTGGATAGATGCTCCGTATCCTCCAGACAGCTGTTTTGCTCATTAGGAGCTCCTCAGTGGATGTAGACAAGGAATGAATAGCAGATAAAGGAAAGGACTCAGATGGAGAGCCAAGGTTGAATTTATACAAAACAGAAAGACCAAGGAACTACAAGTTACGCTATACTGTCCACTAACACCACCAGTTACTAAACAATCAGCTCATGCGATAACATTGCACTACACTGACCGACGGTACTGACGTTCTCCAACTAACTGGCTAATAGCTCTAGCACATCTTGGATGCGCACTCCAACAGCCTTCCAACTTGGAAGGTTCTAAGTTATAGAAATAACATAAGGAGGGGAAGGTGAGCGCAACCAAGATAAGCACGAGCTGAAAGTCTCATCCAAGATGTGCTAGAGCATCAGACACAGCGATTCACAGCCAATTCGCTTCACAGTGCGACATGCCACAGTGCGACATGCCACAGTGATCCGCTCGTCACCATTACATCAGACACAGCGATTCACAGCCAATTCTCTTCACAGCACGACATGCCACAGTGACCCGCTCGGCACCATTACATTTTCTCACCTGTCGTGTTCAGCGTGAGCATGACAGGATGCGACTGTAAATATTAGATTTCGGGGACAGTTGGATATCATAACACGTGCCACTTGCAAGCCAACAATGGAGAATGGAGATAATTGCGACCAGCGTGCGGAGGAGCTAGACTATGTGACATCTACCAAGAGAGGAAAGCCCAAGATCATCTACCGAGGATATGCGTACGTTAAGGACAAAGACGGGCCAAATACGGTGGTCTACTGGAGATGGAAACGAAAGCAAGGATGAACTCCATTGCAAGGGTCAATTGACTACAATGTATATGAAGGTGACCAAGGTTGTTGGTGAGCACTGCCACGCACACGAGCCAGGCAGGACGTCATTAGCGCAGACGAGCGACGATGTTGTGGCAAGAAGTAGAGAAATACTGGAATCCTTACACCAAATTGTATCACCTGCTCTATCTACAGCAAGTCCCGTTACGGCATGTAGACTGCCGCCTTCTAAATCTCTCAAGCGGCTTGTCTAGCGAGAAAGAGTTTTTTTTCTTTTTTTTCTACAAACTCCACATATCTCCAGACACTGGGGTGAATGATGGAGTGTGGTGGTCGGGCCCATTAAGCTCCGCCGACCAGAGGTCTCGGCTTCATAGCTCCATGGACGCACCAAAGGGATATTGGGTAGGGAGGATTAAATTGAATGGGGAGTGAGAGCTGACAAAGTGCTTGCCAATCCAGCATTGCTAGCTGCACTGGGGATGCCTGAACCGTACATGTACACGGAGACAGGAAATGGCGACAATTTCCTTCTTTACGATTCTGGTGTGGCCTCGGGTGCACAACGGATGTTAGTGTTTTCTGCGGATGCGAATATTGCAATTCTCGAAACTAACGATGATTTGTATGGCAATGGAACATTCAAAACAGTGCCGCTCTTATTTAAGCAGCTGTATACCATCGGTGTGCAGCAGAACAGCTCCTTCATCCCTCTAGTGTACTCCCTACTACCGGACAAAACGCAGCAAACCTACTTTGAAGTATGAGCGACTGATGCCAGTTCTGTTACACAGGATCGAGGCTGAGCCAAATACGATGCATAAAGACTTCGAGAAGGGGATGGTAAATACTATCAGAATCAAGATGCCGGAGGTCGAAATACGTGGCTGTTTCTTCCATCTTGCCCCAAACATATGGAAACCCGTTCAGAGCAGCGGCCATCAAGAGCTCTACATCACAAACGACAACTTCAACCTCGAGATGAGTCAGTTCGCAGCCCTGGCCTTCGTTCCTCAAGGGGATTGTATTGAATATTATGAATATCTGGAGTCGCATATCTCTCCAGAAGCAGATGACATACTCCAGTACTTTGAACGTTACTACAGTCAACTTCGCTAATAACGACTGAGGATATAACGACAATTTGCGAATAACGACAGAATTTCCATGCCCAGAGCAAAGTCCCATCCAACTGTAATACATATGAGACTTCGGGTATAACGACACTTCGCAAATAAGGACACTTTTCTGATGCCCCGCCGAGTGTCGTTATAAGCAAAGTTGACTGTACATATAGGCACTCAGCTACCCGATGGAAGCAGACGGATACCGCTATTTCCGTGCCGTATGTGGAATGTTCATGATGCCATTAATATGCATGTATGAACATTATGCATGTATGTGTGGCAACGTTAGTGCAAACTTCTAATAGATTGTCTGCTTCATGCGCTTGTCTAAAATCTAGCGTCATGTGTATGCATGTCCCAGCCGCACTGTGCGTTTCGTTGTCACCTTTAGAACTTTGTCAACTTCAACTTCTTTGGGTATGCCACTTTTCTATGTAGAAAGTGCACAATTGCACCACTTTTACCCTATAAACATACTCATTCCTTTATCTGCTATTCATTTGTTATCTACCTCCACTGAGCAGCTCTTAATGAGCAAAACAGCTGTCTGGAGGATATGGAGCATCTATCCAAGAACGAACTTCCTTGCCATGTAGTATGGTGTTGTGAATGTGGGCCAAGAGCGCAGTGTGGAGAGGTGGACAGTTCAAACTATTTCTAAATGGCCGAGTTTCTCGCTACTTCTGAGCACAGGTACATGTACATGAAATTGAAGACTCCACTGCAGCTGTACTTGTGCTTGATTCATATGATGCGGTAAATATACACCTGGCAACAAGGGCAGTTAATACACATCTGCCCACGCACGTGTGTGTGTGGACAGGCGTGTATTTACCACCATATTGCCAGGTGTGTATTTACCACCATATTGCCAGGTGTGTATTTACCACCATATTGCCAGGTGTGTATTTAACACCATATTGCCAGGTGTGTATTTAACACCATATGAATCAATATAAGTGCAGGTACAAACACAAGTACTTTCAAACGTGATCTTTGTGGAAGTCATGTTGCCCGAAGAGGAAGTCATGTTGCCCAAAGTGGAGGTCATGTTGCCCGAAGTGAAAGTCATGTTGCCCGAAGTGGAGGTCATGTTGCCCGAAGTGGAAGTCATGTTGCCCGAAGTGGAAGTCATGTTGCCCGAAGTGGAGGTCATGTTGCCCGAAGTGGAGGTCATGTTGCCAAAGACCACTGTGTGTGTGTACCGCATTTCCCCGAATACATGCTATAAGTCGCACCTTAACCCTTTAGGGCCCACAATTATTTCAAGAAATGCGCTGCATACGCGAGCCCAGGTACTTATCTGGTCGTAACTTTGGTGTCCTTTGGCCGATTTTGGTGATCTTGGGCTTTCTGGAAAGCTCTTGGCCAGAGGAACACAGCGATAGCTAGCAATACATCACTCGATCCGCAGAACCAGCGCCGCAGCGCGATACGGCGCTCCAAAGCCAGCATTGCGAGCGCCCAACTCAATTTCTCTGCCATTTCAACAAATTGCATCGCAGATCGCTCAAATTTTTTTTACTGGAGAGCTGAGAAACATGCCTTTGCGATGACGTGAAGTATCTGTAGCTGCGTGGGCCGCGAGTCAGGGGAAACCCCTAAAAACGAGTTCAAAATGCACTCGCTCGAGTTGACTCTGCTGAGCGAATTTAGTTCGAGTCTCGTATCTCCGCTCTCCGAACTCGGATCGCTTTCGGTTATTTTTGAGCCGACAGCTGAGACAATTCTAATGTCGATAGCCCTTTCGATTGTCCGATTTGGTCAAGGGGCAGCCGAGTTACGCCAGGTTGCGCTTTGAAAAGTATGCACTGTACACTGGTACGGATATATCCGTACTATGGGCCTCAAAGGGTTAATACATCAATCTTCAAAGTCATCCAAGGGGTGCGACTTACAATCGAGCATGACATATTACTGAAGTGAATAGATTTAAAGGGGAAGTTAAGGCAAAAATTAAAATTTCACCAGTTGTAGTCTTCGGGGTGCTGAGTCGAATGGTCGTGGTCCGAGGAAGCTGAGACGCTCCCTTCCTACTTGAATCCCAATCGAACTCGCGCACTTCCACCGAAACTGGGTGACTGCGCCCTACTAGATGGGGATTTGTATGCAAAATGTCACTAAAAGCGCCATTTCGTTCTTATAAAAGCACGGATGACCGCGATTGGCCCATATGTTGTAGTCTTTTGGACGCTGAGTCGACTGGTTTTGGTCCGAAAAGGCTGCGATGCGGCGTTCCTCCTTTATTCCCAATCGAACATGGTTGAACAAGCGGTCACGTGCTCCTGCGTACACCAGTCACCTGGTCACTGTGCCTGCAGGGTACAACTTACTAGCCTGTTTGACCTTTTTTGGGTGCAGTCCTGTCACTCGAGTTGAACTCGAGTTGAACCTTGGTGTGAAAGTTGTCACCTGCTGGCGTGGTGACCAGGTGATTTGGGCACCCAGGAGCACGTGACCGCTTCTTCAACCATGTTCGATTTGGAATAAAGGAGGAACGCTGCATCGCAGCCTTTTCGGACCAAAACCAGTCGACTCAGCGTCCAAAAGACTACAACATATGGGCCAATCGCGGTCATCCGTGCTTTTATAAGAACGAAATGGCGCTTTTAGTGATATTTTGCATACAAATCCCCATCTAGTAGGGCGCAGTCACCCAGTTTCGGTGGAAGTGCCCGAGTTCGATTGGGATTCAAGTAGGAAGGGAGCGTCTCAGCTTTCTCGGACCAAGACCATTCGACTCAGCACCCCGAAGACTACAACTGGTGAAATTTTAATTTTTGCCTTAACTTCCCCTTTAAACAATATGACATGAACCTGGAAATGAGGGGGGGGGGGGGGGGAGGGGGTGCGACTTACAAACGGCAAAATACGGTAGTGCTAGAACTTACTGTAAAAGAAGAATCCGCCGAATATGATTTCAGCATCAGTGTGACTGCTGACAAGAGTCAGTATGTACTCATAAATTCCTTTCTCCAGCAAGAGCACCATGGTTGGGTTGGTGGCTGGTGATGTTTCCTCTGAGTAAGAACTCCACTGTGCCTATATTACAGAGAAACACAAGCAATACCGTAGTGACGCACATAAAGGCACATGCACTTATGAGTAAGTTTTTGCATTTTTGCTATTTTTTGCGGGTCGTTTTGTCTCACACATAGGCGAATGCGCTTGAGTTGCTAGTGTACCGGTACCTTGCATAATTACGCACATAGTGCAATACCGCAATGCAAATTGAACTATGTGAACATGGTATTTTTGTGGTGTCTGTGTGTCGCGGGATGGACTGCATGTAGGTTCACAAATAAGCCCATGTGCTTATTTGTGAGGGTGCGCTTATGCCCGGGTATAGGCACACGTGCTTATATGTGCGTCACTACGGTACATGGTTCATGCAGATGGCAAGATAGGTGACAAGGAGCCAGCATATTGTATCAAGAGAATTCTCCAGTAGAGGAACATGTGCCGGTGTATGTTTCCAGGCAAGCATGAAAACACAATAATATAGAAGTAAAATAGAAACAAGCAATGCTGCTGATGGCATGCAGCGAAGCAAAACAGTACAATCATATGAGTACTGTGAGATGTATACTTAACACACAAGCTTGTCTGGCTTCAATCAGGTGGTCCAAAGGTGGATCATGTCACCTGAAAATGGAGAAGTACACTGCGTACATGATGATACTTCGAAGTAGTTAATAAAGCTGAAAAGGCATTCTCTTACCATCTTATAAGAAATCTTCCAATCAGTAAACTTCCAAGTGAGCAGCTTGGGTATTTCAGGCAGCGTCAGCTCTACTTTGAGCAGGTCCGTGCTCTCATCATGTTTTGAGACAGATGCACCTTGAACACCATCGCCAACAACAGGAGTGGGTGCTATGAGATGTGATGCAAACAACAACGACGATGATGACGACGACGGCGGCGGCGGCGGCAGCAGCAGCAACACGAAGATTGGAAAACATTGGGAAACCAATTTATTAACACTACATAGACAAAGTATCTAGGGTCTTTCCTCAGCGTACCATGGAACGTCTCAACCGAACCAAATCTTTATGTAACTCTGGCAGCATGAAATTCAGAGTTAAAACCAACCTGAACGTCCTACGCTGAGGCTCTTATGTATCTCTGGTTGTCGTATTCAGAAACAATCATGTCAGCATTGTTTCTGCTTTCTGCCCCGTTATCCCTGGGTCAGCAAGTCAGTAGGTCAGTAAGTCAGTAAGTCAGTAAGTCAGTAAGTGAGTAAGTCAGTAGGTCAGTAAGTCAGTAAGTCAGTCAGTCAGTAAGTCAGTAGCATAGCCAGCAATCGCATGTCATCTCGTACATTGAAAATCAACATAATTTTGCGAATCGACCTTTTTTTCAGGATCACTTTTCAACGAGGACGAAGCAAAGTCGGCCGAACGAAGCCTAGAGGAAGAAAATCACCCTCTCCACTTCACCATCATGATACTGACATAGATACGAGATGAAACAACTAAAAAATTCACAAGAAAACTGTACGACCATCATCGCGCTGACTTTGGTCTGACTTTGGTCTGAGAATTTCTATCACGATCAAAAATGTACGAGGAGCACTCAAAAATCAGCCACAGACGTACCTTTATCGCTCTCTACTCCTTTTTCAAGGCACAAAAGTCGACTCTCCACTTTCAAACCAGGAACCAGACATACCAGTGGTCCTTTTCAGCTGCTCCACGAGCGCAGGAAATGTTCACCAAGGGGCGCAGAGCAGCATCCATTCCAGAAAAAGAGCTAAAATACGAGTGAGACTGCATGCCTGAGTACATGAGTACATGTATGAGTACATGCAGAAAATAGTCAATTTCAGCGTTTCTGCTCCAAACAGCAACTAGCTTCGACTAGAAACAAAGATTACACCAAAGGATCAAACAACAACCATTTTCTGCAGTTTTTTTGCAGATGGCTTCCTTGTGCTTGGCCCAGCACGCCAAAAATCACACCTCGGAGGAGTACAAAAATTACAACTCTCAGATGTCCTTGATTGCTGGCCATGGTCAGTAAGTCAGTAAGTCAGTAAGTCAGTAAGTCAGTACATGTATTGTGTGCATACCTACATGTACATTGTATGTGTACATTGTAACTGTACATTGTAACAAAGTCTTACTAGCACAGGAATCATTGGACCAACACTAGCCCTAACCCTAATCCTAACCCTAGCCCTAACCCCTGACCTTTGCTTCTTGACTTACCGAAAGTGAAGTCAGTAAAGTTGTTTGTCAGATGATAAGAGTAGCCATTGCTGTCAACACCCACGATATTGATCATTGTCATGTGTTGGCGGCTGGCACAGATCAAGGCTGGAAGTGATACTTGACGAATTGTCCGTGTTGGACTGCCGGGCAGTGTTTTGCCATAGCGACCATTGGAAACATTGTACTGGAAGATTTCTACATTGTAATATTCCATGGCTGGAAGATTGGCTGGAATATCTATCCGAGTTCTATCCAAGTCGACATGGATAGGCCAACATTGCTCTGGTCCTGGAGTGTTGCACACATACAAATGCAAACACAGCACATGTAGTGGTATTACATGTATTGCCAAAGAATGATAACTTCAACTCCCTCCCATACATCAATGTACGTGCATGCGTATACATAGGAGCGTATCAGCACGTCTGTTTCTGTGTATGTGCGTCTCTCTGTTTGGAATTTGCCTATTATTGGCATCTTTGTAACTGCGTGCCACTCTAGTTGCATTTTACATACAATGTGCCATTGAACTCTGGAATTTTAGACAACCGCCATTGAATGGCCTGTACCCCAGTAATGCTCATCACATCATTCCGGCATATACTATTGTTAGGCCCACAAAATGCACGCACCCTCACACCAACCGACCTTTCTCACACATATGCATGTACACACGCACTCATACACACGGCATGCACACTTTCCTGCTTCAAACTTCTCGTATTATTCATTTGGCCTGGGTAGCTACTTGCGCGCCTATGTTTGCCATAGCTACCCAGGCCCTTTATATTGCGTTGTTTCTCAGTCGAGCTTTCTCTCTCTCTGCAACAATCTCTCTCTGACGACTTGTACTGATGACCTTACCTCGAATCCGATTCGCTCCGTCCGTCTGCTATTGTGAAATACCCAACACAATTATTACAGACTTTGTCCTTTTATATTTTTGATCCGCACTCAACATGTACTACTATTGGAGATGTACTAGTATTGGAGACGTGTCCGTTTAATGGGGAAAATATGGTATGCAAATCAACCCAAAAATGGGAAATTAGCTCTCCACACGATTATTACCATAGCAAGCAGACAACACCCCTCCCCACCCTGCGTGTGCACACACACACATAAAACACACCCACACACTTGCACACACATGCACACACACACACACACACACACACACACACACACACACACGCACACACACACACACACACACACACACACACACACACACACACACACACACACACACACACACACACACACACACACACACATGGAAGGCACAAACACCGTTAGGACCAAAAGCACAATGTGTATACTATAATATTTGTCGGAGTATAGTGCGCACTTTAGATGTGCTATTTCATGTCCCAAATGGCAGGTGCGCACTTTGCTCTGAATACTGTGAAGTCAGAAGCTTTCGCTAGAGACTATGTTTGTCTATTTTTGCGACCACTACACATTCGCAAAATGTTTGTTAACAATACAGAATCCAACTAAAGAGATAAAACCGAGAAAGTTTCTCATCGTGAACCCCAGTGCGATCCTCGAAAACACCAAATTTGCATGCAGCAAAAGTTTCTCGCTTCAAAGTGTGAGAATGGATCCACTTCGAAAAGTAGTGCAATGTGCCTGTTGCGGAGTTTGCCATCTCTGAGTTCCTGACTCTACATAAAGTCTCGGTCACACTATAGCTAGTTTGGAGCTGAACACAGCATCAAACCCCAGCACTTGACGCTGACGGGGAGTCACACTGCATTTTTTGCTTTTGCTGTCGCAGCCTGACGCACTTCCCAAACCACTCTGGGGTGAACCAAACCACTCTGGGGTGAACCAAACCACTCTGGGGTGAACCAAACCACTCTGGGGTGAACCAAACCACTCTGGGGTGAACCAAACCACTCTGGGGTGAACCAAACCACTCTGGGGTGAACCAAACCACTCTGGGGTGAACCAAACCACTCTGGGGTGAACCAAACCACTCTGGGGTGAACCAAACCACTCTGGGGTGAACCAAACCACTCTGGGGTGAACCAAACCACTCTGGGGTGAACCAAACCACTCTGGGGTGAACCAAACCACTCTGGGGTGAACCAAACCACTCTGGGGTGAACCAAACCACTCTGGGGTGAACCAAACCACTCTGGGGTGAACCAAACCACTCTGGGGTGAACCAAACCACTCTGGGGTGAACCAAACCACTCTGGGGTGAACCAAACCACTCTGGGGTGAACCAAACCACTCTGGGGTGAACCAAACCACTCTGGGGTGAACCAAACCACTCTGGGGTGAACCAAACCACTCTGGGGTGAACCAAACCACTCTGGGGTGAACCAAACCACTCTGGGGTGAACCAAACCACTCTGGGGTGAACCAAACCACTCTGGGGTGAACCAAACCACTCTGGGGTGAACCAAACCACTCTGGGGTGAACCAAACCACTCTGGGGTGAACCAAACCACTCTGGGGTGAACCAAACCACTACCATAGAGTACTGTACGGTACGCTATTTTCAAAAGACACTGTTTTTCAAAAGACACTGTTTTTCAAAAGACACTGTTTTTCAAAAGACACTGTTTTTCAAAAGACACTGTTTTTCAAAAGACACTGTTTTTCAAAAGACACTGTTTTTCAAAAGACACTGTTTTTCAAAAGACACTGTTTTTCAAAAGACACTGTTTTTCAAAAGACACTGTTTTTCAAAAGACACTGTTTTTCAAAAGACACTGTTTTTCAAAAGACACTGTTTTTCAAAAGACACTGTTTTTCAAAAGACACTGTTTTTCAAAAGACACTGTTTTTCAAAAGACACTGTTTTTCAAAAGACACTGTTTTTCAAAAGACACTGTTTTTCAAAAGACACTGTTTTTCAAAAGACACTGTTTTTCAAAAGACACTATTTTTCAAAAGACACTGTTTTTCAAAAGACACTGTTTTTCAAAAGACACTGTTTTTCAAAAGACACTGTTTTTCAAAAGACACTGTTTTTCAAAAGACACTGTTTTTCAAAAGACACTGTTTTTCAAAAGACACTAGAGAGGTTTTGCATTCCGAATTTCGGAATTATTTTCGGAATGTGGCGGCAGCAGTCGAAAAAGTAGTCGAACTTTCGGAAGTGTGGTGGCGAAAGTGCATGGTTTTCCGAAAATGGATTTTCGGCTCTTTCATGTTTGGGAGTACATATTTGAATACAAAAAAGTGTATTTTTCATGTTTGTATTTTTGCTTTCTGCTGCTCTCGATTATTTGAAAAAATTTCCACGTATGTAGTCAGTTTTGATTTTTGCTGGTTTTGCTGCTCTCGCTGATCTCGCCATGTTGACTAATCTTCTCACACTCCATCACACTCTATCTTCCTTTGCCATGGAGCCTACTGACAGTACAAGACAGTAGTTCGCCAACCTCGTCTTCAGCTGTTGGATCACTTGGTCCACCATCAGTACGTCCTCGTCTTCGAACCACACCCAAAAATAGTTTGGCCTGCGCACATGGATTTGATCCTGCTCAGGGAGTCGTAAAATACCAGGTATTTTACGACTCCCTGATCCTGCTCAACCCCTTCGACGCTCTCCACTTTGTTTTGCATGGCAACCCTTGGAAACGAAGTCGAATCAGATTTTCGGAATGCAAAACACTGAAAATACCGTTTTTCGGAACGCGCTTTTTTCGGAAAAGCACAGTCGAAAATAATTCCGAAATTCGGAATGCAAAACCTCCCTACTGTTTTTCAAAAGACACTGTTTTTCAAAAGACACTGTTTTTCAAAAGACACTGTTTTTCAAAAGACACTGTTTTTCAAAAGACACTGTTTTTCCAAAGACACTGTTTTTCCAAAGACACTGTTTTTCCAAAGACACTGTTTTTCCAAAGACACTGTTTTTCCAAAGACACTGTTTTTCCAAAGACACTGTTTTTCCAAAGACACTGTTTTTCCAAAGACACTGTTTTTCCAAAGACACTGTTTTTCAAAAGACACTGTTTTTCAAAAGACACTACTTTTCAAAAGACACTGTTTTTCAAAAGACACTGTTTTTCAAAAGACACTGTTTTTCAAAAGACACTGTTTTTCAAAAGACACTGTTTTTCAAAAGACACTGTTTTTCAAAAGACACTGTTTTTCAAAAGACACTGTTTTTCAAAAGACACTGTTTTTCAAAAGACACTGTTTTTCAAAAGACACTGTTTTTCAAAAGACACTGTTTTTCAAAAGACACTGTTTTTCAAAAGACACTGTTTTTCAAAAGACACTGTTTTTCAAAAGACACTGTTTTTCAAAAGACACTGTTTTTCAAAAGACACTGTTTTTCAAAAGACACTGTTTTTCAAAAGACACTGTTTTTCAAAAGACACTGTTTTTCAAAAGACACTGTTTTTCAAAAGACACTGTTTTTCAAAAGACACTGTTTTTCAAAAGACACTGTTTTTCAAAAGACACTGTTTTTCAAAAGACACTGTTTTTCAAAAGACACTGTTTTTCAAAAGACACTGTTTTTCAAAAGACACTGTTTTTCAAAAGACACTGTTTTTCAAAAGACACTGTTTTTCAAAAGACACTGTTTTTCAAAAGACACTGTTTTTCAAAAGACACTGTTTTTCAAAAGACACTGTTTTTCAAAAGACACTGTTTTTCAAAAGACACTGTTTTTCAAAAGACACTGTTTTTCAAAAGACACTGTTTTTCAAAAGACACTGTTTTTCAAAAGACACTGTTTTTCAAAAGACACTGTTTTTCAAAAGACACTGTTTTTCAAAAGACACTGTTTTTCAAAAGACACTGTTTTTCAAAAGACACTGTTTTTCCAAAGACACTGTTTTTCCAAAGACACTGTTTTTCCAAAGACACTGTTTTTCCAAAGACACTGTTTTTCCAAAGACACTGTTTTTCCAAAGACACTGTTTTTCCAAAGACACTGTTTTTCCAAAGACACTGTTTTTCAAAAGACACTACTTTTCAAAAGACACTGTTTTTCAAAAGACACTGTTTTTCAAAAGACACTGTTTTTCAAAAGACACTGTTTTTCAAAAGACACTGTTTTTCAAAAGACACTGTTTTTCAAAAGACACTGTTTTTCAAAAGACACTGTTTTTCAAAAGACACTGTTTTTCAAAAGACACTGTTTTTCAAAAGACACTGTTTTTCAAAAGACACTGTTTTTCAAAAGACACTGTTTTTCAAAAGACACTGTTTTTCAAAAGACACTGTTTTTCAAAAGACACTGTTTTTCAAAAGACACTGTTTTTCAAAAGACACTGTTTTTCAAAAGACACTGTTTTTCAAAAGACACTGTTTTTCAAAAGACACTGTTTTTCAAAAGACACTGTTTTTCAAAAGACACTGTTTTTCAAAAGACACTGTTTTTCAAAAGACACTGTTTTTCAAAAGACACTGTTTTTCAAAAGACACTGTTTTTCATGCAGGTGCATGCAGCAGCAGCTTCAACGCAGCCGATTTGCTCACATCAGACGCTGCTGCGACTGACGTTCAACTTTCCCGCGTTTTGGTCTGTTGCCATGGAAAAACTCATGATTCGGACCCTTATGCAACATTTTGGACGCAGTGTGACCGAGGCCTAAGCCATATCCGTGCATTTGTGGTGTCTTCTGCCGGCTACACTGCAAATGCAAGATGGGTACGAGACCCCATAGTAATTACTCACCTGTCTCTGGATCAAAAAGCTGGGTGTAGATGCGATCTGTCTGGGAGCCACGAATGATCATTGAAAATGCGTTTCCTTGCGGGAGAGTGAGTACAGCCTTTCCATCCAAACAAGTATGATCTCGCCACTCCATCATGGGGTACCAATGCTCGTCAAAATCAGACCAGCGATAAAGATGAAAATCCAAACCTTCGCTGACGTTCGCAGGGCAGTCATAGGTCGTTTCCTTTAGCTCTGAACAATGAAGACAAGGGTATTGGAACAATGGCAAACATTGGGAAATGGAATGTGTAGTCAAACAGCACCATATATTGTTTTTCAAGCTGCTTTTCTCCATTTCTCGGTCCATGCAGGGCTATAGGTGACGGACTGTACTCCATATATAGCTGGCGGAGTGATGTGGATATCTATAACAGGGTGTCGTATAGAAAAGAGCAGTAGATAATATTATGTTAACCTATTTTCGAGATACCCCTTGATTTACCAGATACAGGCTGACCCACCACCTTCCCTTCAGTTTGAGGCTGGTTGCAACCCTTTTTCACTGGCAATGGCAGAGACTAAAAGTAATCTCATGCATTACGATGCATTCTCTTCATTACTGGGTCGCAACAATGCTCCTAAAAGGTCTCTGGGCAGCCCAAAAATCCTCTCATTCCAGGAAATGAACCTTGTGCCATGGAAAATACAGGGAGTATATACACACAACACATAATACATGTATATACATACAACACATAATACATGTACATGTCTATATACATACAACACATAATACATGTACATGTCTATATACATACAACACATAATACATGTACATGTCTATATACATACAACACATAATACATGTACATGTCTATATACATACAACACATGATACATGTATATAATACAACCCAGCAGTACGCTTGTACGTGAAATATAAACCGACATACAAACCGAGGCGAAGCCGAGGTTTGTATGATGGTTTATATTTCACGTACAAGCAAACTAGTGGGACGTATTATACGTATGCTGACCTTCATACAAACTGACAGTCAACTTCTTCCTGTTTCTATGGTGGCCATCTATATGGGGTTTGTATGGGGTTTGTATGAGGTATGAGGCTTATATGCCCAGTATAAGCCGCCAGCATGATGGGCAAGTTGACTGGAAGTTTGTATGAAAGGTCAGCATAAATGTATATATACATACACACAACATAATACATGTATACTTCCTCCGTTAACAAAACTCCGTGATGGATTTTTGAGGGGCTGATTTGGGCACAAACTGCCGTGCAATGAGTCGCAATCACTTTCTTGGCCTTCCCTGGCATGCCATGAAAGAAGTACGATGCAAGGAAATCGACCTTTCACAACAAGTCGAGCGGAATTGATGGTTGCGCTGTGGAAACGTAGGTGATGACAGTCATGGCGAGCGAAACTGAAATACCACTTCTCCGAGGTGATATTGCGCTGCTTGGCCTCTCTACCACTTTGGCACTAAGTGAGTTGGAGAGCGATAGAGAGCGATAAAACGGAGCAGCGAGCCCACATAATGAGCGAGTGAACAAGGAGCTGCTCCGATCGCACGGCTCAATGAAAACTAATTCTGAACTCAAGCTCTTGTTCAAACTGCGCAAAGCCCAAATTCGAATGCTGATGACCATGCATTCTTTCAGAAGTCTGCAGTCCGATGCGAGTCTCATGGCTAAAGAAAGTCGACTGGACTTGCTAGCCGGTACCGTTCAGTGCTGGCAGGGGTATCCATTAGCGAAAATGGAATCAGTTTGGCTGTGCCTTTACTCCTCGTTTCGCGGAGTTCTGGAGAGCGAAGATGAAACCAGGGAGTCGTAAAATATTTTTCACGACTCCCTCGTGGAAACGAGTAATCACCATCGCGGCGGATCACGCAGCTTGAAAGCCAACTAACTTGAACGACGGCGACATCAAGGTCAGCGGAGTGTGATCAAAGAAGCCGAGGCAAGGCTGAAACGAGCTGAACAACGACTCGAGAGAAATGACGACTCGCGTGCAGCAGATGACGACTCGCGTGCAGCAGATGACGACAGCGACGCAGGTCAAAATGAGTCGAGCGAAAGCGATGCAAACTGAACTCTCTGCTCTTTCCGCCAACAGTTTCTCTTGTAAAGACGCTGTACATAGGCCGATTCACCTTCGTCTAGTGATTTACAGTCGATACAAACTGTTCTTGACCTGTTCTAAGCGTTTCCATATCCATCAAAATCCATCACGAAGTTTTTGTTAACGGAGGAAGTATATACATACACACAACATAATACAATCATGTATATATACATACACACAACATAATACATGTGTATATACATACAACAGGCAGGCACAGTGGGTTGGTCTAAGACCATGATTGAGAAACGAGAGGTACCAGGTTCAAGTCTTGCTTGGAAGCGGAAGGATTTTTCCAACCGTGCTGCGACCCACAGTTAATTGGGAACTCGTGGCCTGGCATGAGTAATACATGGATGTGGCAAATGGGATTGAGGCCTTTGGCCTTTGGTTGGTGGATCTGATCTATCCTCCCCCACCGTTTAGGAGCCGCATCTGACGCCTGATCATGGGGTGGTGGCGTCCCACGGAAGCGGAAAGGTGGTTCTTGACCAGGGAGTTGTACGACTCCTTGTTCTTGACCTGCCCGTTACGCGAACCCGTCGAATATATTTTTTATTTTTTTATTATATACATACAACACATGATACATGTACACACACCATGATACATAGTCAACTTTGCGTATAACGACACTCGGCGGGACACAACACTCGGCGGGACACAACACTCGGCGGGACACAACACTCGGCGGGGCATCAGAAACGTGTCCTTACTCGCAAAGTGTCCTTATACCCGAAGTCTCATTACATGTATTACACTTAGATGTGACTTTGCTGTGGGCATGGAAATTCTGTGGTTAATCGCGAATTGTTGTTATATCTAGTGTTGAAACGAGCGTATCTATAACAAACGAGCGATCGGTTCCACTAACGAGCAAGCTATCGAGCGAGCTAACGAGTTTCATTGATGTGGCAAATATGTTTTTTTGAATGTTTTTTTTTCTAAGTTACTTCGAAGTAGATTTTTTTCAGCTGGTACAAATCATCACCCCCGGCATTTGGGATTGCTGCTGCTTCACTTCGGACTTTCTGATTGGTGTCGATATGTCTTTTCAGCGCCGTCGTTGAGTAGCCTTTGTAAGAATAGACCATTTTGCAAAGATTGCAAGTAGCCCTGGTCTTCGCTGCATCGCGGGAGAAAACTTCCAAACGACTGAGCGTAACTTTCACTCGAATGGAGAGGTGACCGAACGGCGAAGCATATCCTGCGACAGGTCAGCAGATGCGGAACAAGACATCAGTAGAGTCCACCAAAGCTGCAACGACAACTGAAACAACTCAAGTGTCGTGCAGTCACCGTAACTGCGAGTGATTTTCACTTTGCTGTTTGCTCGGGACAGGACTCTCGATCGACCAGGGAGTCGTAAAATATTTTACGACTCCCCAGTCGACATGTACTGCCATGTGTACGGAGTGCGGTGTACGGTGTTCGTTAGTGCAAACGAGCTGGCCGCACAAACGAGCCGAGTTTCTGGCGAGCGAGCTAACGAGTATCCGGTGAGATCGTTTCAACACTAGTTATATCCGCAGTCATTTTTAGCGAAGTTGACCGTACATACATCTATCATGACGAACGTTTCTTCATGGATCAGGCAATGCGGAGACAAGAGTTTTATTAGTGTGGTGAAAACTGAAAAGTATGAACGAAGTGGACATTGAACTTTGAAATAACAAAATACCATATCATGAGTATCCCCAAAAAAGTAGAGTTCTTTTATTTTTTCAAAGGTGGCCAGCACTATATTACTAAACGGGACTGTACTAGTATTGGAGACCGTACTTTTAACTTATGATAATGATACTTTTCAGCTGTAGATGCCTGAAAACGCCCCCCAGCTAAGGTACCAAGCAGGACAGAACGGCACAAAGATGATTGATGGGTAAAAAAACAAAAGTAAAGTGGATCAAGATACATGACATTGTATACCCGTATACTGCCCATCACATCATTATGGCATGTACCACTATTATAGACGGGTCCTTATATACCCTATACTGCCCATCACATCATTATGGCATATACTACTTGGTCCGCATCAGCAATATTGTCGCTTATCTTTTGACAATTCGAACTTAGCCTTTGGACATGAATGCATGCACTTGAAGTGATAAAACTTGGTACGATAGACGGTAAGGTATAGAATGACAACTAGCTGTGAGGAATTTATTGTCCAAGGAAGGGTTCCTACTTTTTTCGGTCCTCCTCGTTGCTGCTCTCGGCGCTGGTGACAAATATTTTTGCTCGGGATAGACTCTCTTGCTTTTGCAAGCTCATCTCTCTTCCTCTCCGCTGCCTGGCTATTTTCTAAAGAGAAGTAGATCGTGACGGTCGCCTTCTCTATAGGACTTCGCGTGGGCGGCACGACAGCCTGTGTGGTTTGAATCAGACGCCGTTCTTTGCAAGATTTTATTTTGAATGACGACGACGCGTACAGTACTTGCAAGATTTTATTTTGAACGACGACGACGCGTACAGTACTTGCAAATCTCCACGACGCGCTGGATACTCCGAGCGTTGAGCTGGAGGTAAGGGAGTTGCGATCTCAGCTTGACGAGCGATCCATGGGGTGAGCGATCTCGGCCGTTCAGCAAATTGGAGCTGATTCCGAGTAACCGATTACTTTCTTGTGGCTTGCACTGCTCTTGCCTGCACAGCGTAACAAGATAATCTATGATGCGGTGCTGTATCAATCAGAATCACCTACCTGTCGCTCTCGAAATCCACTCGAACTCTAGCTAGACCTTTCAGGTACTAGTAAACTAACTTACTAACCAAAATTGGGATGAAATGGCCTGCCAAGTAAGCATTGGCGACATATCAATAAAGCTTAAAGATAAGCGACAACATCGCTGACGCGGACCAAGTACTATTATAGACGGGTCCTTATATACCCTATACTGCCCATCACATCATTATGGCATGTACTACTATTATAGACGGGTCCTTTTATATTTTCGATCCACGCTCAACATGTACTACAATTGGAGACGTCCTAGTATTAGGGCCCTCATCAGACTACGTACAAAGAACATCCAGTACAAAATCACATAAAACCTAAAAGGCAACATTTCCATGCCTGCATTCAGACTACACATTTTACATGCAATATACAGGCAACCTTTGACCCTACAAAATTGCGCAAGGGGTCTGGGATGTGTGAAAGCAGCGGGCAGTCGTACCCGGGTACAAAGTTTGTACGACTGCCTGGTAAAAGTATGGTAAATGCAGGAAAGTTGCCTTGTACAAGGGTTGACACCCTGCCTGAAAGGATTGGGCAGTTTTTTTAGGCTTCCCGCCAGATTCTTTCTGTTGTCTTGGAACCTTCTATGTAAATGTGACTTATAGGCTGTTTTGTACCTAGTCTGAAGAGGGCCTAAAGATGTGTATGTTTATCAGGGACAATACGGTGATATAATTATTATGAATAAGCCACGCGGAGACAACAGTTTAACGAAAGCGATGAATAATATCAGTTCTGCGGTCATCCCACACCACAGCGAAGTCCCAAAATTGATTTGGGAAAAAAACTCTTCCGAGATTTTGTTGTTGTGTGGGATGACCGCGGAATTTATTATTATCCATTGTTAATATAATTATTATGTTCAGAAAGTGGTGGACATCACGCAACTGCATTGTAAATAAAAGGGGGTTTGTCAACTGACCACCCCTTTATTCAGTTGCCATTCACTCCTGGCGCATGCGCTGGATGAAAAATTCTTTAACGAGGGATGTCGAAATATTATTGATGTTTTGGGCCAGTCAGAACAATTTACAAGGGGCAAACCTGGCCTTTTATAAGGAAAGCAAGCGAGAGCGTATGTATGTTCATGTACAAAACAAACGAAACACACAATAGTCGTATGAAATTGAGTGTATAAAATACTATGAATTCGCATGTACAACAGACAAGGAAAAGTGCGCCGAAAGAGTGGGTATGCAAGAACTCAGCAGCTAAAGCACAGGAAATATGTATACGAAGGTGTACACCGCAATCATTGTGTGTACAACCCTGTACAGACACAGCTAGATTTAGCAGTTTCACTGTGAGGGTGCTAGAGCCTTCAATGGCCATCCGAAGGAGATATTAGGGAGGTTTAGCGACTCGTGAACGAGAGCAAAAACGAGTGACACGTTACCCATTGCGTTTAGTTTTAGCAACTCGTTCATAGTCGATAAGCGCTAGCTCTAGCACTTGCACGGCAACGGTCTGTGCGCTAAAATGCATGCTGGCAGTAGTTCGGATCTTGTCCAGAGCGTGTTACGAGCGACACTTACTCACAGAGGAAATCAAAATAGTTTGGCGTCGCGGCTGAGCTTGTCTTAACCAAGCCGAGGAAGTGTCTCCAAATCATGCGCACCACGAGCTTTCCTCATCTAGTGCGAAGGAAAAGCAAGACTACCGGTATTTCCTCCTCATCAATGATCTCGCCGTAAGTCAGAAGGTGGACAAGAGCCTCGAAATCATCCACCAGCAAAAGAAAGAAAAGAGTAATGGTTTGAACTTCAAGTTGAAGCTTCCCTCTTCTCAAATCAAACTCTTTTTGAATAAAATCTCCACGCCGTTCGTAGATTGTTAAATAAAATCAAAACAATGGATCTCTAGCCAGCTAGGACTTGTATGCCAGAATGAATAAACTGCCTCTGATTCGTACAGAACAAGTCCAGAAGGGCCAGATTGCGGCGGAAAACGAGACTCAAACCCAGGCGTTAGTCACTTGAGTCGACCACGGACTCGTACTCGTTTACAATTAGCTAAAACACTCTATTGATCTCGGACGACGCTCTCGAATCTCGATGGACTCCCTGATTTGTATTCTGGCCGTCCGTGTCTCCACAGCCAGTACTCGGGCCTCAAAGAAAATCACATCTGTGCTCTTGATGGTTCCGTGCTGCTGGTGATCAGTACCCATGTGTTTACCCCATGGTTTGTCGAGCATCCTGTGACGTGCTTCATAGTGGTGTTCCTCGAAACAGTCTCTTGCATCCCTGAAGGTCTCACCGACATACCACTTCCGACAAAGTGCACACTTCATTATGTAGATAGTGCCGGGAGAATCGCACATGCAGCTCGGCAAACCAGAGGAGCATGAGATGCAGGGGTTGAGCGGTCTTCCTCGCCTCCGCTGTTCTCAGCGCCTCACTCGTTCTTGTGTGACGCTGCACTTCGTTGGATTCAGCGCTGACTTCACGAGGGCATCTTTGAGGTTGGGAGTATGTTCAGACACCACATTAACCGGGAACCCCGAGCGCTTGACTAATTGTGTTTGTTTTGTACATGGGCATACATACGCTCTCGCTTGCTTTCGTTATAAAAGGCCAGGTTCGCCCCTTGTAAATTGTTCTGACGATGGGTGACTGGCCCGAAACGTCAATAATATTTCAACATCACTAATAAGAGAATTTTTCATCCAGCGCACGCGCCAGGAGTGATTAGCAACTGAATAGAGCGATTGCCAGTTGAAAAAACCCTTTTATTTAATATGGATGAAGAAATTCCTTACAGGGTACCTCACTTCAAACTCTCCAACTACGGTCTCTTCGCTGCATAAGTTCACTTCACTTCCAAAAAATAATAATAATATTAGATACCAATGGAATGCACCAAATTTTCGGGCCATAGTTGGAGAGTTTGAAGTGAGGTACCCTGTAATGTGTGAGTGACTGCAATGGAGTCTGCGAGTGCTTAGAAAAGAAATTCCTTATTGATTTTATTGAGATTATCACCAGGGGAAATTGTCTCAACAATGTTATTTCACTACCATGCTACCACTGCTGTGGATAAATGAATTACAGAAAGACGTGTGGGAAGGGTGGGGGGGGGGGGGGGGAGGGGCTGCTGAGAGCATTATTTTTCCACAGAGAACTAGCAGCAGAGAACTAGCAGCAGAGAACTAGCAGCAGACACTTACCATAGACTCCACATTGACCAGCCAGGGCTTCATGGCCAGTTACACTGTTTATCAGTTTGAGTGTATAGGTGTATACACCGGGTGATATACTCTCCACTCTGATCAAGTCAGTCGTGTTTATAGTCAGATTTAATGTCCCCTCCTGTGCCATTGGTAAAGCCTGCAGGTATTAAAACAGACAAACAGCAGAATGAAACTCTCCACTTCACCAGCCCATCATCATCATAATCCAAAACAAGTAGGGCACCGTTCAAATAGTTTTCTCGTTTATTGCATACAAACAGAAACATGATTCAAACATCATTACAATGGTTTTACGAACTTTCTTTCTTGTGGCGTTCATGTGTTAGAACCCATGACTAAATGGTGACAGGACAAGCAAGAAAACCAGTCGAAGTGGAAAGTAAACCTGACTGTCACAACAATACCACACCCCCCCCCCCCCCCACCCCAGCGTCAAAGTTATCTGCCCTCATTCAAAACTCACTGTGTTTATGGCAGTTAGAGCACAGAGCACAGAGCACAGAGCACTCCGTCCGATAATCCTTTGAGCCGGTTTAAAAAATCCTTTGTCTTGTCTAAGGCCGCGGTCTCACCAAGCTAGGCCGCGGTCTCACCAAGCTAGGCCGCGGTCTCACCAAGCTAGGCCGCGGTCTCACCAAGTTCAGCCGTTTTGGCTTGCGCTGAAAGTGGATTGCGACTAGCCAGCTGGCGGTCACACCAAAACTGGCTGACGCGGGTTTTCCCGGGTTTTCTTTATTTGGAGGTTGACCCCTGTGCCCAGTATACGTGATTTGCGTATACACTACGTCCTAATTTTGAATCCCCACGTAGGCCTCGTCGTGGATGGAAGTAGAAGTAGGGATCTGGAAAAGAGATAGAAAGAGAGAGGAGTAGAGAGAGAGAAGAGCGATTTGTCACAGTGGATTGAGAATGGATTCGGAAACGAAGAGCCGCATCGCTATCTGTATTCTATTATGTACAATGGTGATGATCCGAATAATTTCCCCTGAGAATCACCTCACTTTGCCGATGGTGACAAATACCAGGCTTTGTCGCCGGAGGAAGCGACACATTTCGACTTTGTTGATGAAGCCGATACTGAGGAGGATCTGCTGGCAATCTTGCCCTTGACAATGTTTGGCAGGAGAAAACGGCGTTTTTGGTGCGCCCTTCGCAGTCCCGGTGCCTGGAACGATGACGTTATCCAGCACTGGGCCACCATATACTCAATTTTATTTTTGATCTTCTTGTCGTCCAGGGCCTCCAGCCAAGCCGGCACAGTGCCCCCGGCCCCGGCTTCATTCGCAGCAAACTTTTTCAGTTCTGCGAAGATCCAGGCTCATTTGCTCGTATCCTTTTTCATTGTCGTCTGATATCGCGTTTTTGCTTCGTACCACAGCTCGAGCAATCGGCGCTCCAGTCCCACGCTCCAACTATCCATGGCTGACAACGAAAACCTTCAAACACTTCACACAACTACAATACAAGAGAAGAAGAAACTACCTGACTACAACAAACGTCAGCTCTTCAACTCCTCTTGCACTCTTGCACTTCAGCCAAAATTACTCAACCACTTTCAGCTTTTCAGCGCTTCCAAAAGGGCTGAAAGCTGAAAGTGGCTGGTGCCCCGATTTTCAGCCTTTTCCGTGGAAACCTCAGCCGAAAAAGCGCTTTTTGGCTGAACGGCTGAATCGGGCTCGGTGTGAGCGCGGCCTAACACTTCATTGCGATCGGTTTCAACAGGAACTCTGAGCTCCGCGGACGAGATCTAACAAGATCGAAACAACTAGCTGTCCGGAGATTGAACATAAGAAAATGCACATTTGCTGTGAGAGCCAAGGAAAGAGTGTGAAATATGTTACATGTTCTTTTGAATGCATAACATTATCACATTCTCTCTATTGCAAATATGGGTCAGGTTGTCGATTCCCATCCAATTAGGGACTATCCCCACCACATTGCTCTTTCTTCAGTCATATAAAGTACCACATGAGGTACTCGATGACTCGTGTGATACAGCTCTGCTCCCGTGGACATCGAGCACTCTATCTACAGCTCTGCTCCCGTGGGCATCGAGCACTCTATCGTGGCATCATTTGTTCTATTTATCACATTGTTAGAGGACGGAGAGACAGACAATGTAAGGGGTAAACAAACAGAATAAGAATGGAACAGAACACAATATAATAATATAATAATTGCCTTACTTCACGATAAACCAATTGCCAAGTGTCAAATCGGCCTTGCAGATGGTCCGCTATGTCGGGCATCACCAGATCGATTGTAATTTCTGACTGACCAGGAGTAAAGATTATGATGTCTTCCTGAATACCATCAGGCTGATAGGGCACAAATTCATCTGGGATTCACCAAAACACACAAATCAAATGCAAAATGTAGAGTCCAACGTATTGCCATTAGACAGCTTGGTGCGGAATGAGTTAGCATGAAAGGAACACACTCAAGACCTAGGGGACTGGGACGATTGCAAGTTCAGAGCAAGAGTGTCAACTTCCGGCATGCTTTTAAAATACTTCTGGTTTCTGGAGATCACTGCGAAGCATACTCTCAAGTCACAGTTGAATGGTTTCTGGAGATCACTGCCAAGCATACTCTCAAGTCACAGTTGAATGGTTTCTGGAGATCACTGCCAAGCATACTCTCAAGTCACAGTTCAATGGTTTTCAGTTTCCTCTGAGACAAAAATGCGATAATACTCATAAAAAGGACACACTTCAGGCTCATGAATGGTTTTCATTTATTATTGCACAGGGATATTACCTAAAGAGTGCATGAAACCAAGAATGTGAAAGTCAAACTGGAAGCAAAATTCTTGGATTGCATCATTATAATCATTATAGGGGTCGTCGCAAAAGTTTTTTTGTCGTTCCTAAAACGAACATGATTCGTTTGGGGGGGGGGGGGAGGGGGGTGAGGGGGTGCGAGCCAAAATCGCAAGTCGACCAACACTGTACAGATGACATGTACATGCATGCAGTTTCCGTCATCCCGCA
Source organism: Sycon ciliatum (assembly GCF_964019385.1). Classification (NCBI taxonomy): domain Eukaryota; kingdom Metazoa; phylum Porifera; class Calcarea; order Leucosolenida; family Sycettidae; genus Sycon; species Sycon ciliatum. The sequence goes on from NC_088644.1 coordinate 192,696, forward strand.
TAACAAGCTGTGTTCGTTTCAGAGGGAGGGGAGGGGGTCCAAGTACGAAACGAACGATGGACGACAGAAAACTTTTTCGACGACCCCTTAGTCATATAATGAGCAGAGGGGCAGGATTCAAGCAGGTCATTCTACACGCTATGGCTCAGCTGCATGCACCATGCACTTCACGCTGCTCATCTTCACCAAGCATGATGCAATCTTGACCAACATGATGCAATCTTGAAAGTCAACGTGGCAGATAGCCATGCAGAAAAGTCCAAAGCTACACATACGTATTTCTACTCCAGTCATGTACTAGTGTAACTGAGGTGCGGAAACCGGCAGATTCATGTTCGTATAGGTGAGTATCATATTCTCCGGAGTAAAAGCTGCACTTTAAACAGTAAACACCAAAAATCACCTAAATAAATTGGTGCGGCTTAGGCTGCGTTTACACGACAATGCACGGCCAGTTTTCCGTTTTCAGTCCCGCATTTCTTTTTTCGCTTTCGTGCGTTTACACGATCAAAGCTGATCCGAGGTGGTCTCCGTTTGTATCGTTTTCGCGCGTCTACACGGGAGCAAAGGATCCGCAAAAGTTCGTCATGTGCAAGTGTTGTCGTGGAAGCACCAATCACACTCAAGCAATAGTTGAGAACAGGCCACAAAACAACACTCGTCACATGTCGAAAATTATAAAAACAATTTTTTTGATTGTCGGATCCGTGTAAATGGCCGAAAACGAAACACACGGGACGGAAAACGAGTCCAGCATACCGTTTCGACTGTTTACACACCCAAATCTATCCGGCAGAACATTTCCGTTTTCAAATTCTTCCACCTTGGCCAGCGTTTTTGGTTTCCTTCCGTTTTGGTGTACAACGTTTACATTTTGCTCTTCGTACCGTGTAAATGAACCATGCATCTGAAAGGATTTTCTTGTGTTTTCACCCCCAGCGTTGTCGTGTAAACGCAGCCTGATACTCCGGTGCAACTTATACTCCAGAAAATACGGTATATGGAAAACACCTCCATATTAGGAGGTGAGTAGATGAAAACAGCTTCATGTTAGTAGGTGAGTAGATGAAAACAGCTTCATGTTAGTAGGTGAGTAGATGAAAACAGCTCCATGTTAGTAGGTGAGTAGATGAAAATAGCTTCATGTTTGTATCAGGCACGATAATAGTCTCTTACCATCTTTGTATTCTGAGACGTCAAAGTTCACGCACAGCTTGTGACTAGGTGAGGTTGCCAGCATCTTTGCAACATGGAACACCTCCTTGTTGACGGGCACCAGTACAGGCATTGTCTCAGCAAATATTGGTGGTGAATGTTCAGTTTTAGCTACCTCTTCAAACTTGCCTCTTCTGGCATTGTATTCAAGTATTTCAGTGGCAAGATGTGAGTTCGCCAAGTTAACATCCATAATAGTCTGGAGAACAATGAACTTTGAACTGACACCAGCTGCAAGGACAATACCAAGCATGTACGCATATGACACAGATCATGAGTATCACAAATACCCGTACAGTCAGATTTCTTTAACACAGCTGTATCCGTGGGGCACTGAGAATGCTACTGAATTGCTGAGGGTGTCGGAATACCGAACACCAACACACAACGAGCGAGGACGAAATAAAATAATTATTATAAAACCTTATTTTCCGTGCTTTCTATCAAGGGAAGTTTATCAGTCTGCAGGGTTCGCAAGTTGGAAGCATCAACAGTGGTTGCTCATTCCATCAGAGACTGGTGCGAAACGAGGGACGTCGAGGTAATACATTGCTCCGTCATGGAGTCGAAATACCTTGGCACCTCGCATGCCTGAGTCACTGTGGCTGTGGAACATGAAGAGCATGTACTAGACAGAGCCTTCTGGCCCGAAGCCATCAGCCACTCAGTACGCACGTGGCGTTTTGCGGACAGCCCCAAAGTGACGAAGCTAGCTTCCAATGAGTAACCTCTCTCCCTCCTCGTCCACTTCACCCCTGCGCCTCTCAACGCTCTTGCCCCACCTTTCTTCCCCATTCTATACATGTTGCTCCTCACCGACTTACAATCAGTGCCCTTAATGCTCGCTCCACAGCAAACGAGTCGGGCGAACTCATTAAAATCTGTGAGGATCACAAACTCAGTGTACTAGGCATTAAAGAGACCTGGCTAACTCCCACACAAGCTTTCCACGTGCCACACTCTGAATGCTTCCGTCGTGACCGACCTGTTTTAGAAAATAGACAAAACCGTGACCCACACAGGGGATACGGAGGAGTTCTCCTCCGCTCGTCTGGACTTGGCAGCTGCCTAGACCTTATCGCAAGCAACATCCCTAACCAACTCAACCACATTCAACATCTTCCTCCTCTCCGTCGGACATCACACCGCAATCCCTGCCGCTGGATGACTGCATCGCTGAAAGCAGCTATTAACGTCAAGAGTGATCTCTCCAACATCTACAGGAAATACCCATCCCCAACAAATGTCAACAAATACAAACACCAACGTAACTGTCCCCCAGGGTTCAATCCTTGGGCCACTGCTATTTCTCCTGTATATTAATGACCTCCCCGATATTGCCCCTGGTGTCAGCCTTTTCGCTGACGACACAGCTCTGCTTTGCTCCAATGCTTGCCCTATACGACTGCACGAAGCCATGCAAGATAGCATTGGGAAAGTTATAACCTGGATGCATGATTGGAAGTTGCAGCCAAATGTTGATAAAACGGCAGCTATGTACATTTCCCCGTCTCCCCCTTCCCTGCCACTTTGTTTTCCTTCTTCAAGTGTTGCTATTCGTATTGTTGAAGAGCATAAGCATCTTGGCGTTATTATTGACTCTAAATTGTCGTGGTCACCCCATGTGCAGTATGTCTGCAAGCGCACAAGCTCCATCCTTGGGGCTCTTCAAGCCCACTGTAGACATCTTCCTCTTTCTTGCAAACGCTTGTTTTATCGTTGCTATATATTGCCCTTACTTGACTACTGTGATACTGCTTGGTCTGGCATAACTACTACTGTATTGAACAAGCTAGAAACCCATAACCGCATGCTCCTTAAAATCTTATTTAGCAAAGATCGTCGCTTTCCCTCCGCTAGTCTTTACGAAATTGCCAAGATCAGTCCCCTTTCCACTCGACATAAGTACCACCTCTGTGTTCTCATACATAAAATATTACTAAATAAAATACCCTTGCATATGCAGGCTTATAATTGGTTCTCCGAAACACGGAATACCCGGAACTCACTCAGTCTCCCACGCGCTGCCTCCACCCTATTCACTAGATCCCCGATCTTTGCTGGCTATGTGTTTTGGGCAACATTACCAACGCAGGCCAAGACCAGCACGTCGATGGATAATTGTGTTGCTAAAATCTCTGCTCAATTATAGGTTTCATGTATATCCTGCTGGTTTGTCTCCTCCTTTGCCTGCTTTGCCTTTTATTTGTATTCTTTTATCTGTTTTACTGCTGTGGTTGGCTTTCACCCTTGTCTCAGTTTTACTGGCCGTCATCATGATGTGCCATGAGATAATGATATAAATACAAAATACAAAAACTACTTTGTCCGTTTCATCGCAATTGTCGCTTATCCATCGCAACTAAGAACAGGAGTTATTTTATCGCTCTGTAAAATTTTCCAATACGTATAGTGAAGAAGCATGACACAGGATTCCTGTCCGCCACAAGAAAAATAATTCAGCGATGGAATCGGATGAAGCAAGTCGAAGAAAGGAAGCAAGGTTACAAAAATTGTACAAAAGAAACAGCGACGGAGCGCGTTCTTGCACTCACGCTTTAGTTTATCCGACTCTGGCTCTGTATCGCTCGAGCTGATGTCACTTGAGCTGACATTCGCTGGTGTGTATAGCTACTGGCGTAGAGTATCTGACTATCTCTTGCTTTCTTCGCTTGGCGTATGGCAGCGATGGGAAAGGAACAGTCGTGGCTGTCACTTTGGCACTCGGAGGAACGTGGGCAGCGTGACCCTTGTGTCACCATTCACCACTGTGTGTTTCAACAATGTTTTTGAATCAGGCACACATCCCTCTCCAGACAGCTGTCATACGCTCTGCTGGATACGCTGACCACGACTCTTGTACTGCCGCTGCCAGGTCGGACAATGTCTTCTTTGCCACCATCTCGCCATCAGCCTGTTTGCAGGCTTGCAAGAATGCCAGGTCGTTGCACTTGCAGTTCAAACGTGGCGACTGAGCTGGCTGGCCTGGCCGTGACTGTCATGTCACGCTCTCCAGATCAGGATGTCGATTTCCCCTGCTACAGTTCCGGTTTTTGAGCTGTGCTTGGTTTTTCGCTGCAGTGAATGTGTGCATTCACTGCAGCGAAAAGTTCCCCACTTTCCCATCACAATCGTACGAATCGCGATGCCACTGGCGCTAGTCGTGATGGTTTTTTTCTTTCTGGTCTCCTTTGATCTTTCCATCACAACCTCCCAAACGAATGTGAGTTAGATATCGAGATCGGACTGGGTTTTACCTGGCAAAAGGTGCGTGGGAGATAAGCGACAATTGCGATGAAACGGACCAAGTATGTAAAATGCCTTTCCAGATCCTGCCATAGCTACTACATCCTCAATCTCCGTGCCACAATATCTCCCACAAACCCCTGTATCCCATCCCTCCCTGTGCTCGTTCGTCAACTACGAAACCCTACCAGCGCCCGGTTCATCCCTCGAAGATGGTGGGCCCCAATGGTCAAACAAGCATCTCTCCGGCAACCATTGGTAAACTTACTGAACCGCCACTTCGTCAGTGCCGGCGTACAGGTTGACCCTGATGCTCCTATTCCCACTATTTCCTCCCTAGCTACACCAGCAACTACATTGCACTCCCCGATCATCACCTCCTCGACTGTTCACAAGTATATTATAGCAAGGCTGCCTCTGAACAAATCCCACAGAGCTGATAGGATCACTAATGAGATCCTCAGGAAACTGAGGTACTCAATTGCCCGCCCACTCTCCATTTTTTTAATCTTTCCCTCTCCTCTGGCACATTCCCTTCACGATGGAAGTCAGCCACTGTCACTCCAGTGTACAATAATAAAGGCGACAAGAACAGCCCGTCTAATTACCGACCAATCTCCCTCCTGTCCTGTGTCTCCAAACTGCTAGGGGGAATAGTGTACAACTGTTTGTATGACCATATCTCCCCTCTTCTTCACCCCGCACAATCTGGCCTCCGTCGCATAATTCAAGGCCTCTGCTCTCTAAACTGAAGACCAGTGGCAGGTCTCCTGCATCTGTTTTGTTTTGCCTCAAGGCCTTTGACACCATGTCGCACAAGGGCCTCATCGCCAAACTTCGTGCTCACGGTGTCTCTGGGTACTTACTCGCCTGGATAACTAGTCATCTCTTCGACTGAAATCAGCGCATCACAGTGAATGGAACTTTATCTGACCCCGAGTCTGTTATGTCCGGAGTGCCCCAGGGCTCCATTTTAGGTCCCCTGTTCTTTCTCACGTACGTTAATGACCTCCCCTATGCAATTCCCGATATTTCTTTATTGCGGATGATACCACTGTCCTTGCTTCCTCCCCATCTCACTCCACTCTGTACCCCAAAGTTCAGACCTGCATCAACGACATTGTCCGTTGGAGGAGCACTTGGTACCTCAAGACAAATGTGATCGAAACCGAGCTCCTCCTTTTCGCCTTCCCACAGATCCAGTGCCCATCTTCCACTTTCCAGACGATCCTGGTCACCCTATCTCTGTAGCGCCCCATCATAAACACCTTGGCATTGTCATAGATCCCGCCTTCTCCTGGTCCTACCATGCTGACCATGTGTCTTCCCGAGTATGCCGATCTGTCGGCATAATAAAAAGTCACTTCTCCCATTTGCCCCAAAATTGCCCAATTAAATTTTACAATTTCCTTGGAGACAAGAATGCAATAATACTTAGAAGTAGGACACACATCAGACTCTTGAACATTTTGAAAGTTTTCACTAGTATACTTTCACATCTTATCATCAGGTGAAATACAGGCAAAATCAAATGGCCAGTAATCTACGAAAATCACCCTTTGGTGACTTTTTGGCAAAAATGAGTTTTTCATGGAAAACAACCACATATCCATGCTACTCAAATACCAAAGTTTCAGGGCAGTCTGACCGCTCCCTGCGGATATATGAGGTGCTTTGTCTAGGACACTCCAGTGCAGAATTTGGGAAAATAGCCCAAATATTTGCTGATGTTTTCTGCTTTCGTGATGCTATTTTACAGGCAATGAGAGAAGAAAAATAACTACTGTTGACATGACAATGTCGATACAAGTCCAATTAGGGCTCTTCTGGCAGTGAAGCACCTGCTGCTAGCTCTGGGCAGGTAATATCTCTATTCTCCTCATGGCAGTGTTGTCGAATCTGCTTGTAGAGGTATTCTGCACGTTGGTTGGGCAATCCTGCTGGCGGGATACTTGGAGGCGGACCAGCAGGCAATAAGGCGGCGACATGAACAGTAGACTTCAGTACAGTAATTGTGTGGTCATCCAGAGTGGTTTCTCCGAACTGGACACTCTTGATTGTATGCTCTGTCGTGTCATGTGCACAAATAAACAGAGCCTTGCACACTGCTGTTCCAGCAAAAGGATACTCAAACGTAATCCGACCTCTGACGACAGCTTGGGCTGCCGCCACGTGATGAGACACTTCACCACGTCTCGCTAGAGCTTCCAGCTTTCCCAGCAAGCAGCACAAGCTCCCGTTGCTTAGCTCCTAGCACGCCGCCAAGTTGCGAACGCGCAGGATGTCGTCAGGTACGACGTTGGTGAAGCAGTTCGCACCCTGACACCCACAGCCTTTCTCAACGTGAGCGACAACGTCTTCAAGTGTTGACACAGTCGCAGCTTGACCTTTTCGCTTTCGCTTACCGGGACCACTTGCAGCTAGAGGCTGATCGGCCTGCGCTGGCTCCGCTTCATCAACATTTTCCTCCGCATCGCTCTCTAGCGCTTCTGCTGTAGCGAGCTCAATTGGCTCGTCGTCAGGACTCTCATCTGAGCACTCGATGTCGCTCCCAAAAAAATAAGAAATCGTCCATGGTCCAGGAGGGCAAAAGTATCATCCACCGAGAAGCCTATAACGGTTTGAGCCACCGATCACCGTCTTCCACCTTCCGCCATCGTGACTGTCCAAAGACAACCTCCTGTAAGATTTTGCGCTTGGTCACGCTTCAGTGATCAATCTTTAATCGCGATTTTCTCGAAAATTTACATCTCACCGAAGGGTGATTTCGCAGATCGCCGGCCAAATGAACATGGACAACGGATTACGTGCAGCAGAGAGGTGGTAGAAACAGCGCAAGCGCATGTCATTTGATTTTGCCTGTTGATCACCTGATGATAAGATGTGAAAGTATACTAGTGAAAACTTTCAAAATGTTCAAGAGTCTGAAGTGTGTCCTACTTCTAAGTATCATAAATCATGCAGTCTTCCCCCTTCACGTACGGCTTCCCTGCTTGGTCTACAATTAAAAAAATTAGAAGGGATCTCCGTACACTTCCGCGGCATAATATTTCGTACAGATCGTTTTAAAGTCTCAAATCCAGACGTGTATGCTGCTGCATCAACTACCACTTTGCAACAGTATCTTGATGCTTCTTGGTGCCCCCTCGCACATGCCATTTTTCTTGACCAGCACCCTGCTCATTTACAGTCGCTTAATTGGTTTAAGTCAGGTGGTACCACCCGAAGCTGCGTTCGTCTCCCCCTAGCTAGGTTTACGCTATTGGTGAATTCCCCTTTCTTTTCCTCCTACTCCACATGGCTACAACTGCCTCTAAGTGTTAGACAAGCTCCAGATAAGCCCAAATTCCGTACCCTCGTCAGACAGCACTTCAGTATCTTCCAGCAAACAGAATCACAGTCACCACTTCCGTTCCATGGTTCGCAGGGCATCCCATTGCTTTGTAAGTTGCTAATCCCTTCCCCTTTTGTGTACATGCTTTTCATTTTCTTTTTTCTCTCCTTCCGTGGTTGGTCTCACCCTCTACTCAACTCGATTGGCGGTCTTGACATGCTATAAGGTGCAGAAATAAATAAAATATAAGTTTCCATGCATGGCACGGTAAGTGGAGTTAGCAACGCACCAGCATACTTGCCATAATGCAAACACTTCCTCGGCGTCATTAAAATTGTCGCTTCCCAGAGCGATTTTTCGAATTTGTTTGGTCCACTCGAATGGCAAAGAAATCAGCTAGAAATTAATTGAGGCAGCGCATTGTCGATGGACAATGCTTTAGTTGGTGGCCTCCCGCTTCACTGCACTTGCAGCTAGGGTCGACGTGTTCATTAGAGTTTGAGGCAGACCCTTCAGCACTCAACAACATGCTGAACAAGACGGGCGTTCAAATTCAGGTCAAGATTCTTAGAAACTTCGTTTTCAAGCGATCCATGCCTCCAGGTGGCAGGCGATGAAGGCAAGCTAGCATTTTTCAAGTACACTGTAACGACCTTCCAGCGGGATAGGGTAAGCAGTTCCGGACCTTCTTTCCTTGGCAAGCGCTTCGCTGATTTTGTTGGTGTTTTCAGACCTGCTGCCTTGGCAGCAACATGCGCCACCAAGAGTATATAATAATTATACTATTGGCGCCACAAGTAGTGCATTTTAGGTAATTGAGAACACTTTCTTCTTGCCATCGTCAACTTCAGCATTTTGTATTCAGGAGAGATACCAGGATTCTTATACCCGAGCTTGCAGTCTTGATAAATGCCCACGCGAACGATGTGGGACGGCACGAGCTCCAGAAAAACGAAATGCGCTCTGGGGCGGAATAGTGTGGAGCGCGATGAATTTGCTTCGTGCGGAAGAGAGCTCCGACAAATTCCGAGACCACCACGGCTTCAGTTACAAGTAGACATTGCGCAGAAAAGGTCGAACAAATGTTCGAACACAGAGAACAGTGATTCCGACAGTCTGACTAAGACGAGCCAAGTCACAAACATTGCAATGTGCGATGCGACAATTTTAATGATGCGAAGGAAGTACATGCATAACATGCATGCACTCCGAACTCCTGCGCTTCGGCACGGGACTGCGCGGAGCATGCGCATTACTCCAGCTCTCCATGCTGTTGCTTCTTGCTCTTTGCTTTGCTGCACTGACGATCAAATTGCTTGACAATCATTGCCAGTTTCTGATCACCACCACCCACCCCAACGTCTCTCACTATCATTCCATTCTAAGCCATCCCGAAAGGGAGAACAGAAAAGATCGTGGGTCAGGCCGGCATTGAGCTAAGTGCACCTACATTCGCTCGCAAGTGCATCCTCATTGCATGCTCGTGTATTGAGACGTCTGAATTCTCGCTGAGCAAGTGTTGCCCCCGTTAGCGTCGGCATTGGCCATACTAACGCACAGTGTGCTTACAATACTAGCTTTGGCATTGGCCCAGAATATTGCATATTGTATGCGGCAATTGTTGCCTATCTCCTGATAATACAACACGTAATAGCTCCCAAACAGGTCGGCTTGTTATGTGGTTGATAATGAATAATAAGGCAGGACTTAGAGATAATTCCCTCTGTTTCATTGCATAATCGTCTCAAGTGACTTACGTGCATTTGCCCTCACAACCTTCTTGTACACGTAGCGAGATTCAGAGCCTCGCATAATGTATGCATAGGAAGCATTAGGAAGGTTGTCGAAGACAATAGGAGAGTTATTGCACTGTTGCCAGGTCAACTTCCAGAACATAACCCAAGTTTGGAAATAATCAGACCATTGGTACAAGAAAATATCCACCAATTCAGCCATTGTAGCGTGGTCAGGGCAGTGGACAGTGATGCGAAGGTCACCACCAAGTTCTGTAAATGGACAATAGTAACACATGTAGAATAGCAGAGCAAATTCTATGAAAACAGTATCAAGTGGTCCATTGCGCGGAGAGCCACATCATTCTCCAACATCCTGCAACCTGCAAGACCCTTCACATGTGCATTTGTCGGCAGCTCGTCAATAGATGACTTTCAGGACTTGCCTGAAATCAGGAAAAATGTATACGGTTGCTCCCAACGATCCCACTGGTAACATACCTATATTTCGTATAACCATGTAGCTATTGATTTGAAACTTTAGAGTCCCGTTCACTATCCCAATAATACATCTTCAGCAAAGTGCGAAGAAATTGAAGAATTTATTCCATGCTTGGTATAATAAAGTTCTTTTTCTAAGGAATGGACTCGGATGGAGAGCCAAGGATTAATTTATAGAAGAAAAAAGGACCAAGGAACTACAGTCAGACCTCGCTTAACCGCACACATCCGTTTTCCACAAAACTATCCGGATAGGCGAGGGAACCGGATAATCGAACACACATACTGTATGTATGCATGGCATATGCTGTAAATCGGTAACCAACGATTTTCTTCCGGATGGTGAGGGATCCGGATAAAAGAGGACCGGATAAGCGAGGTCTGACTGTACAAGTTACGCTATAATGTCCCGCTAACACCACCAGTTACTAAACAATCAGCTCATGCGATAACATTGCACGACACTGACCGACGGTACTGACGTTCTACAACTAACTGGCTAACAGCTCTAGCACACCTTGGATGCGCACTCCAACAGCCTCACCGCTTGCGCTCACCTTACCCTCCTTTATGGTATTTCTATAACTTAGAACCTTCCAAGTTGGAAGGCTGTTGGAGTGGAGTAACTGGCGGTGTTAGTGGACATTATAGCGTAACTTGTAGGTCCTTGGTCCTTTTTTCTTCTTTTTTTAAGGAGTTTATATGACTGTTACCAAGGCTACATGAAACCCAGAGTGTGCAACTCGGATGGGTTGCTGTCATGATGGCGAAATTCTGTGATTACATCATTTTAGTGATGTAGTGCATACAGGCAGGATTCAAGCATGTCTCTTTCTGCACAACTGCACAACTGCAGCTCAGTTGTACACACTACACCACTTCCTGCCTCAGATCTGCACCAAAATATGATGAAGTCGCGGAATTTCACCGTGACAGACAGCCATGCAGAAAGGTCAGAAGCTGCACACTCATGCCACTACACAGAGGGATGCTGTATGAGTATGTCACGTGATTGAAGTGCAGCTACGTGTACTAGTCGTTTTTGTGCTTTTGAGACTGGTCCACAGGACAGGTTTTATTTTAGGAGGACTAAGCAAGTTGTGTGCAGACGAAGGTGAAGGCAATTGCCAGAACTGCCCCTGTACCCAAGTCACACATACACACAGTGTTTCTCCTTCCTCATGCAGAAGTTTAAGTTGAGAAGAAAATCTAAAAATTCTGCCATCCCAAACCCCGACCACCATCCCCTCCTGGAATGATTACGTAAACAACAGTGTTTCTACTTCCTCATGCAGAAGTTTAAGCTGAGAAGAAAATCTAAAAAACACACACACACGCACACGCACACACACACACACACACACACACACACACACACACACACACACACACACACACACACACTACTACTACTACTACTACTACTACTACTACTACTACTACTACTACTACTACTACTACTACTGCTACTACTACTACTATTGACAGCTGCCAGAATTGGCCACGCCGCTTCCAGATTGGAGGTACTGTCAGAGAGGTTAGGTGCACACACACACACACACACACACACACACACACACACACACACACACACACACACACACACACACACACACACACACACACACACACACACACACACACACACACACACACACACACACACACACACACACACACACACACACACACACACACACACACACACACACACACACACACACACACACACACACACACACACACACACACACACACACACACACACACACACACACACACACACACACACACACACACACACACACACACACACACACACACACACACACACACACACACACACACACACACACACACACACACACACACACACACACACACACACACACACACACACACACACACACACACACACACACACACACACACACACACACACACACACACACACACACACACACACACACACACACACACACACACACACACACACACACACACACACACACACACACACACACACACACACACACACACACACACACACACACACACACACACACACACACACACACACACACACACACACACACACACACACACACACACACACACACACACACACACACACACACACACACACACACACACACACACACACACACACACACACACACACACACACACACACACACACACACACACACACACACACACACACACACACACACACACACACACACACACACACACACACACACACACACACACACACACACACACACACACACACACACACACACACACACACACACACACACACACACACACACACACACACACACACACACACACACACACACACACACACACACACACACACACACACACACACACACACACACACACACACACACACACACACACACACACACACACACACACACACACACACACACACACACACACACACACACACACACACACACACACACACACACACACACACACACACACACACACACACACACACACACACACACACACACACACACACACACACACACACACACACACACACACACACACACACACACACACACACACACACACACACACACACACACACACACACACACACACACACACACACACACACACACACACACACACACACATGGTCATGGTCATGGTAAACACTGCCATTACGGTCACGTGTCCCCTTGCGGGGCCGACAATATGGAACGACGAGCGACGGCCGTTCGCTGACACACACACATACACACAGGGTCTGCATGATTACATGATATGATTGTCTAGAGTCACCACCATCTTGCAGGAGATCCCCTCGACAGGCCCAAAGCCTTTGGGAAATCCTTAAATATAATAAAATACAAATCTACTCACCAATATATCCGCAATCTCCAGCAAGGGCAGCCCTTCCATCTGTGGAGTTGAACAGCATGAGTTGATATTGATAATGTCCTTTGGGAATATCATTCATGGACAGGGACATTTCTGTCGTGCTCACCAATGTTGAATCGTACGTTGCAGAAAACACCTTAGCATAAGCAGAACATTGTGGTCCATGGCAGTGGTACAATATTCATTAACCCGACTGCTGCATGGACGATAAGTGCTGCGAATAGTGATCATGCACCCTGGCCTGAGTAGCTCGCTTGGCTAATTGAAAGTCTGCCGACCTGGGCCACATTATGTTGCTAATGCATGCACAACCCCAGTCACAGCGCACAAGTTGGTTGAGTTTGGCCGTCAGGAGGCCAGCGCAAGGTATCCGGGGCGCGGGTCTGATTCCAGCGAGGGGCAATGTGGTACCCCGCAGCGCGAGGGTAGCGTGATACCCTAAGCCAACGTGCGTGCTGCATGAGTAGCGTGATACTCGCTGAGCGCTTTTGCTGTTGCCTAGCAACGCGCTTCTGTCTTTCCTGGGGCCCCCAATGCATGTTGGGTGGCCCTGCGCATGACTGCACGTTGTCATAGCAACCTTGGAAACCTCAAGCCGGTTACCAACAAGCTAGGAATCAGACCAAGCCGCCGAATGCCCCCAAATTCTGCGTTGGTCAGCCGAATGACCTTAGTGTGGTATTCAAGCGCTTCAGCTACATGTACGTAGTTCAAAAGCGTGCCGTTCGTATGTTTGTTTTCCCTTAGTGACACCGATAAGGACTTGAATCGCATGTAGTCGGCAAAAGCAATGGGTGGCATGATGCCATAGGTGGGAGCTATAGCACAGCAACTGAGTGGTGCAGATAACTTATCATAAGTATCAGAGGCGTGCGTGCACAGTCAGTGTTAGAACGTGAGTGCATACGTCCGCGAATGGGCGTACCAGCGTGTGCGCAGCGTGTGTACCTGCATGCATGCTTGTGCGGTGTCAGACTGCGGGTGCGTGTACGCGTGCATGCATGTGTGTGTGCATGCGTGGGGGCGTGTGCGTGCGTGTGTATGTGTCTGCGGGTGCGTGTATGTGGGTGTGGCTGTGCGTGCTTGCGCGCCTGCGGACGGTGAACAGTTACTTTCCACAGCGAACATAGTTCTTGTAGCAGGCACTTCGCCATCTGCCGAGTTTCATGATCTCGGATTCGGTGAAGCCGCTCATAGCTCCTGTGGTTGCGGCTCCGGCTCTGAGGCCGTGCAGTGAGTACTGGATAGGTGGGTACCCTGCGCTGCTCAGGAGCTGACGGATTAGACGTGTGAGTCTTTGTGCAGTTAGGAACTTGCCACAGCTGTCAACGAACAGTGGTCTATTGGGCAGGTTGGGGCGTCTGGAGAGATAGGTATGCATGGCTCTGACCGGGCAAACCGTTGAGTTGGTGGTTGTGAGCCGGACGGAGTGACCCTTGCCGAGTTGGTCGGTCTTGGACTTCTTGATTGTGACCTGTATGGCCTGCGGCGTGATGGAGAGGTCTTCTGTTCGGAGGCCACCGTCTAACATGGTTGTGGCGGTTGTGGAAGTGTATTCACTTGCCCGGAGACACGCAAAGAAGCCCAGGCAAATAGCTGCCCATACCATGGCTCGGTCGGTCGCGTTGAGGTTAGACCGTATCAGGGCATTGCGCATAGCTGCCATGTGGGGCAGGAGGATTGGCTTGCTGGCGTTTTTAGTTCGGTTGGCCTGTGCACGTGTCACTCCTTGAACTGCGAGGTCCACTCTTCGCGACGAGAGATCTTTGCCGTTTTCTTTGGCAATTGCCCGGATCGCCGACACATACAAGCGGACGGTTGACGCGGCATGTTGACGCGCCAGGTAGGCTACAAACGCCAGCATGATGGTGTCTGTAATCACCTTGGTGCCGACTAGTTGGCAGAATTGGTGCAGTCGTTTCCAGGCTGTCGCGTATGTGGCACGTGTGGACGCTGACAGGCCTAGCCACTGGTAGGCCTGACCCTCCAACATCAGAGGGAGTAGGTGCTCTCGGGCACCGGAGATGGCGTGTCTTCTGCTGTGGGTGCCAGTCGGCGAAATCGGGCCATCTGAAACCGAGACAGAGAGTCAGCAATCGCATTGTCAGTGCCGGGGATGTGGGAGACTATGACGTGAAAGTTGTGTCGGGCAGCAATGGCAAACAAAGTGCGTACAAGCGCCATTAAGTCGGGGCACTTTGTGCGTGAGCGGAGCCAGATGTCGCATACGCTACGGTTGTCGCAGTGGAAGCGGATGCGCTTCAGATGCAGCTGCGGCGCCCATGTGGATGCTGCGGCCACGATGGCAAAGAGCTCCATCCACGCGATGGATCTCTGGGATTGGTGCCTCTGCCACCGGTGTTGGAGCCACCGGCCGGCGAAGAAAGCACCATAGCCGATGGCTCTAGATGCGTCTGTGTAGAGGTCCATATCGGCGGCGGCTGACCACGTGGGTTCTAGGAAGAAGGCGACGCCATTCCAGGCAGGGAGGAAATCAAGCCACCACTGGATGTCTGCTTTGGCGTCTTCTGTGATTCTGATGTAGTCATTTGGATTCGGGACCGTCGTGCTGAGATCAATGAGGCGGCGCAGAAACATGCGGCCCGCAGGGACCGCCTTGCAGGCAAAGCTGAGGTGACCTATCAGGGACAACAATTCAGACTTGCGGGCGGTAGGGCGGGTATGTTGCCAAGCCTTGAGGGCAATGAGAAGGTCTTCTAACTTGTCGGATGGGAGGCGGATTTCGAAGCGCTCTGTGCCCAGCATGACACCGAGGAATGTCAGGGTTGTATTAGGGCCTTCCACCTTTTTTGGATTGACCGGGAAGCCTAAGTCGTGGCAGGCTACCAGGGCACGGTCAAGCTGGTGCTGGGCGCCGATAGAGTCCGTCGCTCCACCAAGGTAGTCGTCTAAGTAGTGGATGACTGGGGCTACGTTGAAGTTGTGCGACATGACCCACTGGAGGGCATCTGCGACTTTGTTAAACAGCGATGGTGATGAGCGAAGGCCGAAGGGTAGGCATTTGTCTACGTAATATTGCCCGCGCCAGAACAGGCATAATAGTTCCCAGTCCTCTTTCCGTACTGGACAAATGCGAAATGCGTCTTGGAGGTCGACCTTCCACAGATGGCAGCCGCGGCCTAGGGACCGTGCGAGATTTACGCCGTCGTCGACCGAACAGTACTGTACAGAGAATTTGTCGACAGGGATACCATCGTTCACTGAGTGGCCCTGTGGTGCTGACAGATGCATAATCAAGCGCCATTTTTGCACCGACCGTGACTTCTTGGGAACCACACCCAAACCGGAGACCTGTGTAAGTGGGAAAGGGGGCTCTTGGTAGGGACCGGCCATGCGACCTGCGGCAATTTCACGACCGATAGCAGCATCGACAATGTCAGGGTGCTCAATCGCTGATTTGAGATTACGAGAGACTCGGGAGGTACGGGGACCCGCAAACCCAACATCGAACCCATAAGACAAAGAATGTATTACGAATGAGGCAAAAGCCGGATCAGGATGCTTACACAAAGCGTCATGCAGGTAAGAAACGTTAATGGGGGTTACAGGCGTGTGCAAATGGATTGGCTCGTGAGCGAGGGTGCGTGTAGGAGAGATGTGAGCAGCTGGGCAGAGTGTGTGAGTGCTATTGGCCTGGGTGAGTGTAGAGTTACCGGTGAGTGACTGGAGTGACCGAGTCTCCAAGCTGGGCAACTGCGAGCTATTGGTCGCGGCTGGCGGCGGCTGGCTTTCCTGGGCATGACTTGGCGGGGTGGCTGCCAAAGCATGTGCTGCACTGGTGGCCGTAGCGACAGGCTGCGCGTTGGCAGCGGCCTTGGTTGTAGTCGCGGCAGACAGCTGGGGCGTTTGGCTGAGCGGTAGCCCCTGACCGCTGTGCCGGAAAGGGGCGTTTGGCGGCTGGCCCGTCAGACAGTGAAGCTAGGCTACGGGCGCGGGGGCAGCGAACTGCTAAATGACCTTGCCGGTTGCAGTGACGGCAGGGAGGCAGGATGGAGTTTGTAAACCACTCCGACCAGAGTTCCGGATCTGACGTGGCAAGGCTAGATTTGCTGCGTGCAGCTCTTGCACGGAACGACATGTCGAAGCCAGACCACGCACCGAATGTATAGCGTGCGGCCGCTTTCACGATTGTGCTTTGATACTTGAATAATTCCGGACCTCTGCCGGGGTCGTGGTGGAGGGCTACTTGGGCGAAGGCTGAGAACGCCTCCGACCACGATGTCAAGTCTACAACTTTCTTTAGACGGGATGACGACGAAATGGCAGATGGCACAAGGGTGATGTGGTCCCCCGTCCCCTGCAGGGTGAACCCACTGTCCGGACCCATGCTCGTATCAAAAGCCAGCTCTCCCAGTACCCTACCAAAATCAACGTACTCACGTTTGATAATCTTGTCCGTGAGATGGTCGCTGAGGGCAGGCAATGGGATGGATGGTGGACGCTCTGGGGCGAGCAAATCGCCGTCCAGGAAGAGACTCTCCTGGTCTGGTCTTAGTGCTGAAGCCAGTGAAGGCTGGACATATTCAGGCTCAGAGTCAGGCACCACCACATCACCAGAGACTGGACCAGCCTGCTGTGCTGCTGTTGCTGCTGCTACAGTTGGCTGTGCATGTGGAGGTAACATTACCACCGGTAGACCCATCGATGTTGTCAGTGACGTCATGCAGGACGCCACTGCATCTTGCACGACCCGAGAGATCTCGGCAGATTGCTGCGACGTGAACGCGGGCGACGAGTCAGGCTGGGTCGCGGCCGCGGGGCTTTGAGTGGCCGGGACTGACGCAGGACTAGCCCGCCGACGCGTGGTCTTTTTTGCGACCTGGCTCGTAGAATTAGCTTTGGTTCTTGCCTGGGCCAAATCTCGCCGGGTAATTGCAACAAGGAAGAAAGAAATTGCAAAACAGTTGGATGCACGCAGCAGCACAGCTAGCAAGAGAAAGAGCCGTGGATGGGTTTGTTCCTGTTTTTTGATGGCTGTGGCCATCCGTTGGCCCAACGGTCTCGTGTGAGTACGGTGTTTGATTTGTGCTGCCAGCTCGCGCCCGGCATTTGTTTGCGCTGGCAGCTCGGGCCCGGTACGCGAGTGAAACCGAACCGTGACAAAGGCTTTCGCTCTTTAGTGCTATTGACTGGCTTTTCGTACGATGCCTATTGATGTCTAGAGACATGCTGTCTAGCCTTCCCCTAGTACGCATTCACGGGGCTTGTTGAAGTTCGTGCCGTGAACTGCCAAAGGGAATTGTTTGAATGGTGCTGGGGCGAGTGCGACATTACAGCGTCCCTGCAGCCGGCCTAATCGCGTTTGTCGCCACAACCGATTTTAGTATATGTATATCCAACAAGTCATGCAGTGTACATTGTAACTAGGCTGTGATCTGGCATGCACCATCTATTTCATGCAACTGGTAGGTTTGACATTGGTGTAACTTGTATGCTCATGAAGAATCAACATTTGTCACTTTAATTTTCCACCTGGAACACACTGAAATACATCAACCTGGAGCACACTGAAATACATCAACCTGGAACACACTGAAATACATCAACCTGGAGCACACTGAAATACATCAACCTGGAACACACTGAAATACATCAACCTGGAACACACTGAAATACATCAACCTGGAACACACTGAAATACATCAACCTGGAGCACACTGAAATACATCAACCTGGAACACACTGAAATACATCAACCTGGAACCCAGTCAATATCAGTTACAGTGACTTTAATGATATTTACCGAGCGAGTGAAGAATCTCCACATGTCAAATTTCCCAGTCAAGTGCTTGGCAATGGGTGGCAACCAAAGCTTGATATCCACTGTGCTGACATTTCGACGAGTCGGCATCTGTGATGATGATAGACGCTCATGGTGAATAATGCCATACATCTGGAATGGTGCTGCAGATGTACCTGCAGAGAAACAAGCATATTCAGAACACAGTGATCTGCTCTGCTAGGTACAGCGACATACTTTAGTATATTGCTGATGCACATATTCATCAGCTCAAAATGAAATCACTTCTGGGTTATGTCAAAGAGCGACCATACTCAAGTTTGCACTTCGAAGACTGAAAGGCAACCTCCACTCATATCTGTTTCTTGGCTTTCAACTAGATGATTACAACCGTCAAGCAAGTGTATTGCATTGGTTTACACCATCATGCACACTGTATCCATGGTAACTGTTGCCTATCACAATTGCCTAGCTCATCATGCATTTTATTAGAACTGATGGAAATGTTTCTTTTCCATTGATTGACTATAGTGTTTTACGTCGACCATGACGGCTACAATGCCCAACCATACCACAACGAACTGATCGGCTACATCATTGTATTGCAAAAAGTTTCCATCAGTTCAGATAACATGCATGATTGGCTAGGCAAAAAAGCATAGCGTAGGGCCCTGAGCGAAAGAAATAAACTTTCTCTCTTCATTCGAGGGTATTACGACGCCATCTGCCACCTTGATGACCTTGGCAAAAAAAGGATAGGG
Source organism: Sycon ciliatum (assembly GCF_964019385.1). Lineage (NCBI taxonomy): Eukaryota > Metazoa > Porifera > Calcarea > Leucosolenida > Sycettidae > Sycon > Sycon ciliatum. The sequence goes on from NC_088644.1 coordinate 212,175, forward strand.
ATGTTATAAATTTTTAATTTCTCCTATTTTATTTTCAAGACATAACCTAGGATTCGAACCCGCACGATCGCCCTGCATGCATTCCCCCGATACACTTCGCATACATACTCATTCTTCCAAGTTGCTTCACGTTTTGAAAGCCCTATTTGAATACTGTGGCCATGGCCAGTTGTTTTTGATGGTACGGTACGGGACAGGTACGGGACAGGTACGGGATAGCGCCAGGCATGTCGACGGCACAAACAAACAAACACACACCTTGATGGTACGGTACGGGACAGCTACGGGATAGAGCCAGGCATGCCCATGACAAAAACAAACAAACAAACAAACACGGAATTAAAGCTGTGTGGACCCTGCCTAGCGCCAGACGTTACTGAAGTAACGTCCTTTGCATAGCTACGGGAATAAATAGTATTACCAACCACACAACAAGCCGACCTGTTTGGGAGCTATTACGTGTTGTTACCAGGAGATAGGCAACAATACAATATGCAATATTCTGGTCCAATGCCAGAGCTAGTATTGCAAGTACCGCTGTGCGTTAGTATGGCCAATGCCGACACTAACTGGGGCAACAATTACCCGGCGAGAATTCAGATGTGTCAATACACGAGCATGCAGTAAGGATGCACTTGTGGGCGAATGTAGGCGCACTTGGCTCAATGCCAGCCTGACCCACGATCCCTACTGTTCTCCCTTTCGGGATGGCTTCAAGGATGCACTTGTGAGCGAATATAGGCGCACTTGGCTCAATGCCGGCCTGACTCACAACCCCTACTGCTCTCCCTTTCGGGATGGCTTCGAATGAAATGATCGTGAGAGATGATGGAGTGGGTGGTGGTGATCAGAAACTGCCCACGATTGTCAAACAAATTGACCGTCAGACAAATTGACCGTCAGCGCAGCAAAGCAAAGAACAAGAAGCAACAGAATGGAGAGCTGGAGTAATGCGCATACTCCGCACAGTCCCGTGCGGAAGCGCGGGAATTTGGAGTGCATGCATGTTATGCATGTACAAGTGTTGCGCTATGGCAAGGATGTTGGTGTGTTGCTAACTCCACTTACCGTGCCATGCACAGAAACTTATATTTAAATACAAAAATTTATACAAACTGTATCCATGGCATTAGCTCAACTCACCATCGGTCATATCAATATGATGTGTTCCCAAGCATTGCGTTCGACCACCAAACATGTCAGCCATTAACTCCACAACATGGTAAGAACCCTTCTTCACTGCCAATAGGGTGGGAAGGCGGTCAAGCTGAAGACTAACAAATGCTGTGGTCGGGAACGACTTGTCAAAGTTGCCAGTTGCCTCATTGTAACGGAAAACATTGGCGGTGTAGCTGTTAACGTACATGCTGGGGACTTCCCACTTTGCGTCAATGAGCACATGCTCCATGTCAGAATCTGCAGAAAACATACAAACAGACACATACACACAGACACACACACATATACATAGACACACAGGCACATACACAGAGACACATCCATAGACACACAACCATAGACACACAGACACACACAGAGATACACCCATAGACACACCCATAGACACACCCATAGACACACCCATAGACACACCCATAGACACACAGACGTACACAGAGACATATACTTCGTCTAAATTATTGTTGTGTCATGCAAAATAATGATTGATGTGCATAAATAGAAAGGTGTTGCCGGTTTGGCTATCCCTAGTCCGGGTAGAAAGCATCCACACATTGGCTATCCCTAGTCCGGGTAGAAAGCATCAATACATGTAGAGTGGTCCCTTTATAATCCGGCAGCATTTGTGCTACGGAAATTCTGCTGGATAGGAGGGTGCTGGATAGGAGGGTGCTGGATAGGAGGGTGCTGGATAGGAGGGTGCTGGATAGGAGGGTGCTGGATAGGAGGGTGCTGGATAGGAGGGTGCTGGATAGGAGGGTGCTGGATAGGAGGGTGCTGGATAGGAGGGTGCTGGATAGGAGGGTGCTGGATTGCAAAATCTGACTTTCTCCAGAAATGTGCATGAAAAGGACATTTTGGTTGCTGAACATTATGCTGGTTTATAGAGGGTGCTATTTTATAAAGTGCTGGATTAAAGAGGGTGCTATTCTATAAAGTGCTGGATTAAAGAGGGTGCTATTTTATAAGTGCTGGATTAAAGAGGGTGCTATTTTATAAAGTGCTGGATTAAAGAGGGTGCTATTTTATAAAGTGCTGGGGGAGAGGGGGGGGGGGGTAAAGACTGTACTCATGACACAACAGTAGCCTGGTAAATGGGGAATTGCTCGGTGTCCATTTTTGTTTTTAAGGCATGAAGAGATAAGAAATCACAAAGCAGAATTGCCCAGGATCAAGAATAGCTCAGGAACTGACAGACTTGAACTGGCCACTGACATAGGAAGGGATAGGACTATAGCTTTGTAAAGCTTGCCAGGCCAATTGCTTGGTCACTTTGATTAACGTGATTGGGATGGCCCACTTTGACAACAACAACAACAGCCCACAAGGTAATGATGCTTTCTTCATTAGCACACACGTGGCAACGCTGTATTGGGCAACAACTTTGGCCTCATAAATGTCATTTAAGGTACACTGAAGGGGCAAGATTCAGCTCTGAAAAGTCCCAGAAAAAATAGTAAGTAAATTATCGTGTTCGTTCCCGAAGGGAACTCACGACGGCCGCTAATATCCGGTAAACCCTAAAAACTAAACTCCCATGGTTTAAAAGAATGTTTATTCCCCAATCCAATGTTCTGGGGACAATGGTTATTCCTCAATCCAATGTTCTGGGGACAATGTTTATTCCTCAATCCAATGTTCTGGGGACAATGTTTATTCCTCAATCCAATGTTCTGGGGACAATGTTTATTCCTCAATCCAATGTTCTGGGAAGAATGTTTATTCCTCAATCCAATGTTCTGGGGACAATGTTTATTCCTCAATCCAATGTTCTGGGGACAATTGTCTAAAATCTACAAAGTGTGGAAGGAGACAAAACGGCAAGTAGGTTTAATATTCAGTGTGTGGTCGGTAGCTGAATTCCTAAACAGCACTCACCTAGCTGTGGCTTGCCATCGATAAAATCAACGTGGACTTCCTTTGACTCGGCACCGACCATAGCATAGCTATATTTTCCACCTTCGCGTAGTATAGTTTGGTATGAGCTACCACTGGGGCATTGAATATTATGATTCTGTTGACGCATAGTCCAGATGCCCATTTCACCAATCCAGTTGAACAAGTAGAAGTTGTACGTTTCGGACTTTGACGGCGTTGCAGGGCATGGCAGCGTTACAACATCTCTTATAACATCTAATCACAAATCACAGACAACCAGACAACCAGACAAGAAGACAAGAAGCTACTGCTGACATGTTACATACTGCGGATTCACCATTGCACTCGGCATGGCTTGATAGACTTGTTTTCCTTTGCAACCACTCAATGTACATATGTTATGCATACTTCAAGTATTGGACAGTATTGGTTGATCGCACAGAATTTATGTACAGTGGAGATTGGATATAACGACCTTGGATATAACGACCTTGGATATAACGACAAATCGAGTTTAGCGACAAATTTCTGTTGCCCAAGTCGTCTAGAAAGTCCTTTCTGTACATGTACAGTATAGATCGGGGGGGGGGGGGGGGGGGGGGTATAACGACCTCAAAAATGACGACAGATAGAATTTACTGACACTTTTTTGGTGCCCGAAGACCTGAAAATGCATCTAATATAACGACTTTCCTCTTGTATCAGACGGAGTGGCATGCATGGGACATGTGTGTGTCACATGCCCGGACCTCTGGCCCGGACCTCTGGCCAGTTTGGGTCACTCCACGCGTGCTGGTCATTGCACATTGTAGCCGCAGTGCAGCGGTGTAGTTGCTACGCATGACTTTTGACTTGAACTATGCATGCAAAACACATGCACATCTGAAATCCATATGCATTATTGTTATTCACATGCATACCTGCAATACGTGTCTGTCATTTTGATATACATATTGCATATGCCAACACTTGAATGATAACTGCAGAAAATTGTTCTTTAAGTCGTACATTTTGCCTATATTTGACTATTGCGATATAGCTTGGTGCGGGTTGTCTCAGACTTTACTCCACAGACTGGAGGTACATCAACGCTTGCTTCTGAAAATTCTGTTTCGAAAAGACCAAACATTTGCCTCCCTTTGTCTTTATAAACTTGCTTCCACGCACCCTCTTCTTGCCCGACATCAGCAGCATCTTTGTATCCTTGTGCAAAAAATCTTCCTAGCCCAAGTCCCGAAACATATTGCCAAGTACAACTGGTTTGTTACCACTAGACCAACACGCAATGCCTTATCACTGCCCCGAGCTAGCTCCTCTCTGTTTTTGAAATCCCCTTTCTTCTCAGCATACTCCCTTTGGTCTAACCTGCCTACTAGCATTAAGACATGCCAGGATATCAGGAAATTCACAGTCCAGCTTTCCACACTGTCTCATCCGAAGTGATCCCATGTATTATTAATGTGCCTCCCTTTCTTTTTCTCTCCCTATCTCCTTTCCCTCTCTGACAGCATCTTTCTTTTTTTTCCCTTTTAGCTTGCCGTGGTTGGCTATCACCTGACCTCTCATGTTTATTGGCAGTCTTCGGACGGGCCAGGAGATGTTGAATAAATAAATAAATACTTAAAAATCGGGTTTAGTGACAGATCGATTATAGCGACAGTTTGTTTTCTCCCGAAGGAGTGTCGTTATATCCAATCTCCACTGTACATGCTTACAAACGTAAGGAGACACGATTGAGAATACGGACTTTGCTAAGGCTTGGCATGCATGATATATACATGACTGCAAATTGTGATCCCTCACCAAAATCAACGCAACTACCAACGACAGCTTCGTGTCCATTAGCTGAGTTGAAGAGCTTCAAGTCGAAATGATAAGACCCTGGTCTCAACCGGCCCAGTGATATGGATGATGAAGAGACATGGACAAACCTTGTAAACACACCATTTCTGCCATCCTGCGCACATAGCCATCACAGCAACCAGAAGCGTGAAGAAACACCAAGCATCAGACCTTTATTATTCTATACCAGGCTGCATGCTGAGCAAGTATACTGAACTAAACACTACGTGCTGATTCCATATCTTTCCGAGAAGTGTACATGTAAGTGTGCATGTAAGTGTGCATGTAAGTGTGCATGTAAGTGTGCATGTACAGGTGAAATCATTCTTGGTTCCTAATAACTCCTAACTGACTCCTAAAGAGTTGAACTACCTACAGTCCATTTCAAAAAGGTTATCAATCAGGTTTCGGTCTTAGAAAGTATGAA
>NC_088644.1:222500-350000 GCF_964019385.1 Sycon ciliatum
CCAGTGTTGACAGGTCTAGGGCTGCGCAACGCCCGGCATGGCGTACTTGAATGACGCGACTGGATTTCATTGAACAGTACTGCACATCATCATTAAGTACATGACTGCATGACTGCATGGCTGTTTCTTCAGCAGTACATATAGTGTGAAAAGTGCTGTGTCTGAGGACTCACTCAACGGTGCGGATGCCATGATTCGTAAGCAATGCCTGTTATTTCTGCGAAGAGAACTGATGATGAAGACAAAGAACGTGTTCTTGAAATGAACTGCCATGGCTGGAAGTCGGCCAACTGAGAATGTATACGCCGGTGTTCTCTGAAAAAGAGATGTACGGAACCGTCCGGATGCTTCATCATATCCATAGAGCTCAACGTTGATGTCAAGTAGATAAGTCTGGTTATAGGAGTTGTGTGGCAAAAGGGAGTATGTCACATTCTCTGTACCTAAATGATCAAGAGTAAGCAAACAGAAAAGGCCGGAGCATACAGATCGGAAAAAAAGTTTACAAGTAGTCTATGAACATAGACGGCCAAAGGTACAAAGGTGCAAACTGCATCCATCTCAGTTCACCCAAGTGCACTGCACACAGGGAATGGCACTCAGGGTACAGCACACAGGGGACAGCACACAGGGGACGGCACACAGGGGACGGCACACAGGGGACGGCACACAGGGGACAGCACACAGGGGACAGCACACAGGGGACAGCACACAGGGGACAGCACACAGGGGACAGCACACAGGGGATAGCACACAGGGGACAGCACACAGGGGACAGCACACAGGTGATGTTGGAAGAAGCTACAGTTTACTTTTGTTCTTGGAATTTCGGTGGGGAACATTTTCCCTTGCAGCATGGCAGTTTTTGGAATTAACACCCTCTCTCCTACCTTCTCTTTGAAGTCTGAAGTTTCCGTATTTCAGGGATCCACTGAGCATATCAGCGTATTTAAGCCGAAAACAAGCTCAGAGAACGACAGTTCACCGAACGACATGTCATCGAAAGACCATTCACATAATACATTCTACACCGACAAATAAATTCACAGAAAGCATGTCTCACCGAAACCAGATTCACAGAAAACCCCAAAAGGATCACATGATTGTTCGGTGTGGTGTACATTCTGTGAATTGACTTTCGAAAGCACAATGTTCGCGTGTTACAGGTCAAAACCCACTGTCAAACCCCCCAACTCTGCAGGACCTCCTTCTTCCAGACATGACCGTCGGAAAACTGTAAACGGAGAGCGACTTCAGCATTCGACAGTGGACCAAACACAGGCAACGACCGGCTGGTCATTTTCTCTATGCATGAACAGCTTGAACTCTCGCAGCGCCCAAGCATTGGCTCAGTAACTCAACCTTCAAGACTGCACCACACTTATTCACCCAGCTCTATACAATAGGCACAATCTAAGGGCAAGTTCTGCCACCCGTGCTTGCACGTTTGCCAAATAAACGCCAGGAAACGTACGAGAAGCTGCTGCAAGCTCTGCTTGGCGCCAATGCGGATGTGAACCCTGATTTGTTCAACACTCACTTTGAACTCAGAGCAATAAAAGCTTATTGACAGAAATGTTCCCACCCACGGAAGCTATTTTTTCATCTGTCGCATATTCCGGCACATCCCAGCGGCAGGCCTTACAGACCGCTAAAGTCATAGCACTGAGCCGGTTTGCGCCAAAGCTCAAGTCTATTGCTGTGCTTGCATTTGCACGCTTGAATCAAGTAGCCGACTGCTTAGAACGTCTAGAAAATCACTTCTCTCCTGAAGCGGAAGATGTATATGTAACAGGTTTAATCAAACTTGAAAAGTAAGAGGCCTGGTTGAGCGTGCCTCGACCAGTTATATGCAAAATGTGATAGTATACATGTGGCAATGGCGCCAATGAAGGTGCTAATAGACAGGCGTAAGACGCATGAGGTGCGAGGGAGTGTAAAGTTATAGAGAACAGGGGAAAACTGTTACATCATCCCCCTCCTATGGAGAGGAAGGAGCTTATAACCCAAATGCTCAAGTGGAATAGAGTACAATAAGCGCAAACACGTGCGAGACGAAAAAAAGGCTTCGCACTGAAGTAACACAATAAGACGACTGAAACTCCATGCAAATTAAAGTGTAATAAGCTCAACAAATGTGTAAGGTGAAACTAGAAGTTCAACTGCAAAACTCAGCGGGCAGAAGCCAAGGTTTTGTACTTCTGAAGTGGAACAATGTCATTACCAGATTCATCCAACAAATAATGTTCAGGCTCCCAAGTGGCATCAGAGTAGCCTTGCCACTTGACTAGGTACTGAAGCTGATTCTGCCGGCGGCGGTGACTGAGAATGTTCTCCACCACATAGCGGGCATGACCATCAAGGTCCGTGATAGGCGGAGGCGTAGGCTGTCTCCTATTAGGAATAGCGTTCTTCTCGTAGGCACGGAGTGCCGACACATTAAATACCGGGTGACAGCGGCTGGTATGAGGCAACTTGAGCTTGTAGGCATTCGGGCCGACCACATGGGTTATAGGAAAGGGGCCAAACCACTTGGGGCGTAATTTATGGGATGGTCGGTCCCGAGCTTCAGGAGTCAGGAGGAAATCCCGGTAGACCATTACCAAATCTCCCACCTTCAGCTTTCCCTCGACCCTTGTCCGATCTGCATAGAAGGCCTGACGAGCTTGAGCTGCCACTAGCGCATCTTGTGAGATCTTGACCGCGTCTTGTCTTGCTTGCAACCAATCAGCTGAATCTCTGCCTCCCTGAATAGGGTTGAGGAAGTCGGGTGGCGCTCTGGGATTTAGACCGTAATTTAAGAAGAACGGTGTGTTTCCTGTAGATGATTGAGTAGCGCTGTTGATAGAAAACTCACAGAGAGGTAGGAGCATATCCCAGTTATCTTGTTTATGATTTACAAAAGCCCTCAGCACATCCTCTACTATTCTGTTTACTCGTTCAGTTAGGCCATCTGTCTGAGGGTGATTGGCAGTACTAAATGCTAGTTTCGTTCCTAAGCGATCAAACAATTCCTGAAAAAATGCTGCCGTAAATCTTGGATCACGATCACATACAATACTAGAACTCAAACCATGAAGTCGAAATACATGTTGAATATACAGATCAGCACTTCCTTTAGCGTCAATAGTAGAGGAAGTAGGTGCTAAATGTACACACTTTGTCAAGCGGTCTACAAATACATATATTGCATCATGACCTGTATCGGTCCTAGGCAAACCCATGATAAAATCCATCGAGATATCCGCCCACGGTTGACTGGGCACTGGTAAATTCTGCAAGAGACCAGTTTTTAGCTGGCCGCCTTTAACTCGTTGGCAGACGTCACATGACTTAACAAACGCCTTTACATCCAGTCCCATTCTGGGCCAATAGAAATATCTAGCGAGTCTGAAATAGGTGCGATCTCGACCGGGATGCCCCGCAGTCACACAGTCATGGTATTCTTGAAGCAGGGCGAGTCGGAGTTTGCTACTCTTTGGAATGCATAACCTGTTCTGTGGTGAAGATCTGAGATAAAGATAACCGGGTGTTTCATTTAGAAGGTAACGGTCGTGCAGATTGTCATGGCTTGAATTTTTCAGTCTCCTGATAATGGGAGCAAGATCCTTGTCGCACTTGTAACCGCTGACAATTAACTGCGCTAAGTCTGGATTAATCTCTAGGGTATGCTCAATGGCATTCAACTGAATGTTAGGAGGATAGGATGACCCGCCTATTTCAGAATCACTGAACAGATCTGGACGGCGTGAAAGCGGGTCGGCAATGTTTTTCTTTCCTGGTTTGTGAAAGACCGTGAAGTCATAGTCAGCTAAAAACTCTACCCATCTTGCCTCACGCTTGGTGAGAGTCGGTTTGGTTCGTAAATAGACAACACCCATATTATCAGTCATCAGGTCAAAGTGGCGAAATAGATAGATTCTCCAGCACTTTAATGCAAATACCACAGCCAACGTTTCCCTCTCGGCCGCAGTATAGTTGCGTTCTGCAGCTGACAGTTTCCGACTACAATAGGCTACGGGATGCAAATCCATATCTTCTCCCTGCTGCAGGAGCACACCCGCCACGGCAAAGTCACTTGCGTCAGTTTCTACCGTGAAGCTTTTCTCAACATCGGCCAGTTGCAACACTGGCGCCTCGAGTAATGCTGATTTTAGAGACTCGAATGCCTTCTGTCTAGCAGCGCTCCATTCAAAGCGTGAATGTTTTCCGGTGATTTCTTCTAATGGACGAGAGATGGTCGAGTGTCGATCTATGAACCTTCGGAAATAGTTTGCAAAGCCAAGAAACTTCCTCACATCAGTTACTGACGACGGAGTTGGCCATGTTTCCACAGCACTTATCTTCTTGGGATCAGGGGAAATTGATGTGCCGTTGATTTTATGCCCCAAGAAGAGAACTTCTCTCACGCCGAATTCGCATTTAGACTGTTTGCAATACAGCTCGCTATTTCTAAGTGTTTCTAGAACTGTTTGAAGATGATGCAGATGATCTTCCCAGGTCTTGCTAAAAACTAGAATGTCATCCAAGAATACTACAACGAATTTTCGGAGATGCGGTTGCAGAATAGAGTTCATGAGTGACTGAAAGGTTGCCGGGGCATTAGTCAGCCCGAATCCCATGACTCTAAATTGGAAGTGGCCGAACGGCGTATTAATGGCCGTCTTAGAAACATCCGAGTCTTGAATTCTGATTTGATTGTACCCCGACCGCAAGTCCAACTTGGAGAAATATGCACTGCCCTGGATCGTGTCGAATAAGTCATCAATATTAGGAAGACAAGCTTTGTTTTTGATCGTAATTCTATTCAATTCTCGCCAATCGCACACCATTCTCAGAGTACCATCCGACTTCTTCACAAAAAACACGGGTGCACCGTATGGCGACTTACTTGGCTCAATGAATCCCTTCTCAAGTAATTCTGACAGCTGTGACTGGAGCTCGTCCATCTCTGGTTTCGGCAAGCGGTAGGCGGGTCGAGACGGTGGTCTGGTTCCATCTTCTATCTGGATTTCATGGTCGATTGGTCTCTTCGGTGGAAGCTCATTCGGCAGCTCGTCTGGAAATAAATCCTGGTACCTCTTGAGCAGGTTCTGGATGTCCTGTTGCTCTGATTCCTGGAGTTGTGGACCGGAACGATTCTCCTCGTTTGCAGCAGTGACCCATGCAAGAAACCCCTCGGCTCCACTCCTCAGGGCATGACGAGCTTGTCGGCCACTGATAAACATGCTTTCCACAGATGGCCGGTCGGCTGTCGGCGGGTTAGCTGAAGGCAATTTGGCAACAAAGGGCTCACCGTCCAACTGAACTTCGTTCGTACGGAAGTTGATACTGGGGTTGTTCCTTGTAAGCCACGGCTTGCCAAGAATAGCGTCGTAGCGAGTCAGGGGATACACAGTAAAGTGCTGTTCCTCACTGAAGCCCCCGACTGTCACCTTTAGCGTGCGTGTGGAAATCTGCGGGACCTCGCTGGTCGAGCCGTCCGCCAATGTTACGCTCAGCATTCCTGAGCTTGCATCCGTGTCAAGATGATGCTTTCGAACAAAACCGTCTGCAATGAAGTCATGCGTCGAACCGGAATCTATCAGCATCACTGCATGGCGACCGCCGATCTTTCCCTGTATGCGCAGTAGGTCGTGTTCAGGTTCATTGCCGACGCTGACGTTGCTGACATGACACCTTTCTGCAACGGGACAATTTCCTACAGCTATGGGTGTCTCCGGCTCCGTAGGTTCCTGGAGAGCAACGTCTTCAACCTCCAGAGCTCCGAACCGGTTAGCGACTGGTACCGGCGTGGGTGCTTGGGTCGTCGCCAGTAAGCGCACCCCCTTTCTTACTGGCGACCAGCGTTTGGGTAGCGCTGTCCACCCTCAGTACAGTCTTTAGCGAGGTGGCCTGGCTTCCTGCAAGCAAAGCAGTGTCCCATTGCTCGCAGTTGGACACGCTCTTGGTCCGTCAGCTTGCGGAGGCCCTGACCACGGAAGCTGGGCACGGAACGCGACTCTCTACTGGCTGGTGGCCCCGACGCCGGTGGCCCTGGCGACTGCTCCACGGTGTTTGCTGCCATGACAGCTTGCTCCAGGGTACGTGGATGCTCACGCATGACCTGTCGCTGGATGTGCGGCGTAAGACCCCTGACGAACAGCAGCGCTCTGGTGTGGTGGTCGATTTCCGGCACTTGCAGGCTGAGGCGAGTGAAAGCAGCAATGTATGCGTCCAGCGACCCGCGCTGCGCTGCGGAAATTAGTCCCATACGCGATGTTTCCTCGTTGTGCCGTGGTCCGTACACATCGCCAAGTGCCGCTTTCAGAGCAGGCCAGTCGGAAAACACTTGGTTAGCTTCCAATGCCGCTATCAACCAAAGACGAGCGTTTCCAGTCAAAAATCCTGCCGCGTAGTCGACCCTCTGTGCCGCATTTGGGAGTGCCAACGACCGTAGGGCCATGTCCATTGTAAACGTCCATTCTTTGAATGTAGCGGAATCTCCTCCAAACACAGGCGGCTCTTTCGTAAGGCGGGGTGTTGGCTCCCACGGTTCCGAGTTCGGATGTATCGTTCGGTTTCCTTGGCTAACGCGCTGAGCGGTCTTGATATCGTTTATCAGCCGAACGACGAGTACGAGGAGCGTAAGCAGAGCGACCAGAACACCTGCAAAAAGCAGAGTAGTAACCATCCTCTGCTACCAGTGTAACAGGTTTAATCAAACTTGAAAAGTAAGAGGCCTGGTTGAGCGTGCCTCGACCAGTTATATGCAAAATGTGATAGTATACATGTGGCAATGGCGCCAATGAAGGTGCTAATAGACAGGCGTAAGACGCATGAGGTGCGAGGGAGTGTAAAGTTATAGAGAACAGGGGAAAACTGTTACAGTATAGACCTATATTGAAAGCTGATACATCGGAACGTGACTGAAGACTGAAGGCTAATGGTGATGGACGAACACCATGATGTGATACATCGGAACGTGACTGAAGGCTGAAGGCTAATGGTGATAGATGAACACCATGATGTGATACATGATTGGTGGAATATGAGTGACCGCACACAATACTTGCGCGAGCGACTCGGAGCCGTTCAGCAACCTGTTGGTGTCTATGTGGCCACACACTTAAGACTCCCTGATGAGGCACAGGCGGTGATGGTGATGGATCAATATTTCATGAATAGAAACACCAAGTGGAACGGAAGGCCCACACAACTCCAAGTTGTGAAGTTGTCAGGCCTTGGTTAACTGGAGACAGTTAATGACCTCCATCAATTTAGGTAACGAGCCCAGAATGGACCAGCATGGCAGCAGCACTGAAAATAAATTCTTATGAAACTGTGTCCATGCACCAATAGTATGCACCAACCAAATATGGAAGATTGTGAGGTATTGTACATTTGCAACAGGTTCTGCCATGAAGTGTGGCATTTCAAGATCATACGTTGATGCAATCCTGGGCTCTTCCGGGTGAGAAATCAAAGTACGGCATTTAGGGCCATTGACAGGACAATGCTTGAAAGATGAATCAGTTGGCTACTGAACCACCCACCGACCGACAGCTCCCTTCTTACCTCCTCCCCCCCCCCCCCCCACATTTCCCTCCCCTCCCCTTTCCCCTGCCCCTTACCCTGCCCTTTCCCCTGCCCTTTCCCCTGCCCTTACCCCTGCCCTTACCCCTGCCCCTTACCCCCCTTTCCCCTACCCCTTACCCTACCCTTACCCCTGCCCTTTCCCCTGCCCTTTCCCCTGCCCTTTCCCCTGCCCCTTACAGCGGATCACACACTCACATTCACTGGTCATGAGTTGAATTCACACGCTCTACATCTTACCAGGAAGGTTCTTGTCGACGTTGTGTTGGTAGACTTTACGAGTTCCTCTGCCAACTACACCTACACTGTATGCATTGAGTCTCAGGTGTCTGAAACGGAATGGTGAGTCTTGGCATGACACATCCAGCATTTCAGCAACAAGTTCCCAACGGTTCAGTGGGATAGACCATGCATGCAAGGCTATATCCACATTCTCATCTTCAACACTGCAAGTAGCTGTGCGTGAATTTGTCAAGCCTGAACACAGAACACAGAACACAGAAGAAACAGTGATCAACAGGAGTGTAGCTGGTGACACCGTTTTCCACATGTCACATGACTTCTACAATGTAGAAAGCAAATGAATGGCCTCGGCAGGCCTGAAGGACTTCCCAATGGTATTGCACACAATACTCTCCAATGTGCATGCCAATACGGAAAATTGGCATATCCAACAAGGAGATCGACGTTCAAAAAGGCAATAAATGGAATATCAAACAAAAGGAGGTCAAAGGTGAGCATGCAGCGATTGTGAACTTTGCCACATTGGTCACAATACCATGCAGGATACTATAGTGCGTTTCAAAAGTATAGACCTCTAGACTTTTTCGAATACTTCAAATTTGGTTTGAGCTTTTTGAGAAATTTCTTCGGAAAATTGCTCAGGCAGCTCACGCAATTTTTCTCATGTAAATTTCTAAGCGATTGGATAACAGATGCCCAATTTCGAAAATGTTATGCACCAAGTGATTACAGATTTTATGTGGTATAGATGCTGGCCTAACGGTTTTTTTAAACCAGAGGTCTCCAGGACTTTTGAAACGCACTATAGCACACTCGGCAGGTATTGTTTGTGCAGATACCCACCATACCCCCTGGCTACTCAGTATGCATATAATGTACCAGAGATGACCACTCTCGCTCTCGTTCAACATTCCATACAAACTTCAGTGCATTCAATATCTCGTATAACATACAGCACTAGGCATCAAACTATGAGGGTGCTCCATTCCCCGGGGAAGCGGCATTGGGATTCTGTTGGTTGGATTGGATGGATCCACATGAACAAACTGAACTGTGCTCTTCTAAGGAATAGCAATAGCACATCCATTACAATGCAGTAACTATGGTGAATTTTAAACTGCCCAATCACAAGCACATCCACCATAATCCAAGATTCATCAAGTCTAGAGAACTGGATTTATGAAATTCATCTGACTTTGCAGAAGTATGCTATAGGTTAATCGCAGCCCTGCATTAAAGGGGAACTGTCACCAAAAAAATTCTTTGTCTTATCTTGTAGTTCCTTGGCTCCTGATCACGATGGTGTTATTCGTTTTTCTCTGCGATGGCTGGAAGTGGGTGAAAATTTTAAAAAAGAAGGTGCCCAAAATTGTCCCGAAGTACCGAGTGACGTCACGCCGGACTTGACCTCCACGCGTACATTCATCGTCAAAACGAAGTTCAGCCCGTGTGCTGGTCGATCGAGCTAGCTGTTCCGATGTACAGTGCACGTGTGCCTTTTGAACTTTAACACAGGTGGGTACGTCGTACCGAAGGAGAATGCCAAAGAGGCAGAGACCCACGTGCAGCTACACAGCCAAATCAAAATAAAAAAGCAGCTCAGCTTTCACCTTTTTGACTTCTTCCGCGAGGATCTAAGTTTTATTTTGTGAGCACGGAAGTACGTCGTTGTTTTGAACTTTTCGTGTGAGGAACAACACGATGATGAGCGCGTATGCAGAAAACAGTACTCCTCCGGCCGGCGATAACACCACCAACCCGAGCCCCAAAGGAATGCAATGTAGCTACGTGAAGGCGATTCATCTGGCGATGTTGCTGAAGATGCAGATGACAAACTCCGACGTCTTTCATTTCAGAGCCGGGCGGGCAACACCGCCACCTTCGATACAACGACATAATTTTCAAGTACATGTATGTGTGTCACACTAACAGCAAACAAACATCCTTCCACTCCTTCGTAATCACAAATAAAACAAAGAGCGGGAGCTTCGTGGAGGAAGTACCAGTGCGACAAACTGCTGTCGACTTTTGTTTGTATTGTCTCTTTTTGGCGTTCTCACTGTGTACAACGTACACATCAGTGTCCGAGTTCAGAAGGCAAGCGTGCACCGTACATCGAACAATTGGCTCGATCGACCAGCACACGAGCTGGACTTCGTTTTTGACGATGAATGTACGCGTGGAGGTCAAGTCCGGCGTGACGTCACTCGGTACTTCGGGACAATTTTGGGGACCTTCTTTTCAAGTTTTCACCCACTTCCAGTCATCGCAGAGAAAAACGAATAACACCATCGTGATCAGGAGCCAAAGAACTACAAGATAAGACAAAGAAATTTTTTTGGTGACAGTTCCCCTTTAACATTGGGTGCCAAAGGACGGTGGCTCCACTTCAGACTAGTGATCTGCGTATTTTCAAAATTCTAGCATCTTTGCTCGTATTCTGTGCTGCATTCACACTGTACAGGAATTGCATGCAATGCTACATGGAAAACACACTAGGGTTCTAAGAATATGCCAAACTGGAAGCAAAGATTTCAAACTCTTTGCTTCCAGTTTGATGTGTTCTTAAATTATGGTGAAAAAGGGAGGACAAACTTTGTTCTGCAAGTTCTTCGGTGCCCGATTGCTCCTGCTACAGTTGAAACTGCAGAGCTAGTTTCACAGTACTCTGAGACAAGGCCCAACATGCACCATATTACCCGCACAGTACTCCGAGACAAGGCCCAACATGCACCATATTACCCGCACAGTAATCTGCACCAAGGCCCAACATGCACCATATTACCCGCGCAGTAATCTGCACCAAGGCCCAACATGCACCATATTACCCGCACAGTAATCTGCACCAAGGCCCAACATGCACCATATTACCCGCACAGTAATCTGCACCAAGGCCCAACATGCACCATATTACCCGCACAGTAATCTGCACCAAGGCCCAACATGCACCATATTACCCCCACAGTAATCTGCACCAAGGCCCAACATGCACCATATTACCCGCACAGTAATCTGCACCAAGGCCCAACATGCACCATATTACCCGCACAGTAATCTGCACCAAGGCCCAACATGCACCATATTACCCGCACAGTAATCTGCACCAAGGCATGATGGAATATCCGCCACACAGTACAACTAGTCTATAGCCATGTTGTTTTCAGCATAGAGTTGTAGTCACAGTACACCTAGTCTATAGCCATGTTGTTTTCAGCACATGCACCATATGTATGTGGTGCATGTGGTGCATGTGCATGTGTAGTCACATGTCACATGTGGTGCATGTGGTGCATGTGCATGTGTAGTCACAGTACAACTAGTCTATAGCCATGTTGTTTTCGGCATAGAGTCACAGTGTATAGTTTGAGTACTTGAGTGAAAATAGCACAAACTTACTTTGAAGTAGGAAAAATTTGCACAGGTAATAAAAACTATACAGGTGAGAAATGATAGGAAATTCAGCAAGTGCAGTGACATGCATGTGCAAGTGAGTGTGAGTGAGAATTTACTGGAATAGCGTAAGTGCGGTGACATTTTCTTTTCATTTACTACTTTGAATGCCGACAATGTGGTAGTCGGTATGTTGGTAGGACCCTTCAACATCTGTCCGAACGTATCCAACAACACGTGCCGCTCTCACTATTGTCACAGGAGGCTAGGTCGCCCGACCAAAGCGTGGCCGACAACGTAAGCACCCGACGCCACTGTCCGTTCCGGCAGAGACTTCTGCTCACAAACGGTGTCTCCGAAAAACCAACACAGCACGCAGAAATCGAGAAAAAACATTAATGTAAACGAAGACGAACACTGTGTCACATGCCCATTACCAGCGAGTACCGGTACGCCGGACGCAGACAAATGCAACTCGCCAAAGCTGAGAAGGAGCAAACGGCTGGCGGCAGCTCGGTTCGCAGAGGTGACTGGGAAGATGCGTCGAACCTCTCCGGATAAGGATGATGCCAGCAGAAGGGTAGACGACTGTCAGGCGCTTGGCAATGGCAAGGGAAGACCGGTCAGGGAGAGAACGCGACAGCAGCGGGAGCAGCGGGAGGAGGAGTATGGAAGCGATTTGTGCAGCGACGATGATGAACCAGTTGCTGGGAGAGTCGATGACAGGTGAAGGTGGCAACGATGATTCAGAGGATGATGACGATGATGATGATAGTGCTGATGGTGTGAAAGAGGGTGGTGGTCAGAGACCCAGTGGAGGCGGAGGTGGTGAGAAGAAGAAGAGTACATCGGTAATAGAGAGGTTCTGCACAACAAAAATTCGAACGAAGTTTCGCGGCAGGCCTTGCGAAAATGCGTACGACTTTTCGCACGAACTTTGTGTTCTGCACATTTTCGTAGTTTGCACGCACCAAGTGCACGTACGCCATGACCCAATCTCACGAAACTTCCTACGAAAGTTCATTTTGTGTTCCCTGCGAGTTTCGCGTCCCAAGTTGCGAAAGTTCGTGCGAAGTTTCTCACTTCGTGACGTAGAGCGAAAGTTCGTACACATTTTCGTTTTGCAGAACCTCTCTAATTAAATTGCATTTGTTGTCTAACCCCGTGTGTCGTGAAAGTTATGATGATTCTTGGTTCAGTGCTGTTCGTTCTGCAAGTAGTTTCAAGCAGTTCAAAGTTTTAGAAGCAGTCTACATTCGCATTCGTGATCCAAATCTTTGTAAACAAAAAGAAAATGTCACCGCACTTACACTATTCCAGTAAATTCGCACTCACACACACACACACACACACACACACACACACACTCACACACACACACACTGGCATATGCATGTCCATTGTCAAACTGCACTTCCTGAATTTCCTATCATTTCTCACCTGTATAGTTGTTATTACCTGTGCAAATTTGTGCTATTTTTCTTACTATTCTTGTATCTCGGTTTGCACTTTCTGACTGTATATAGTATCTAGTTACAGTGGTGGAGAGTTACTCTTAACTCGTTTCCATATGTCCTTTTTCCTTTCTACATATTCTTGTCTCCTCTTTGTTTCACTGCAAGTGTATAAATCCTATTGTAGTTTCATCCTTCTCTTTAGTCACGAATTCCATTGATAATTGTGACAAGAAAAAGTTCTGGAATACATTATTCGTCCCCATGGCTGTGATATGAGTGCACATTTAGTTATATTCATTGCACCATCTAAATACATTGTACTAAGACTTGGTGGCAGCACATTCAGCATGCTGATACAATCACTCATCAATGCATCAGCAAAGTCATCGGGATATCTTCCGTTGTCCTGTGACACAACAAGCCGTGTAAACTGTTATCAGGATAACCTCATTTCTATCATCACATGCCATGTATGACACCAAACCATACTTACCGGTATTGCTAGTTTATTTGACTGTCTACAACATCCGACAGGGGCTCCTCTGTCCAACATACACTGCAGAAGAATGCATTGCTACCCATCAACTGAACATACGCTGCTGAAAAGTGCATTGCTACCCATGAACTGTAGCTCTTATTGTCCACCTCGGACCAGATTCCACCTATCCCTTCCCCATTATCGAAATATTTTTCTGCTTTCAAGTCCCCTCGTACTTCTTGGAATTTACTGGAATAGCGTAAGTGCGGTGACATATTCTTTTCATTTACTACTTTGAATGCCGACAATGTGGTAGTCGGTATGTTGGTAGGACCCTTCAACATCTGTCCGAACGTATCAAACAACACGTGCCGCTCTCACTATTGTCACAGGAGGCTAGGTCGCCCGACCAAAGCGTGGCCGACAACGTAAGCACCCGACGCCACTGTCCGTTCCGGCAGAGACTTCTGCTCACAAACGGTGTCTCCGAAAAACCAACACAGCACGCAGAAATCGAGAAAAAACATTAATGTAAACGAAGACGAACACTGTGTCACATGCCCATTACCAGCGAGTACCGGTACGCCGGACGCAGACAAATGCAACTCGCCAAAGCTGAGAAGGAGCAAACGGCTGGCGGCAGCTCGGTTCGCAGAGGTGACTGGGAAGATGCGTCGAACCTCTCCGGATAAGGATGATGCCAGCAGAAGGGTAGACGACTGTCAGGTGCTTGGCAATGGCAAGAGAAGACCGGTCAGGGAGAGAACGCGACAGCAGCGGGAGCAGCAGGAGGAGGAGTATGGAAGCGATTTGTGCAGCGACGATGATGAACCAGTTGCTGGGAGAGTCGATGACAGGTGAAGGTGGCAACGATGATTCAGAGGATGATGACGATGATGATGATAGTGCTGATGGTGTGAAAGATGGTGGTGGTCAGAGACCCAGTGGAGGCGGAGGTGGTGAGAAGAAGAAGAGTACATCGGTAATAGAGAGGTTCTGCACAACAAAAATTCGAACGAAGTTTCGCGGCAGGCCTTGCGAAAATGCGTACGACTTTTCGCACGAACTTTGTGTTCTGCACATTTTCGTAGTTTGCACGCACCAAGTGCACGTACGCCATGACCCAATCTCACGAAACTTCCTACGAAAGTTCATTTTGTGTTCCCTGCGAGTTTCGCGTCCCAAGTTGCGAAAGTTCGTGCGAAGTTTCTCACTTCGTGACGTAGAGCGAAAGTTCGTACACATTTTCGTTTTGCAGAACCTCTCTAATTAAATTGCATTTGTTGTCTAACCCCGTGTGCCGTGAAAGTTATGATGATTCTTGGTTCAGTGCTGTTCGTTCTGCAAGTAGTTTCAAGCAGTTCAAAGTTCTAGAAGCAGTCTACATTCGCATTCGTGATCCAAATCTTTGTAAACAAAAAGAAAATGTCACCACACTTACACTATTCCAGTAAATTCGCACTCACACACACTTGCACATGCATGTCCATTGTCACACTGCACTTCCTGAATTTCCTATCATTTCTCACCTGTATAGTTGTTATTACCTGTGCAAATTTGTGCTATTTTTCTTACTATTCTTGTATCTCGGTTTGCACTTTCTGACTGTATATAGTATCTAGTTACAGTGGTGGAGAGTTACTCTTAACTCGTTTCCATATGTCCTTTTTCCTTTCTACTTATTCTTGTATCCTCTTTGTTTCACTGCAAGTGTATAAATCCTATTGTAGTTTCATCCTTCTCTTTAGTCACGAATTCCATTGATAATTGTGACAAGAAAAAGTTCTGAAATACATTATTCGTCCCCATGGCTGTGATATGAGTGCACATTTAGTTATATTCATTGCACCATCTAAATACATTGTACTAAGACTTGGTGGCAGCACATTCAGCATGCTGATACAATTACTCATCAATGCATCAGCAAAGTCATCGGGATATCTTCCGTTGTCCTGTGACACAACAAGCCGTGTAAACTGTTATCAGGATAACCTCATTTCTATCATCACATGCCACGTATGACACCAAACCATGCTTACCGGTATTGCTAGTTTATTTGACTGTCTACAACATCCGACAGGGGCTCCTCTGTCCAACATACACTGCAGAAGAATGCATTGCTACCCATCAACTGAACATACGCTGCTGAAAAGTGCATTGCTACCCATGAACTGTAGCTCTTATTGTCCACCTCGGACCAGATTCCACCTATCCCTTCCCCATTATCGAAATATTTTTCTGCTTTCAAGTCCCCTCGTACTTCTTGGCACCTTCATTGGCTTCTTTGTTATTGAGTACCTCTGCTCGTTTGGTCACCCCCCCCCCCCGAATTTTAATAAAATCAACCAAACAAACAACAAACAGTCTAATAGTAACTAACTTACGAAATTGACCGCTAGATGTCTCCACCCTGCCATGACACAAAAACACACACAAGAACATAATGGAACATACGGTAGGCAACTCTAGCGGGCAGGCAACTCTAGCGGGCAAGAAACTCTAGCGGGCAGGCAACTCTAGCAGGCAGGCAACTTTAGCGGCCAGGCAACTCTAGCGGCCAGGCAACTCTAGCGGCCAGGCAACTCTAGCGGCCAGGCAACTCTAGCGGCCAGGCAACTCTAGCCAGCAGGCAACTCTAGCGGGCAGGCAACTCTAGCGGGCAGGCAACTCTAGCGGGCAGGCAACTCTAGCGTGCAGTCAACTCTAGCGGCCAGTCAACTCTAGCGGCCATGTAACTCTAGCGGCCAGGCAATTCTAGCGGCCAGGCAACTCTAGCGGACAGGCAACTCCAGCGGGCAGGCAACTCTAGCGGACAGGCAACTCTAGTGGGCAGGCAACTCTAGCGGGCAGGCAACTCTAGCGGGCAGGCAACTCTAGCCGGCAGGCAGAGTAATGGAGCAACAGAGTAACCCAGTGACGTGTACCCTGTATACCTCCCATACACTGTATACCTCCCATACACTGTATACCTCCCATACACTGTATACCTCCCATACACTGTATACCTCCCATACACTGTATACCTCTCGTACACTGTATACCTCTCGTACACTGTATACCTCTCGTACACTGTATACCTCCCATACACTGTATACCTCCCATACACTGTATACCTCCCATACACTGTATACCTCCCGTACACTGTATACCTCCCGTACACTGTATACCTCCCGTACACTGTATACCTCCCGTACACTGTACACTGTATACCTCCCATGCACTGTATACCTCCCGTACACTGTATACGTCTCGTACACTGCATACCTCCCATACACTGCATACCTCCCGTACACTGTATACCTCCCATACACTGTATACCTCCCGTACACTGTGGGCGTGGCTGGTCCTCCTTTCAGGAGGTGCATGGCTGAAATATTCTTGAATCAGTTCCTACTTACAAATGTGGTAGGTGTGTAATTGAAATGGCGCTGTAGAAGTATACCGTGTACGGGAGGTACACATCATGTACAGGCGCGTCGGAACGACTTTGGAAGTGGGGCGGCCATGGAAGGGGGGGGGGTCCGGGGGTCGTCCCCCGGGAAAAAATTTCAAAAATTAAAGCCAATTGCAAGCATTTCCGGGCATTTGGTGCCATTTCAGTGTACGGTAACTACAATGAAAGACTTTTTGATTCTGCAAAAAACCAAGAAGATGCTACGATCGGGGACACACATTACCCTCCCCCGGGAAAAAAATTCAAAAATTGAAGCCAATTGCAAGCATTCCCAGGCATTTGGTGCCATTTCAGTGTACATGGACTTTTGATTCTGCAACAAACCACGATCGGGGACAAGGATTTGCCACGTTTGCGCTGAGATCATCGCGCTTTGTTGCAGTGTGCTAAAAAAAAAAAAAAAAAAAAAACGGCCGAAAAAGTGGGGCGGTTCCGACGCCCTTGATGTACACGTACATTGGGAATGGCCATGTCCTTCTTCTCTACTTCTTCTTGATCTTGAGCTGTACTTCGTGAAGTGAATGAAAGAAATTTTGAACTGTTTTTAGCATGCAACACGTGCACTCCGAACTTTTACACGAGGTGCGTACAGTTGAGCTCATACACACAAATCGCCAGTGATGTAATGGGAGCTGGCTTCGCGGCGCCGGCTTTGCACTTCGGGCTGGATTTCACCTAGCGCAACTGTAAAAGTATACAGTCAACTTGGCTAATAACGACTGCGGATATATTACGACAATTCGCGAATAACGACAGAATATCCATGCCCAGAGCAAAGTCCCATCTAACTGTATACATTTAACTTCGAATACAACTACTATCTGAATACCGACAATTCGCGAATACTCGCGGCGACATGCTTTTAGTGCCCCGAGGTCATATCCACTGCTTGAATAACGTCTTTCTTATTTTTGTATTTTATTTTTTATTTTGCTTCTAAATAGTTGGGAGTGATCAGCACAACTACATGTAGTTGTACATGATTGTACAGTAATCATCTACAGGGACATGCACACGTACATGTCCCTGTAGATGCCTCCAAAGGGCTAATTTTTCAATCTATTTCCCTTTCATACCAGGTTCAAGTCCTGCTTGGAAGTGGAAGGAATTTTTCCAGCCGTGCTGCGACCCACAGTTATTTGGGACCTTGTGGCCTCGCACGAGGGTAACATGGATGCAGCTAATGGGATTTCGGTCTTTGACCACTTGGTGGTGGGTCTGATCTACTCACCTCCCACCGTTTAGGCGCTGCATCTGCGCCTTTGATCCTAGAGGGTGGTGGCGTTCCCACGACGGATGCGGAAAACTGGGCTTCCAGCCGAGTCTCACGCGAACCGTGAAATTTTTATTTTATTTATTTTTTATTTATTTCCCTTCCATATTGACTTTAGCCTAGGGAATTGTGTGTTGCTCCCTACATGGGAGCTCGCGCTTTTCCTGCCGACTTGAACTCTCACTTGACTGACTCACGACTGCCATCCAGAGCACACGAGAAGTCCATCGAACCGTCCACCCGGCAAACCTGCAAGAAAGCACCACTCCCTGCTCAATACACAGTGTTTCGGGGAATTCACCCCTCATCAGTTGAGCTTGAGTAGGCTGAGGAAGATTGTGCCTGAAGACCACCACTTATATAGTGCTCTCCAGGCACAAACATTACCAGGGATACAAACTTACAGAGACGCTCCATATTGACTTTATAGTTCTTTTCAATTGTAATATGAAAGTACAGTACACATTGGCATAGAGCATGAAAAGAGCTTCATTTTTGATATGCATCAGCGTCATAAATTATCTCCAACACAGACCTATATACCCGCTGCAATGCCGAGCCAATATCCGTACTAAGCAGAAGAGCACGGTGGAAACTGTTTGGTCATATTCTACGCCTCCCTGAAGCAACTCCAGCGCAGGTCAGCATGACAGCGTATTTCCAGCGACAGAATCGGGGCTGGCTCGGACGCCCGCACATCACCCTACCAGTGGTGATAGACAGCGAATTAGCCAAGGCAACGTCCATGCGTCTCCGGAGTCTGAAGGACCTGGAGACACTGCGATTGGTGGCTCGGAATAGGCAATCATTTAACGATATAATCGCACAGGTCACATTGTAGAGTGCAGATCACCTAGTGCTTTCAACAATAATAACGTACTTCCACATTATGGGAATTTGGTATAACCCCACACCCATCATTGTTGAATATTCCATAATAGCGTGGATTTCCCCAACAATATATTTTCATTTTTTGTTATCCTCTCCCATGCCGTTGTACATAAGCGGCTTGCCGCGGATATGTCAATACTACTACTAATACTACTCAGTGTCATACTTCAGTGTATACAAAATATGGGTTCGCATACATTCAAATGGGATTTGGGGTATAAGAACACTTCGCGAATATGGACACTTTTCTGATGCCCCGCCGAGCGTCGTTATTCGCAAAGTTGGCTGCAAGTGGACTTCGCACACTGGCATTCGATTCTGGTTTCACAGAAGGCACGAAACTGCGATCCCTAGGCCACTAATCCCAAACATGAAAATGCTAGTGAAGGTCAAAAGACTTTGGGGAGGGGGGGAGTGGACATGCCACCTGTACCCCTTGCCCGCTACGTGCCACCTAAAGTTACACAACATTTGGTAGAATTTCGGAGATTCTCAAAGGAACCCTCCAAAATCGGCGAAAAGCTTAGCGATTTTTCGATAAGTCTTGTTTTCCTTCCTAAGGGTGTGCAGACTCCACTGTAGCCACTTCATGTTTCACACAGTTATACACCACTACTCAAAAACGGTCTTTTGGCTACAAATTCTTCCAAAAATGATAAAATCCAAATTTTCGGGCCAGGCCCATCTTCAGGAGTAATTCTTGTATTCGGCGAATTTTCGGCCGGCCGATTTCGTGAAAGCCTATCAGAGAGCCGTAAATATTTTAGGACTCCCTGAGATTATGAATTCCCAACCGGGTCACAAGTGACAAGGTGTTTTTTTTTCAAACAAGTCCAAATACCCCCTCCCCCCCCCCCCCTCCCCCTGGTGCTGACCCGGCTGACCCGGCTCTGGAGCAGACACTGTGCACTTGTACAGTGTCGGCCGACTTGCAATTTTGCCCCCCCCCCCCCCCCTGACTCGTGTTCATTTCAGGGATGACAACAAACTATTCCAACGACCCCGTACATACAGACCAACCCTCCTGGTTTTCCCGGGAAAATCCCGGGAAATCAACAATACTCCCGGGATCCCGGGGATGGCAAGCGAACTCCCAGAAAAGTCATCTTTTTGTCTGATCCCGGTTTTTCCTGAAAACTCCAGGGCCCGTGTGTGACTCGCCCAATATCCCGGTTCTTTAAAAAAAATATGTACAGTACGCACTCCGAACTGTGCACAGCACTTTTAAGACCTGACCAATCTGGCCTACATGATCTGCCCCGACAGGCACGCCCTGACTGATCAGACTGCAGTGCAGGCTCGAACTGTGCTGTACCCAGAGTCCAGAGTCGGTGAACTGCAACTCAGGGTGATTGCACTGTATCATTCGTCCTGTGCCGTCGGACTTTTTTTGCGGGAAAAGCTCTTTTCATGTTTTTTGCGCCATCTTCAATATGCGGAGGCTCCACTGCAGCCGATTCATCATGTCTCAATCTCTTTCTTCCCCACCACGGTCTTATACTGCAATCGTCGTAAATATCCACATGTTAGGCCTTGGGCTTCACCAGGGGTTTTGAGAGACACCCAGGGATTCTGCATGTCTTGTCAAGGGATTGAGATTGTTGTGGTTGGTTAGTATTGCCTTACATCACCTGCACTGCATACAGCCTGCTCTGCACTGTCAACATACCTGTCATACATGCACATGTTACCTGTAATGGCTGTCATGTGTACAAAACTTGTGACATCAAAACATACGACATCCGCTATCGCGAGGCCAGTCCTACAAGTGTTACGCATATTGTATAGATGTACACAAATGCTGTTGAATCCCGTAGAATCCCGTAGAATCCCGTAGGCCCAGTTGGGTGTTGAATGTACAGGACCCTATTGCGTTTACTGCCATTTCCACTACGGAACATGCCCTGAAGTCACTTCCTACGAGAACAGTTTCGGGCGAATATCTGGCCAATCATTAGCCGCACTAATCCAAGTGATGAAAAGTGACGAACCTGGAAAAGTGATTGTCTTCCATCGACTAATGGGCTAAACTCGTCAAATGCGAATGCGTAGCACACGATGAACACGCAACCGCAATAGTAAAATTAACTATTAGCTTTTTCTGCAACACTCTGCAACATTGTGTATATTCCCATCTGTAACTGATAAACACTGACACTGGACACTTGCTACAATAAAACAATACGCCGTGTATTGCAGGTGCTCGTGCACACGTCTATTGCACGTGTACTGCACACTTGACCATTTGTCAAGTGTCATCGCGGCTTCAGCACAACTATGTTTCCATTCTGGGGAATATTCCATTCTGGGAATATTCCATTTTGGGGAGTATTCCATTCTGGGAGTACTCCATTCTGCGACTATATCGCATTCCAGAGAATATTTCATTCTGGAGAATATTTCATGCAAAATCCGGGCTGCGGACAAAACTTCTTTCTCTGTAAATATACGGCCACTGAATATGCCTAGCTAGCAGCATTGCCACACAGTGGCAGCAGCAGCTCATTATAAGCACTGCAATACAGCTGCAGATGCAGCAGCTGCTGCAGCAGACTATAACACAAACCCAAGTATGGCAGCAGTAGCAGAACAGCGTCATTGTATCTACTACTACTTGGCTAGTGCTCAATCTGCAGCCAACAATCTACAGTGCGGCATAGTCCACTACAGTGTACAGTGCATAGTCACCAACCATGCATGGGTTAGCCACCATGCCACAGCACCAGTGACTGTGTGCCAGCAGACTATACAGTGTGTTGATTCAATGGAACCATGAACAGGACTTACAGAACAAGAAGAAGCAAAGTAGCCAGCCAGATTGTTTGCCGCGGTGGACTGGCCATGTTGTCCAGTGTTCTTTCAGCAACCACAGTAATCACACCAGCATTCTGCAACACAGCAGCACATCAAGCAAGCATGTGTGTTGTGAGCACAGTCTGCAACCTCTCTGCCGATTTTATCTCCTACACCTAGTATCATCCAACATGCTTGTCTCGATGTTGACAATGATAGTTGCATTGTGTTTCGTACTCCATCATGCGAGTTATCGACAGTCCTAGAGTCAGACTTGTCGACATCATCCACGGTGCCTATAGCTGCATGTATGTATGACTTCTCAGATGTGGTCTCGCCAGCTGTCCCCACAGGGCAGCTAACAGTCAAATCTACAGTACAGATGGCGGCGTTTTTACAGGGTTACGTGTGCGTGAAGTCCTCTGCCAGCTCTGTGCTACACTGGGGTAGATTGACAGTACTCGCACTGCCTGTCACTGTGAACATGTGATCTCATATCAACACACACCGTCACATACACCGCACTCATTCAAAGATCCACAGATGATAGGAGGTTGAATGGCTTATGAAGGTCAGGCTATTTCCCAACAACTACATGCAGCTGGCAAGCCCAGAACAGACTTCTCATTGATATCTTTACTCAACCTGCAAACACAAGAAGTTCTTCTTCATCCGATTCATTGGGCTTACAATAGACTAGTCGAGGCTTCGCTTTGGAACACGTCATCCAGTTGCCTTGGACAAGTTGTCTCTTTATTGACAGCAGGCAACCAATGACCGGCTCCTTCCCTTACTAAACCCACACATGATGTGTCGGTCCGTGATGCATCATGCTATTGGTAGGCCATCCAGCTACCAATGTGTGGACACACTCTGCCTAACGCTATGTGTGCAGCTACCAATGTGTGGACATACTCTGCCTAACACTGTGTCTGTAGCTACCTATGCGTATGCTGCTGTCTGGTGAGTGTTCACACATGGCCTGAAAGTGGCAAAGTGGGAGTACCAGTGACTACAGAGACTGCTTGGTCATTCTTGTTTAGCCTGTGTCTTGTTTAGCCTGAGTGTCTTGTTTACTACCCTGTGCACAAGAATGCATGGTTGTGTACAGCTCATGTTTTTATTGTCATACTTTATGCCGAATACCTATTTTAGTACACAACCGTGTTGCAATTACCATGCCTGTACTGCACAGTATGCCCAGGAAAGCACAAGGGCTCGGCACATTCAAGCTGGTCACGAAGCTAAGCTGCCATCAGGTTCGTCTAGAATCTGCATTGACATTGCGCTGTCATTTCTTTGACACACTGAGAAATCCAGTGAGAGACGTCACGCGAGACAATAAATTGTTAGCTTGAACTGCAGACTGTGTGCAATCTGTCCCAAGTCTTGACTATTCACTTCTGCTGGTCGTACTCATGGCTATAAACAATGTCGCTTTCAGCCTAGGCGAAGTGGAGAAGGGTAGAACTGCAGCCGAGAATGCCGTCACATGACGTAGTCAATGTCACCCATACTACTCAACAACAATTCAACAGCAAGTCCCCAGCATATTGCAGTAATCTGCAGCCCCTTCACAACTGTCTTCTTACCTTATGAATATGATGATCTGGTAGTTTTGATAAGCATGGTGAGAAGTGCCAGTACTACCATGTACCTAAGTCCTTGTGTACCAGGGAATGATGCAATACACTCAATGACGTACAACTGTCCTTGTACAGCCACATGATCTGCAGGTCTGGTCAACTATTTCTTGTTACTTTAGCTATTGCCAGTTCTTCCACGGTTCTGCCAGTTTTGCAGTCCGGGTCTTTACTAGAATTGTAGCGGACGGCGCTGATACTTCTAATTGGTGATGCCGACCACTTCAAAGACTGTCGAGACCTGGGGAATTGAGAAAAAGAGAAAGCTGCGTGGCCGAGTCGGCATGTTCGCATACTCCTCCAGTCATACTGCTCCTGTCATAGCGGTTACCTGCACCGCATGCACTGCAGACTTGTACGGTCGCTGATAGCGTTGACGGGTCATTGTCGGCATGTCAGCATTATTCTCAGTTCTCTGCAGCGTCTGCATTGAGAAGTTCGATAGGCGCTGTCGCCGTGCACTGCAAGTGTCGTCGCCAGAACTCACTACTCCGAACTCTAGTCCACACAGCTACAAACGAACACCCACGACGGTGCGTGTCGGGGATTGTCGCCGGTTGGCATTTGCTCCGGAGAAGAGCTACGACTACTGTAGTGGCAGCAAGAAGAAGTTAGTTATCCCTTTCCTGACTCTGCGGCAACTGTCTTCACTAGCTTCCATATCCATTTGTTTCTCCTGGTCGAGAAGCGAACTAACTAAAACACTGTTACTTGCAACCTTACAGAATGCCAGGACTAACTAGCTATTATTATAAACTGCTTCAAATCAAAAACAAAGTCAGAAATCACACTAGTGCACTGCGTACTTGAACAAGCTTGCAACGCTTGAGATCAGTTGCCTGATGAGTGATGTCTGTGATCATGGTGATGATCGATCGTGACTACGTGAAACTCGGAGTTGCAACACATGCTTCCGCCTCTCTTTTGACTTGTGAAGACGGTCGTGTAGTACTACCGTACTGGCAATATAATAGGGAGGTTCTGCTATACGTGAAACGTAGAGAAATCACGTAGAGAGCATGTGTCTGGGTTAGAGTCTACGGCTTCGCGTGTTTTGGCTCCAGATTTCTACGCGGAGATGGGGTTCTCTACGTTGTGGCACACGCAGAGAAAATGCGTACGGATTTGCTGGGTATCGATCAACTGCATGCAGAAAACTGCCAAATATGGAAGGGGAAATTCCCAGTACACATTCCACGTGACTTCTCTAGGTGAAACGTAGAGCAGAACAGCATTTCTTTACGTTACGGGAACGCGAAGAAAGTTCGCGTGATTCTTTGCGTCGCGTTCCCAAAACGTAGAGCAGAACCTCCCTAGTTATGTTGCCGCGTAACGCGTAACGCAGGGGGGTGCGGCGTAACGCGCGACCAGGCTAGTGCGACAAATTTTCGTTGACTTCGTAACGCGCGTCCGGCGGGGTGCGGCGATCTTTTCATTGCAGTTTGCACTGCAAACAAAGGCTGAAAACTGTGAAAGCACGTGCACCGCGTGGTGAAAAGTTCAAAACTGGATGCAGCAGGAAGTCCTGACACTCGAAGGCGCATCATTCAGTGGTTGGCGATCTCAATGGTTTCTTCTTTCCCGAGGTCGTTTTGCGAAGAAGAGCGATGTGTTTACCAGTTTCCTTGTGACAATGCAGAAGTCTCTATTCGCCTTCGGCGTGAAGAAAATCACGCCCAAGGAAAGTGAAAAAGGAAAGGATGAGTAGAGAAAGGAGACGAAAAACAGGATTGCTGCTGATCGTGCAAAGAAAGTTTTAGTGAAGCAGAAGGAAGTTCGTGAGCAAACGAGAAAGCGTGTTCGTCGGCACCGCCAAAATGATGCGGCAATAGCAAAAAAGTGATGCGGCAATAGCAAAAAAAGGACTGCGGCAATATAGAAACCTGTGTAACGGCTCCTGTGCGACTTTGCATGTAACGCCCTGCGTGCGGCAAACATGTGCCAATGTAACGCTTCAGCCTTCATGGCCTCACTGCGGCAACATATATTGCCAGTACGGTAGTACTGTTATCATGGTTATACTATAGTTGTGACTTGTGTACATCTAGCTACATGACTGTACTACCAAGGCGACAGGTTTTTCGCGTTGTAACCATAGTAACCAAGGAAACTCTGAATCGCCGGACAGCTAGAGCCTGGTCTCATGCTACCATGGCTACAGTATGACTCTATGAGGTCGGCCCGGACACTCAGACAGCCGGTACTGTGCCACTGGAGCACTGCCACGACCACATTCCATTGAGAAAAATACGAAAGGTTTGTTTCTCCTCGAGCTGTAAAAAAAAAGTTAATTATCGTGTCCGTTCCCGAAGGGAACTCACGACGGCCGCTAACACACCGTAAAGAGCTGTACATGACAAGAATTATGTCATACGTATACATGGTATACATGTAGGCATAGCAATGGCGCAAAAATCCAAGAAATAAAAAATGGTACATATGTGACATAATACCACCAGCAATGAGCTAACGGTCGCACAGCATTGCACAAAGCTAACGCTTACACTCACACTACATACAATGCCATTGCACTGAGCTCACACTACAGTCTGCGCTGAGCTATCGCTAACACTAACAATCGTACTGCCACTCGGGGCTTGTTCAATCATGCCTACATCTTCTACACTTGCTTTGTGTTAGTAAGGCTGTATTTACACGAGAATTTTCAACCCGGGTCGAGGACCCGAGGTCAACCCGGGTTGAACTCAGAAAGTCTGTATGATGAAAAAAAATAGGTGGGGAGTTACATGAAGATAGTTGTCCCGGGTCAATTACTGATTTGCCGCCAAAAGTCCACTTCCTAGACTCTAGAATCCTGTATGATCACGTGAATCCTTTCGCGCGAAATTTGCATGAGTGCTATTCAAACCTGGTGCGAGATACGCGCAGAAGTATGTTAGTACAATTTCTCACCCCGGGTTGATTTCAACCCACCTCTAGGGGGAGGGTTGAAACCCTCCTCTAGGGGGAGGGTTGAAATCCACCCGGGGTGAAATTTCAACGGCCAAGCGCAATGCGTCATGTAAACGCGCCAGTCAATCTGTGTTCATGACGGGTTGAAACATGACCCTGGTCGAACTCAACCCGGATTGAAACGCCTCATATCATGTAAACACAGCCTAACACCTATCTCCCCCCCCCCCTTTACATATAAACACAGCCTAACACCTATCCCCCCCCCCCCCCCCCCTGTACATATAAACACAGCCTAACACCTATCCCCCCCCCCCTTGTACATGTAAACACAGCCTAACACCTATCCCCACCCCCCCCCCCTTGTACATGTAAACACAGCCTAACACCTATCCCCCCCCCCCCCCTCCTCTACATGTATGTATCTAGTCCTATTGAGTACTGTAAAAGCCATTATTCTAACGAGGCGCATATATAACGATTTCCCAAAATTGACTAGTTTACGTGTACCAAAAGTAACGATTCTCACTCATTCCCAACGCTGAATAGGACAGTATATGTATCGATTTCTGTTTAACGATTTCTATTTTAACGACAGATTTCTCCTCGTTAACTCGTTAGAGTTAGCACTTCGTTATAATTATAATATTATGGCTTTTACAGTACTCCAATTTCAGAAATTTTAGGTGCTCAATATTTTCGGTATGAGGGCAAAAGGCCAGGTTAGATGAACAGAAATGTTAGGTCCTTGCACAGAGAATCAGTTCCCTAGTGTATTATGTGTGTTGATGTTTGTTCGGTGTATTGACATTTTAGGTATGAAGCAGATGCACGGAAAGTACCGAAAATAAAAGTACACTTCAGAACAACAAGGACAATCAAGGCTTGTTTGCTGCTACTTCAAGTTTCAAGCTCTCGCAATCATCAGGCAACACGAGGATGGGGTGCCGACCATGCCGGTAGATATGCCAGGGGAGGGTGGGTCTTGTAGCGGGGTATGAAAATCTGCGTGAGAATGTGGGGGCTGTATTACGTTTCAGGGCTAGCGGTGTTATTTTAGGCAGGATGCATTATTGGTATTATTCTACTTGGTATTCCTGGGATCAGTCAAGAAGCAGCTACTAACTGTTACTTACACTCACCAGCATCATGTTGTGCTACACTCATGACTATCACACTATCCATAGTATCTCCCAGTCTACTGTTCAACCAAGACTTAGTACTCAGTACTGAGTACTATACACAGAAGCCTTGCTTGGTAGTTTAACATGTTTTTCGATTTTGACAGCATGTTATGGTTGTAGTCAGGAGCACTACGCGTCCTCACCTTGTAACATGCTGTCAAAAGAATCGAAAAACATGTTACTGAGTACTAGTACTGTACAACCAAGTACTGAGTACAGTTAGTACTGTACTAGCATCCACTGTGACCATGGTATAGAATCATAGTAACATTCAACAAAATTATCAAGTCCTGCAAGACACGTTCAGAGATAAGGAGATAATCATTCGCATGTTCGGGCAAGGCCCATCTTCAGGACAGGAATACAGGAATGCAGCCACTACAGACAAAACATGAAATACCGTATCATAACTCTTTTGTGGTCAAGTTGTCAATTGTCAGTGTGATGACGTTTTCAGATGATCAGCACATGAAAACGACGGCCTGCATGTATTACAAAAAGATAATAATAGCGTAGAATGCTGAATTTCAATGATGAAAAAGCATGTCTCAAACAAAATGGGAGAAAGCGAGAAAGAGAAAACCCCATTTGTACCATTTCCCGGCAACTGTCCAGCAGCTACCCTCACCCTCAGGACTACCCTAGCCCTCAGGACTACAATAAATAAATAAACTACTATTTTAAAACCGTTGCATTTGCTTGACTGCTAGTAGCATGTAGTGCGTGCAGAACGTACAGTACCTTCAGTAGTGCCTTCAGTAGTGCCTTCAGTAGTGCTGCAACATCCACAGGACAATCGGGGGGGGGGGGGGGGGGGTCTCAGCACAGAGTACTGGTGTCAACATCCACAGGACAATCGGGGTCTCAGCACAGAGTGCTGGTGTCGAAGGACTTACTAGATTGAAAACTACACTGGTGTCGTGGTGGCTTGGGAATCAACAGTCTTGAGTAACAGCTACCCGCTGATGTTCACCGTGGACTTGTGTTATTGTATTGCAAACATTCCATTAGATCAGACAGACTGCTTAGTCTCAGGACACCAGTGGACACACCAGGAGCTGCTGCAGTACGCTTGTTGATATCCAAGCCAACGTTTGCTGCAATCCGTTTCCGATCTAGATGAACAGGACGCATTCCAAGTTTACGGCATGCCTCTACATCTTTCTCCCAGTCATCACCTATGTGTGCGACGGTGCTGGCATCATCAACTCCCAGTGCTTGGAGACAATGCTGGAAGATACGCGTGTCTGGTTTGCAATAATCTAATTCACCCGACATGAACACCTTTTCAAAATACTTGGTCAGTTTTAAGTCGTCAAGAATGTCACTCAGTACATGATGGAAGTTAGATATAACAGCAAGACGAATACCTGAATCTCGCAGAGCTTCCAGCGCAGGCTGGACATCTTCATACGCGAGCCATGCATCTCCACCATTGAATTCAGAGTAAAGTTGTTCGAAGACAGGACGTAGCTGAACAGGTGTTGCCTTGCACCCGCTGCACTCAAAAGACTTGAGAACAATCATTTCCCACCAGCGATGGGCAGGCATAGACTGGCTTCGCCCAAAATTAGGGTACTCCTGCCATGTCGACTTCCATGCCAATCCAAATCCTTTGTCCAGGTTAGAGGCATCAACTCCTTCGATCCCGTGCTGATGGCCTGCATTGGCATATCTTTCACCGACAGATCCCTTCACACGAAGTATTGTGTTAGTAGCGTCCAACGTAATCACCCTTACTCCTCGAAAGAACGAAGAAAGAACTTCTTGTTGGGCCATTTCTTCTCTGTCATCTACAAAATCATACAACATGCGAAAGGTTTTCGATCTTGCAGGCCGGGCTGACTTCTTTCAAACATTTGAAAAGCCTGCGGCGCACGTGCGCAGGTACTATACTATGGTCACGTGTGACTGGCAGAACTGTTACTTCACTCAACAACAAAAAATAGTGACTTGATCATGGTTATCTTCACCATCACCATGACCACTTGCATCAAGAACTCTTGCTTGCATGCTTGTGACGTTGTGTTCTGGTTTGGAGTACTGACACATGTAGTGGCTTGTGGAAAAGCAAGCCACCAGATCAGTACAGAAAGACATTACAAAAAAATTGAGCAGACACACGGTTTTCTTCTTGTAGATCCCGGTATTTTTTGTTTGAATTCTTGTTTCAGAAATACTGTAATTTCACAAATGTTCGGTGTACTTTTATTTTCGGTACTTTCGGCGAATCTGTTTCACACCTAAAATTTCAATACACCGAACAAACATGCACATAATCCTATAGGGAACTGCTTCTCTGTACCTAAATTTTCTGTTCACCTAACCTTTTGCCCTCATACCGAAAATATTGAGCACCGAAAATTTCTGAAATTAGAGTACACTAAAGTCAATGTGTTGTACATTGACTACATTCTATTATTATAGAGAAAGATAATACACTACATGTACAACCAGGGAGTCGTCACGCACATACACACACACACACACAAAATACATACACACATACACAAAATTTAAACATACACATACATGTACATACACACATACAAGTGGAGAACCCCTCGATAGGCTACCCGCCTTTGCCGCGCTGTGCCGCACACTGTCTGTGGATTGGTTGCGCAAGTGGTTGCACACCACGGTACACTGTCTGTACATGTTTAGCTGTGAATGGCAGTGCAATGTGCTGTAAATCAACTAATTTTCGCAGATTTCGCCACTTGGTGCCAACCGGCCACAGTAAATCACAGGCTAAAGTTTGTCAGAGAGCAAAAGATTCATGATTGAACCCCAATCGGCCAAAGTTTCATTTGGAGACCGGTCAAAGTTTCTCACTGGCCAAAATGTGTTGATTTACAGTAACTTAGAAAGACACGGTACGCCGGCTGTACGCCGCCTGTACAGGAAACGTATTATGAGCAAGCATTATGTGTTCAGTGGTCTTTTCATGAAGCCCCAGGTGACGAGGCAAAGAAATAATCAAGAAAGGGGCAGCAACAGCATAGCATTCACTACCAGGTGAATGGCCATCATGCGAAATTTGCTAGAAATACATGCACTGATAATGAAAAATGACGTACATTTCCCTACTAAAGCGATAAAACAAACAGTGTGAATTCTAGCCAGCATGCTCAGCACATGGAACCAACGCTGACAAAGCATGCACATCGTACTCTACACATGGCAACACAAAGCAATGCAAATGTACATAGCAGCTGCAGAGATTCTCTCAAACTCACAGCACACCGCAGTGACAAAGCACACACGCACGCACACACACACACACACACACACACACACACACACACGCACACACACACGCACACACACGCACACACACACACGCACACACACGCCCACACGCCCACACAAACACACACACACACACACACACACACACACGTGTAGCCAGGAGCAGAATAAACAGCAAGGGGTAACCATGTGGAATAGGTAGTTGTCAGTTATTCACCAATCACAACACTCTCACATTCCCTGCTCTCCGACCATACAGCCAAACACAGCATTACCTGTGCAATTCGGTCAAGACTGACGTGAAAGCCATCGTTCTAAAATGACCTGTCAGAGGCGGTGACTAGCGGCGACTAGACGAAGAACTACTTGCACCAGAATGTGAGGATGACGTTGTGACGGATGAGGATTTGTGCTTACGTCGCTTTCCACTTGGTGAACGCGAGCGAGAACGTTGTGGAGACTTGGATCTAGCCGGCGAATGTCGCTTGCTGTGCCTAGAAGACGAAGAGGATGGGCTCTTTCGTCGATGAGGAGATTTGGCTCGTTTATGTTTCCTTGAAGATGAATGGGATGGCGAGTTGGAACGTTTACGTTTAGAGCGTTGATGTCGACTATGCTCACCGTCATGTGGTGATTGTGATCGAGAATGTGTCGGTGAGCTATGTGACGAGTGATGTTGTTGCTGCTGCTGCTGCTGCTGCTGCTGTTGTTGAGAATACCGATGGCTGCCGGAAGTCGATGAAGCAGCAGGTCCACTTGCACGCCGAGATCCACGCTGATCATGTTCATCAGCAGCAGTAGCGCCAGCGGTCGCAGCAGCACCAACAAGATTATACTGGTCATCATCCTCAGAGTCACTGTTTGACGAAGAGTCATATTCCTGCAACACCAGCGTATGCAAGCACGCGAACACACATACACAAAAATAAAATCCACGTGTACTTCTCAGTGCCAAACAAAACATTACCCTGGTCTTCCCCAAAAGGATATTGGCAACTCAATTTAACCGGCACATACTTTTATCGATCACCGGCGATCGATAAATTCTACACATTTCAAATATTTTCAAACTATCGTAACTTGGTCAATTCCCAGTTGTTTGGAGAGAACGAAATATGTAGGGAGAAGAGAAAACTCTCAGCTGTCGTCTCGAACAATTTACGAAGCGATACCAAGAGTACATAACCCCCCAGAGTGTGCAACTCCCACATACCCTGTTGTCCCGACAGAATTTCAAGTTGACGTCATTATTTATGACGCAATGCTCCTTGCAGCAGTGATTTACAACATGTGTACGGGTGTCAACGCATCACACGTTTTTCTTTGCAATAATTTGTACAGGATCGATCGGCTTCGGTCAACCACAGGTTCTGGATTCGTCTGATAATCCGTGTACAGTGCGCATTGCATCATCAAAATGACGTCAACTTGAAATTCTGTCGGGACAGCACCCATAGTGGAGTTGCACACTCTGGGGGGTTATGTACTCTTGGCGATACGATGAACGGTGAGTGAGTTACGACGCGCTTAACGTTCGTCACGGTCAATTGGTGTTCAGGGCCGTGAATGCGTGACTGAACGGCCGGAGTTTTCCCTGAACTCGTCGGCTGTTCAAGGCTGTTCTTTTGTGCGATTTCACGCCACTTAACAATATGGCCGCCGAAAGTCTCGATTGGGCTTCAATGGCAAGAAAATTTGAATTTTCAAATCGTCAGAACACGAGTAGGCCATGGTTTCCCCTGGATTTTGGAGACTAGTCAGCCCGGACAGCCCGGGGAACACGCTGATCACCTGCGTCTTGTTTCAAGCTTTCCGCTCGTACCTCACATGACTGCCTTTCCTTCAAGAAACATTTGTTCTGTGTCGTGCGACTTTGGCTTCGTTCTGGAATACTCCTTGTGTCGTCGCTGACAAACTCGGCTCCGAGAAGCCCTTCCCGATTTTTCCCAGCTTAGATCGATATTTTCCCAGGTAGAGGACTATCCTCTGGTTGTCTTCCCCAAGTGTCATTAGAATACGCGCGTGAACTTCTAAATACGAGCGACGAGTCAGGAGCATGTTTTCTCTTGATTTGGAAGACAAATGGTGTGGCCCTTTAGTTGCTGTTGAGTGTAGAAGGCTGCTTCCTGCTGTAAATTGCTTAGTCTGCTTGTGGGATCTTGTAGAAGAAGACAGGAGTCGGCCAAGTGAGCTTGAAATTGTGATATCTACCCTATTGTGCGTTGAACGATTACGAAATGTCTAACTTGAATGTTGTACACGCGAGCACGCCAAGCAGAGGCTGACAATCACTGGCGAGATCAATCTCCAGACTGCCAGGAGTAGTTCGAGCAAGTTTGAAGCGGAAAGACAGCTAACTGGGCAGGCCAGGACGCCTTTCCACCCTCTTTCTCTCTCAAATTGCCGAAAAGTCGAGTATCTCGCCCAAGCGCTTTCAAAACTTTTCTCTTGGTTTCGCGTCCCAAATCGTGGAACCACGCGAGGATCGACATGAGTTTCTTCCAAAAACGCAAACTCATCGCGTATTTGTACTATCCGCACAATGTTACATAAATCGCACAACGACGACATATTTATAAGTGCCTGCGCGTGAACAGCCGTGTGTTGGCAAGGCTACACTCATTCAAATTCGAACAGGGGTTCCTGCGAGTGCCTACAACAACATTTCAGCTACATACAAGTAAGGAAAGTGAAATGGCGGATGGAGATCGATCTAGAGCGCGAGTCCCGCGCTGAAACGCCTTCGCTGGCTTGCAGCGCTGGTCCAGCGCATCTCGTGGACTCGGGTTTGGGCCCATCGTATTCCTCTCGTGAAGGGCTTTCCAGGATGCCCAAGATTATGACAATTGTCCCAGGGAAACTAAAGTTACGTCCAATTGAAGGTAAAGAACTTGAGGGCACAATTCTCCACATCCATTGAGTTCAGTCCATAAAGGGCTAACTAACCGCCAGTCAAGCCTGTGAATAACCCGGGTAACAGCTATAATAACAACTCACGTTTAGAATTGACACAATCTCCAGGCCTACTGACCATTTCACTTTCAACCTCGCCAATAACCACACTTCTCACAGGCATGATCGAGGGTTGCTATTAGAGAGGTTGACTGTACTGTGTGCCATGACGGTGTGTAGAGGCAGAGACGGTGCAAAGGCACAACCGCATAACATCGAAACAGAAAGAGTAAAGCATGCAGTGATACCTAACATGCTACTACATACTGACACACTGTAAAGGCACAACATGGAGAAGCAAAGTGTGTAGTAACACCATTACCCGTTCCATACTGCTGTGTGTTGTCCGTGTTGTCACAGTCAAGACAGCTACCGTCAAGCTACACTTACCAGAAGCAGTTCTTGACGATACTTTTCTAACTCCGCTTGTATATCCATCGGCTTTCCTCTCCGCTTAGCTTTGGCCTCCAGTCGATCAGCATACTCCACCACTTTCACCTATACACACCAGAAAATATACAAGCACTGCTCATACCAAGGTAGAATTTGTGAATGTGAATGCAGAGATCACCAGAGGAGAAGCATGTATCACGACAGTACCAGAGCAAGTACAGACCACAATGCATGCAACTTATGAAAAACAACAAATATGTTGCATGAGCTGACTGTGGACTGCAGTACAATAAATACAAAAGAAGAAGAAGAAAACAAAGGGTGAAGCTCTGAGCATGCGGTCAGGAAAGCGTTGTTCATTTTTATACCATTTCGTTACAGCAGAGTTCTCAATGTGCCAGAGCTCTTGTTGATCCAGTAACAACAACCCGTTGACCTTCACCAAGCTGTCCGCAGGGTTCGTTGCTCGGCATGTCACAGAACCGGTAGTCAACCCCCGCTCTCACCCACCCACACACCACACACACACCACACACACACCACACACACACCCACCCACCCACACCCACACAAGACTCGCGTTGAGACAGAACTCTCTGCCACAAGCAATGATGTCATGCGCTACATTACTCGCAGTCCGTCATCAAACTGTGTGGGATACGGACATACACACATTTCGCTCTTAGCAGGCGTTGTCTTATAACTAACCTCAATTTCCCGCAAACGCCGTCGCTTCTCCTCTGAGTCCACAGAGTCGGAAAATGCAGAAGCAGAGGAGGGTGCTGACGCCAGTGGGGGACGTGCTGAAGACATTGATAGGGAAACTGAAGAGGTGGATGAAGATGGCTCTGCTTTGCTTCTTGTTGCAGACGAGGATCCAAGCATTGTGGGCGACTGACTCCTGTGACTGTTGCTAGTGGTGACATCATCATCACTGCAAACATGCATGCATGTCCAGAGTGAGTGAGTGAGTGAGTGTGTGTGTGTGTGTGTGTGTGAGAGAGAGAGAGAGAGAGAGAGAGAGAGAGAGAGAGAGAGAGAGAGAGAGAGAGAGAGAGACGGGGAGAAGAATTACAGCAGGTGCAAAGATCATCAGCAAACGTATACTGACCACAGTCAAAAATGAACAGATGCAGCAGAAGGGATTTCAGGACACATGCATGCCACGGTAGCTAAGACTTACTCATCGTCTGCACCTTCATCCACCATCTCCCATTTGGATAGCATACGTGGTGGCTCAATACCTAGACACCACAGGTACATAACAGATAACAACAGACAAAAAGATAGCTAGGTATTACACACAAAGTTAAAGTGGAATTCGTCACTCTGGACTCACCACGACAATGAGTTCAAACAGTGTGTATGTATGTATGTATGTATGTATGTATGTATGTATGTATGTATGTATGTATGTATGTATGTATGCATGTATGTGATTCAGACAAATAAATCAGCAAAAACCGGACAGTAGACTGTTGCATGACATGGTCAAAATAGTCATGTTCGGAATGCTACACTGCTGTGCCACACAAAGAAAAAAGCTAAACAAGAGAAACAAGGCAAGTACCTGGCCTAGCCGCGGCCGGTGTCTTGAATGAAGGTAACGGTGCATTGCGTGCGTTGCTTGATATGCGATCAGTGAAATCAACGTCATCATCTGAGTCATCTTCATCCTGCTCCTCAACTGGCTCGCCATCAAGATCAAGGGGAGCACCATCCAGATCCGCTACTCCGGGTGATGCGCCTGCTGGTGCCACTGCTGTTGATGCGGACAGTGGCGGTATCTACATGGTTAATAGACAATGTGAGAGGACATAAAGCAGAAGAAGAGAAAAGTGAACAATCCAACTATTGCTACTAGTATAAAACAACTCAGGCTGAGACCGTGAAAGGGTTAAAAGGGTTAAAAGGGTTAAAAGATTGACACAAAGGATGGACAGCTCAGAGGAAATAGAAGTGCCATCAAATTGAAACTCACATTACTCTGCCCAGGAGGAGCCTGAGATGGCAATCCATCCATATCAATGGGAGCACCGTCAACGTCACCATCCTACACACACACACACGTGCACACACACACACAAACACACATGCCCACACACATGCACGCACGCAAGCACGCACACACCCACACATACCCACAATGTAAATTCAAAAGACTGTACATTGCTACTATAATTAATTATTGCAAATAAAGAATAATTCCCGTAGCTATGCAGAAGACGTTATTTCAGTAACGTCTGGCGCTAGCCAGGGTCCACACAGCTTTAATTTGGTGTTTGTGTGTTTGTGTCACGCCTGGCGCTTTCCCGTATCTGTCCCGTACCGTACCGTACCATCAAACACAGCTGGCCACATACAGCTGGCCGCACTATTATAAATTTTTCAATTCTCCTACTTTTCAGGCATTACCTGGGATTCGAACCCGCACTATCACTAGGGCGATAGTGCGGGTTCGAATCCCAGGTAATGCCTGAAAAGTAGGAGAATTGAAAAATTTATAACATCCCTATTCTTTTTTTGCCGTCATCAACTTCATCAAGGTGGTAGATGGTGTTGTACTTCCCTCTACCGTACCTGTCGCGTACCTGTCCCATACCTGTCCCGTAACTGTCCCGTACCATACCGTACAATCAAAGACGGCTGGCCACAATGCATCTTCAAATCGGGCTTTCAAATACAAGATCATAACGTGAAGCAACTTGGAAGAATTAGTATGTATGCGAAGTGTATCGGGGGATGCATGCAGGGCGATAGTGCGGGTTCGAATCCCAGGTTATGTCTAAAAACAAAAAGTAGAAATTTATAAGAATTTATAACATCCTTATGCTTTTTTTGTCTAAGTCATCAAGGCAAAAAAGCATAGCGTAGGGCCCTGAGCTTCCAAGCTCTCTCGTTAGCACGCTTTCTTTAATATTTCGTATATTGACTCCCTTTAATTCAAAATTCAAATTTCCAATTATCCGGAACTTCTAATTATCCAAATGCAACCCCATGCACCGATATCAAGAGTATAACCCCCCCCCCCCCAAGAGTGTACAACTCCTGATACCCTTTCTATGGGGCACGCCGACAGCGAAAACTCACATCAGGTGGTGCAGTGTCGCAGATGTACGTTTCCAGCCCGTTCTAACGAGCAGCGGAGTAATAAAAAAAAGCACTCTCTGACAGAAACTTACTGCGGGTATGCAAATCCCCAGCATGATCATGGCAGATAATTGGATTGCGCGCACACTATCCCCCGTTTGCACATAGTACGAACTTGCCTGAGACACGTGATGTGAGTTTTCGCCGTCGGAGACCCCATATGCAGAGTTGCACACTCTTGAGGGGTTATAATATACTCTTGCCGATATGTACATGTATGTCAAAGTGCTTTACATCGCATGTTGATCATTTTTTGCGCTTTCCATTCTCATCCGCACAACACAATGGGGCATGTACAAACTTCATACTCCATGCATGTTCATTTTGTCAAAATACTCTACACAGCAGTCATGTGATGGATATGTTGATGTGCCTGTGAAGGCAGTTACTACTCCTGCTGCTGCTGCTGCTGCTGCCCTATAGGCTATGCTGCTGACATCCACGTCCACACAACACCAGTGGTGCTGACGTGTATGTCAAGCAAACTGCGTGTGACTGGGTAGGAATAACGGACAGGATTGCAAAACAGAATATGGTAAAAGGGCAGAATAAGACAGAACATACAACTGTGCCAGGAGCAGGCATGACACAGGGTGCTTGACAAACATACCATTGTGCTAGGTTGGTCATCTTTGCCAAGAAAGATAGCCCGTAAGTTGACCAGAAACATCGGTGGATACACAGCGCATTCCTCCCAGGCACGCACACAGTTCAGCACTTGTTGCTAGATACGCAGCATCAACAGAGAAACACACACACACACACACACACACACACACACACACACACACACACACACACACACACACACCACACAAGCGCAAACACACATGCACAAACACACATACACACACACACACACAAAATAGGCACTTAGCTCCAAGCAAATATAAAGTAAGATAGTTGTCGTTGTTGGTGTGCACTTCAGGGTACTGGAAGATTACATTCACAGACACAGTGCACATGCCACGAGCTGCTATCCACTCACATTGCTATGTACTGTGTGATACAAGTCAAGAAGTGAGAGAAAGAAGAGAGAGAGAGAGACAAAGAGAGTGAGAGAGAGAGAGAGTGTGAGTGAGTGTGAGAGAGAGGGAAAGCGATATTTAGATCACAATGGCTTACTCGGAACTTATCAGCGCGGATTCTGGCAGAGATAGCAAGGAATGCTTCACAGAGATGTTGGAAGATCTCCACCAGGCGACTTTCAAAGCCACGTCGGAAATGCGAAGCATGCGGTACCCCAGCACTGCAGTTGTAGAGTATATCTGATACCAGGTACAATCGAGCAGCCTACAGTATCAATAATACAGGCACCATCCAGATATACACCATATCAATAATACAGACACCATCCAGATATACACCATATCAAGAATACAGGCATCATCCAGATATACACCATATCAAGAATACAGGCATCATCCAGATATACACCATATCAAGAATACAGACACCATCCAGAAATACACCATATCAAGAATACAGGCACCATCCAGATATACACCATATCAAGAATACAGGTACCATCCAGATATACACATTATGGATTAAAAATACAGGCATTACGCAGGAAATGCACTCCAACAAAAACTTCGTTCCCTGATCAAAGTTATGCATTTAGGGAAGATGGGGGTAAAACAGAACATTCGGGGG
Source organism: Sycon ciliatum (assembly GCF_964019385.1). NCBI lineage: Eukaryota > Metazoa > Porifera > Calcarea > Leucosolenida > Sycettidae > Sycon > Sycon ciliatum. The sequence continues at coordinate 261,198 of NC_088644.1, forward strand.
TACATGCAGTGAAACTTCCATATAACGCATTCCAAGGGCCGTACAAATATGTCCTCTCCAGCCAAGAAAGTACTGTTGATCCGCTCCATCTCCAATTTCCGCCCCCTGTCGAATTTCTGCCTGGGAAGCGACTTCGGCGTATACAATGAAGTACGGTGTTGAACCAACACATGCACTGCTGTACACAATACGTTCCAGTGCAGGATGAAAATGTGCACAATCCAGCACACCGAGGCTGACCTTCTGCGTTGTTGTACATCGTACTGCACTTGACAGCCTTGGCCTAATTCCCTACCTCTGCCGAAAATTACGAGTAATCTACAGAATAAAAATGTTAGTACCTTTAGAGGAATGGGCGTTTCAAGAATCGACAGTGACTCTGTGATGCACTCCACAATCTGTAGAAGAATCATACGTACAGCACACACAGCACACAATTAAAAAATTGCACAAAGCATGATCGTGGACCAGAAATTAAAACAGTTGAGTTTAGGGAAGATACTTCCCAAGTACTTTGTAATCGCCCACAAGCCGCTGAAAACACTGCATCACACACAACGGTAGTGCAGTGCTGCCAAACCGTCCGATTTTTCGGACAGTGTCCGATTTTTGAAGGCTCTTCCGAAAACCGGTCCGAAAAGGGAAACGTCCGAAAAGCAGCCAAAATGTCACAGATCATTACTTCCCTATGCAGAAGTCCTGTACTTTCACTTTTCAGCGCAACTGAAGGCACAAATCACTGTACATTTGCTTCTAAAAAGGCTAGCGCTTGGCTGTGGAAGTGCAAAGTAACATGCCTGGATCAGGCTGGATGGCATGTACGCTGACAGTCTGTACAGAGTCAGTGTGCGACCACATTCATCATTACAAAATTCATAACTCCGGGGTTACCATGGCAACGAAGTGAATTTTCATGGTGTTTTAGGCGATATTTTGAATTCTCTGTAAAAAATTTGCCGAGGAGAAAAATTCGCACCATGTGGCCAGCCTTGGCGGTGAACTGAAGGGTGTCCGATTTTGGGCGAAAATTATTTGGCAGCACTGGTAGTGTTACTTGCTAAATGGGAGTTCATATCCCCCAGGCCCTAGCCTAGGCAGAACCAAGGTTCAAAGGCCAAAAACTGGTTGTGATTGTCCCTAACAGTTACTCGGGAGTAGACTGCGGCTGTACTTAGGTATTCGATGCTGCTGCTGCTGCTGCTGCTGTTGCTGCTGTTGCTGCTGCCATGTAAAACAAAGTCCATTACAGTCCATTCACAAAAACATGGGCCCTGGCTCTGGCCCTGGCGAGCTCCCGTATTTGGCCATTTTTCAAGATGTTATCGTACACAGTGCAGTGTTGCGAAATTTGAAATTTGAAAAAGGGTCCAAAAAGGGTACCTGAACTGGGGCTCGAACCGCACAATGCACTGTTGCAGGCAGGGTTGTTGCAGGCAGGGTCAAACGGCCTGGATTGTGATGTTTTTTTTCCAATTCACTGCTCTTGGGGCAAAACCTGGCCGAAATCCTATTCTTGCTACGGTTTGCTTTTTGGAGAAATAGACTTCAGAAACATAATTGGAAGAGGATTCCATAGGGAATTGCAGAAAAAAATTCTACAGAAACTCAACGTTTGACCCATTCATGGCCAAAAGCTAGAAGTCCATCTTTTTCTGAATGGACTGTAGGCCACAGTCACACCGAGACAAAATCAAAAAAACGCAGCAGCGTTTTCCGCTGTTGTCATGACTATCATGGCTGCAGCGGCAAATATCTGCGGAAAATGCTGCTGCGGAAAACCTGAACCGATAGCTAGCGTTTTCTGCTGGACATCACAATCTGAGCAGCAAACTGTGCCATCGTCAGTACCGGGAAATTACGCGGGAATGCAGGAATCCCTACAAACCCAGTGCAAGTTAGTTCTAGGAGATCTCGAGACGATCGTGCGAGCTTCTGCTTTCTAGAAATAATTCCAACATTGCAGGTCCTGTCGCGGCATCCTGGAGTTTCATCTTTTCCGTCAGCCTTTTCTTCAGACAGTTTGCTTTGACACTTTCCTCCAGAGTTTATTTGAGGAGTCGCTAGTGATCACGAAGTGGACGGAAGAGCTGGAAGGTGCGCTGATGGAGTGATGGAGCTCTGGTACCAGAGAGAGGATACAGAGTAATGGAGCTCTGGTAGCAGAGAGAGAAGGATGCAGAGTAAAGTTGGCACATCCGCATCACCACCGGTGTTGAGAAACACAACTAGCAAGAAGAATTCGGAATAATTATGATCTTCTTTCAAGCTTCTGAGTGCGTCACAGTCTGAACTGTTTCCATGTTACCAGCCAAAAAAACGCTGCAGCTGCCAACAGCACGCAAGTACAGTGTGACCGATAGGGAAATATTTGCCGCTGTTTCCTATTAGCCGCAGCAGCGGAAAACGCTGATTGTTTGCCTCCGTGTGCCCGGGGCCTAAGGCTACCAGCAGCAGCAGCAACACCAGCAGCACAAACACCACCGGCAGCAGCAACAGCAGCAGGATAAAACAAGCAATGCTTCTGCATACATACCTCTTCAGCACAGTCTGCATGATCTAAACAGAACACCATGCCATCAGCAATCGTCTGGCGATCGATCGTAATTTTGTGAAGCATATCCTCCAAGAAATCACGATTCCTACCACGACAACAACGACAACGACAACAACAACAGCAACAACAACAACAACAACAACAACAGCAGCAGTTAAGTTTTGAGCACTCAATTTTCGATCAACAGCACAGGATGGTCATGGGTGACCCATTATTATTAATATGGGTGACCCAACAGCTATTAATATAATTATAGTAAAGGTCGTCTTGTACATACACGAACGGGAAGGCCTATCAACAATCAGAGACTATGCTTTTCTTTGCTAGATTCATTGTGTGGTGTATAACTGTGTGAAGATTCATTGATGACCCTCAAAATTTCGACCTTTCCCTTGCTTTCACTTTTCAAGAATTGTATTCAAATCTGACAGATCTGTTCCAGATAAGAATTGCACCTTTCAAGATGTAGAATGCTCCCAGTCAAATGCTTGCACTCTGAAGTATGGTACCCATCAAACAGCATGTCATGCCTACCTGTACATTCCCTTCAAATCACACTGCCCTAGAGCAAACTACAAGTACTGTAAAGTACAGCCAGAGCGCCCCGTCTCGTGAGAGCGCCCCACCTTGATTTTACAGCCATGGAAAGGAAAATCGTATGGCAGAGTGCAACGAAGTTTGTACAGTGTGAGAACCTTACTAAGGTCAAACTAAGCAGTCTTTTTGTGTGGAGCCCGTGCCCGCTCGAAGGTACAGATTGTCTGCAGAAAGTGCAATGTGTGTACAAAGTTCATGTTGTATGACCTACAGACAGGAGACCACCTCCACAAATACGACCACGAAAGGACGCGATGGTGGGGCGCTCTGGCGGTACTTTACGGTATTAATGAAAGCTGAATTGTGTGTAGAGTAACTGTAGACATAGTCACATAGTGTGTAGAGTAACTGTAGACATAGTCACATAGTGGGACAAACACTGCTCTCTCTGGTACGTTGTATTCATTTGGAGATTCTAGCAACAAAAAGTGATGCCTTGCAAAGCCTTGCAAAGCCACACAAATAGATCCTGACACAGTACTTCCATGTGCAAAGACAGAATTTAGCAAAACTTACTTCTCAGACAATTGTCCTTTCTTGTCTACTAGAGCTGGAACATTCAGCTTCGGGTCTTCAATGGTTGGTGCCTGCAGAGTTGTTTTGATTTGTGGCATAGGTGGTGGGCGCCACACTGACCCACCTTTGAACATACCAAACTCCTGTAGGCGCCACTTGTCTGTCCGCTCACCCTACCAAAGAGAACACACATCAGTACAATGGTAGCAACAGGTGAAGAAAATGGAATAACAGCAGGCTCCAAATCCAATTCTCCAGCAGACTCTTGTCAGTGCAAAGTCTAAAATCAATTTAAATCATACATGCGCAGTCGGGGATTGCTGGTTGAATATTGACCGAGCGACCAGCCTCCACAGTATAGACCACACAGTCGGTATAGACCATAGAGTCAGTGGAGAGAGTGGAGACAATGTACATGTAGTGCACTGTAGCCACTTCACTCAGCTGTGTGGTGTAGACCAACCAGCCTTGCAAGCTGTTCAATGGTACAATCCCAGCACAAGTTGCCACATGTATGTCTAACATAGCTTGTTTGCTATCATCGCTTCAGCGATGGGCACGTGTACGAGTAAGTATGTGCAATACACATTATGTGGTAATATACATCAATACCTAATCACTAACTACTTCCTCCGCGTCATCGAAATTGTCGCAGTTTCACTAGTGACTTGTCACTTGTTACTGACAACTCCATAAGCTAAACCATACAAAAATTATTACACAGGATGATAGTCTGAAGTCTAGAGTAATGTTCCAGGACAGTTCGACTGAGAGTTTCACACGGAGACGAAGGCCTTGTCGTCACTGATGTCAAAGGACGAAAAAATATCGTTCCACAAATTTCCAGGAAGGTTGTAAGTTGGTCGCGCCTCATCTCAACCGCTTTGACTTTCTCCACAGGACAAGAGCTGCTATGCTTGCGTCTGCTAGCTCTGGATGAGCACTACTTCACCACCAACGCAGTAAGAATACACGATCGTTGCGAGGTCGGGTGCTTACCGTCGGCGGAATCACCTCGATCTTCAAATGAACTTTTTTTAGCCGTGAGATGCCCATTCATTTTATTTGTGTGGTCACTGCTCATGCAGGTAAGTGTACTATCACGTCGAGAGCGCACTCTTTTTCAGCATCACTGGCACAGTACCTGCACGTGCGTCACTAGCACTACAATCTCAGTACAGTGTACACACAGAGTCTACATGGCCCTTGCAGGTACTGAGTGTCTCAGCATTCCTTGCATGAATGCAAGAGCGATAAATTTTATCGCTCTTGCTTGCATATAGTGCTGACCCCTCGATGCTCCTCCAAGCGCTGCCGCTTGTTCCACGAAGTCATTTTCACCCCAGCTCAGGTAAAACAGTGATGAGTTTTCGAGTGAATGGCTATAAACACGAGAAATGTGCAGGCTGCAACGCCTGACTGATCTCAGCGAGTCGAAAGTACCATCGCAGCGACATCAGCGAAGAAATTGCATCTAGTTCAAAATTTTCAGCTTCCAACAACAGAAAATAGAACTTTGCCGTCATCTTATACTGATAACTATTGTCTATGTCCGATTCCTTACCTGTGGTACGACTGCTGGTGAGTATTTACCCTGTTTTATATCAAAAGTCAAACTGCGACAATTTCGATGACGCGGAGGAAGTACCGTTTTCTGATGATCGCTTAGTGCGTGAAACTCAGAGTTAAAACACTTTTTCCGTCCTCTTATTGTTTGAACTAGCTCTGCCTCTTGGCATTGAGCAGTCTCTTGGACAGCCTGGAACCTCTCCGTTTTACATCACTAACCTGTAAGATGGAACACAACTTCCATCGGTAATAGATATGAGCTGGCTCTTTGTTGTCGAAGAGAAACCTGTCCACGACAACACACATCCACCACATCACAAGAAAGCGCATGCATTGCATTGCACCACACCACAAAAGCAGAGCTCAATTTGTGAAGCAACACCATAAGAGCAACGACAGCGTAGTCACAGAGTGTCCACAGCATGCCCACAGTGACACACAAGAAGTCTCACACCCATGGCAGTGTATAGCAAGTCTCACACCCATGGCAGTGTATACCAAGTCTCACACCCATGGCAGTGTATAGCAAGTCTCACACCCATGGCAGTGTATACCAAGTCTCACATCCATGGCAGTGTATACCAAGTCTCACACCCATGGCAGTGTATAGCAAGTCTCACATCTATGGCAGTGTAAAGCAAGTCTCACACCCATGCACCAAAACCACCAGAAGAAGCGCGCGCAGTAGAGCAAATATGCTACATGGAATATCTTCACATAATTATAATACCATCAACCATAATGCTGCTGCTGCAACTGGAACTAGCACAATGTATATGAGCAACTACACCACACACTGTACAACACCATAACAAATCACAGCATACTGTCACACATCACAGCACACTGTCACACATCACAGCACACTGTCACACATCACAACACACTGTCACACATCACAGCACACTGTCACACATCACAGCATACTGTCACACATCACAACATACTGTCACACATCACAGCATACTGTCACACATCACAGCATACTGTCACACATCACAACACACTGTCACACATCACAGCATACTGTCACACATCACAGCACACTGTCACACATCACAGCATACTGTCACACATCACAGCATACTGTCACACATCACAGCATACTGTCACACATCACAGCATACTGTCACACATCACAACACACTGTCACACATCACAGCACACTGTCACACATCACAGCATACTGTCACACATCACAACATACTGTCACACATCACAACACACTGTCACACATCACAGCATACTGTCACACATCACAGCATACTGTCACACATCACAGCACACTGTCACACATCACAGCACACTGTCACACAACACAACACACTGTCACACATCACAGCATACTGTCACACATCACAGCACACTGTCACACATCACAACATACTGTCACACAACACAACACACTGTCACACATCACAGCACACTGTCACACATCACAACACACTGTCACACTGTCACACATCACAACATACTGTCACACATCACAGCACACTGTCACACATCACAGCATACTGTCACACATCACAGCACACTGTCACACATCACAACATACTGTCACACAACACAACACACTGTCACACATCACAGCACACTGTCACACATCACAACACACTGTCACACATCACAACACACTGTCACACATCACAGCATACTGTCACACAACACAGCACACTGTCACACAACACAGCACACCATAACACATCACAACACACAGTCATGTATCAGCAGAATGGCAGTGATGGAAATGGTGCCAAATCGTGCGGCATAAGCAGCTGCGCCAGCACAAGGTCCTGCTAGTAGTTCTCACCGAAACATGGGATTATTGATTTCCTTGTTCATAATCATAGCTTCAAACATCGGTCCTTCCCGTACAACAAACTCTATCACTCGATGGATCACACAAAGAAGATTTCTGCAGAGGAGATGTGCAAATCAAACAAAAACGCTGTCATTTCCACAAACAGGCAGGGGATGATGTGTGTGTGTGTGTGACGATGTGATCAATGGCATGCCTCTGTGTGTGTGCGTGTGTGTGTGGGTGGGTGTGCGTGTGTGTGTGTGTGACGCTTCATGCCTTGGAGCGATAGCACACAGCGGTTGCAGCGGGCGCAGTGGAAGCTGCAGCACAAGTGCAACCGTGGCTCGGCCAGAGCAACCGACACAGACAGTAGCTCCTTCTGCATAGTTTGCAATTGCGGTCGACGTGTCAGTAGACCACAGGACCTACCCTGTCATCGCCCCTACTGTGCCGAACCTGCTCAACCCCCCCCCCCCCCCCCCATGGGGTCCGCATAGCCAGAACATGGGAGCGCGTCCAAGGTCCAATGTCCAAGGTGTGTGTGTGTGTGTGTGTGTGTGTGTGTGTGTGTGTGTGTGTGTGTGCGTGTGTGCGTGTGTGCTGAGAACTAAAAGTAGACACACGAGGTGTGTTGTAGACTGGGGTGAAAATAAGAAAGAAACTGCAAAACCACCTCCCCACATCGATGAGAACGAACAACAAATGGAGTCAACAATATAGGAAATACAGTTCAGGAAATACAGTTCATGAAATACAGTGTCTCCTGCTGTACTACGTCTCTAGTATAAAACAGTTTAGAGAAGTTGTAAGTGTAGCAAGTGACAATGCTGCTGGCATGCTGGAGAAAGCAAGAGAAAGAACTAATGCTGCAGATTGCAGACTTCTAGCGCATCATTCACCAACACGAAAAGTGCTAAGGGAATATGATCATAGTGAACAGAGCAAGTGAAGATGAAGTGATGCACAGCTCCTAGAGATAGGCACATACCGATCATGTGGAATAACCACAGGGATGACCAAATTACGCAAGTCCTGTCAAAGATGAGAAAGAAGACATATAGAAGATACGTGTCAGAAGATGGAAGATGACAAAGAGGCCAGGACAGATTTTACAAGAGTTGAAAAAGTAAGAGAAAGAAAGTTAGAGAGAGAAAGTTAGAGAGAGAGAGAGAGAGAGAGAGAGAGAGAGAGAGAGAGAGAGAGAGAGAGAGAGAGAGAAGAGAGAGAGAGAGAGAGAGAGAGAGAGAGAGAGAGAGAGAAAGAGAACACATGCATGCCTGTATTCTTAACTCTTACCTCATTATCATCATCTTTACCACCAGATGAGGAGAGAGTGGAGCGTCTTGCACCCGGCTTGACTGTATCACGAGATTGAGCGTTAAACGGTTTTCCTGAAATCACGAATACCATACCAATCAACAAGAAGACATGGTCATGGTTCTACAAGTGCCACTATCCACTGTCCATAGCCCATTATCCACTATCCGCAGCCCATTATCCACTATTCACAGCCTATTATCCACTAGTCACAGCCACTGTCCACCATCCACTATTCATATCCACTATTCACAGCCACTGTCCACAGCCCACTATCTACTATCCACAGTCCGCTATCCACTGTCCACTATTCACAGCCCACTATTCACAGCCACTGTCCACAACCCACTATCTACTATCCACAGCCCGCTATCCACTGTCCACTATTCACAGCCCACTGTCCACAGCCCACTATCCACAATCCACTGTCCACAGGTACAGATACAGATCAGCTGCTTCTTGCAGGTCAGCTGCATCTTGCGACATCATGAGGACACACATCACCAACCTATATACTGCTAACATACAAGGATAACAAGAAAATCACTAAATTTGAAACTTATTAGAAAACATGTTTTACAGTAGAATTCTGCCGGTAGGATTGCAAACATCGTCGCCCGTGACAAAACTGTCAATCTGAACGTATGATCAATTGGCCGCCTGTCAAACTTCACGTCACTCTAGAGTGAACCTCATGATCACTTTCTTCATAGTGTAACCGCTCGCCACTACCAGCACAAGCCACCAGCAAAAGCCACCGTCATCACATACCACATTCAGCACACTCCACTACCAGCAAAAGCCACGACCAACACATGCCACATTCAGCACTCTCCACTACACTACCAGCACATGCCACTGCCAGCACATGCCACTGCCAGCACATGCCACTGCCAGCACACTCCACCACCAGCACAAGCCACTGCCAGCACAAGCCACTGCAAGCACAAGCCACTGCCAGCACAAGCCACTGCCAGCACAAGCCACTGCCAGCACAAGCCACTGCAAGCACAAGCCACTGCAAGCACAAGCCACTGCAAGCACAAGCCACTGCCAGTACAAGCCACTGCTAGCACAAGCCACTGCCAGCACAAGCCACTGCCAGCACAAGCCACTGCCAGCACAAGCCACTGCCAGCACAAGCCACTGCAAGCACAAGCCACTGCAAGCACAAGCCAAACAAGGTTTGCTAGGTGAGACCGTGACCTAATTGTCCACTCATTCCCACTGTTATTCCACAAACATTTTGCTGGGCAAGGTCTGCCAGTATGTTCTTCAAAATTACTATGTCATGTAACCACTCTTGTGACGTGTTTTGCTACCGTCAAACTGCATGCATCATGCATCACGTTTCATGATCATGCCCGCACAAGAGAACCAGTGGGCATTACCAAGTACGCCACAACAATACATTGCAACACACCGCCGCACACTCCAAACCACTCCAAACCACTACAACACACTACAACATTCTACAAACCACTGCACCATAATGCAACACACTACAACACACTACAACACACTACAACACAATGCAACACAATGCAACATTCTACAACACACTACAACACACTACAACACAATGCAACATTCTACAACACACTACAACACACTACAACACAATGCAACACACTACACCACACTACAACAGACTGCAGCACAATGCAACACAATGCAACAGACTGCAGCACACTACAACACACTACAGTACAACACACTGCAGCACACTACAACACACTACAACACACTACAACAGACTGCAGCACACTGCAGCACAATGCAGCACACTGCAGCACACTGCAGCACAATGCAACACAATGCAACAGACTGCAGCACACTACAACACACTACAACAGACTGCAGTACACTGCAGCACACTACAGCACAATGCAACACACTACGGCACACTACAGCACAATGCAACACACCGCAGCACACAGCAACACACTACAACACACCGCAGCACACAGCAACACACTGCAGCACACTACAACACACTGTAACACGCTGCAGCACATTGCAGCACACTGCAACACGGCACTCACCAGATGGAGGCGGTGGCATAGTGGCAGCAACAGTTGACTGCAGCTCCGGTGCAACGTAGAAAGGAACAGGGGGGATGGGCACAGCCTTACCCCAGCCCATCTTCAACTCAAATCCCATCACCTCCTTTCCTGGAGATCAAAAAAGATTATCAAAAGATAGGGGTGAAACGAGTATCTATTTTGACCAATCGATCACTCATTCATAATATTCGATCGAGTATCCGATTATTTCGAGTATTTTATCAAAATTCTAAAGCGCTAGATTTATGAGTTCTCGACCAATTCGGAAGAAATTAGCTGGGGACATAGAACAGAAGTCGCCGACGTCTTGTACAGAGTGTAAAGTAACGATTTTCACCAGTACTTTCATTATTTTTGAAGAAGGGCTGAGGCTTCCTGCAGCTTCATCTGTGAAAAGAATTCGGGTGGACACACCTATTCCCATAGCGCTGCATATCACATCCGAACCAGTTCCGTTATTTTACAATGTTTCAACGTTGTTTTTTTTGTGCTAGAATTAACACCATAATTATTTGGCATGTACCCTCACTTCGTAGAGCACAACGGCGCGCTCTTCTTCTCCGTGATGTGCACAGTTGCACCTTCTCCCCCCCCCCCCCCCCCCCCCCCTCTGTATAGAGGTGACATAACTCGCATCATTTTATTTTTTGGCGCTACACTCTGCGTAACGCCATTCACAGAGCACAATGCGCGCTACCTTCTGCTGCTTCTCCTCCGTGATGTGCTAGTTGCGCCTTTTCTCTCTCTCTCTGTCATACTAGGTGACATAATTCGCATCTTTTTTGGCGCTACACTCTGCGTATATACTGCTCTTGTGTGGCTTCCACGGTATTCATTGTTATTACCTGACGATGGCCAAGTGCCGAAACGTTGTAAAATAACGGAACTGGTTCGGATGTGATATGCAGCGCTATGGGAATGGGTGTGTCCACCCGAATTCTTTTTACTTTCATTATCTCGTGACAAACTAACGTTACTTGCCGTTTTGATCGCATCGTGCAACTCATAAAATACTGACTCAAAGGCATGCATACCAGTTGATGAGCGGTACAACAGAGGTTTCGGAAAAATAGAATGCCAATACTAAAAAAAACAAAAAACCGATCAAGTGCAAAATTTCGAATACTCGCTCGTTTGAAATTTTGGAACGAATACTCGAATATTCGAACTAATCGTTTCACCCCTTATCAAAAGACAATGGTAATATTTTCAAAATGTTTAAATGAATAGTATCAGCTTTCGTGTTTAGACCACTGTACTACTTCAGCGTTTGACCTAGCTGCATGTATAGTCACTGTGCAATTTATTGGGAAACAACCTCTTACAGAATGCACCAACTGCTGCTCAAATCTGTGCGTTTTCAGGCCACAGACTTGCAACGAAATCTCCCCGGTGACACAACACTATTCCTCTTGCAAAGCAGTTACTAGTATTACAGTGTTTGCATTATAGTCTAGCATATTATTGTGAAAAAGAAGAAGGACAAAATGTTACGAGTTATGACTAACTGTCCATTTAATTGGCTCACGATCCGAGTTCTACTTGCATATACTTGCATATAGTTCAACGTAGATACAAGAATGACTTTTTCCACCAAAGACAGAGCACAATCCTGAGAGAATGCCACACAACTACTAGTAGTCAGTGGCAGCCTAGAGCAAGGGCTAAGACTAACCATTCAACGCATCGAGTGCTTTGCCGCCATCTTCACGACACATGAAAGCAACAAATCCACACATCCTATTTCTAGCTTTCTCCTCATCTGTCCTTGGCCACATAATCTTGACAGAAGCAAGGGGACCAAACTTGCCAAAGGTCAAGCATAGCAACTCTTCATTCATCTGCCATTGAAGCAACATAAACACATGGACAGAACACAATCAAAGACTAATACACGGAGAAATGGACTCCAGTCGGCTTCTGCTCAACATACACAGGTTGTGCAGATAAATTATGGGAGACCTAGCACAAGCGAAATCCGACACTTGGCATGAGGGACTACACCATGGAGTGTGCAGCCCCTGCAGCCCTACATACGTAGTACATGTGTTACATACAACTGTTATCTGTCTCATGACAGAACTCCTACTCGTCACAGTCAAGGTTCACAAGAAAGGTTCAAAGGTGCGAGCAAAAATGAATGGGGACTGGATAGCAACACTCCTAATGTGTAACATGTCTGTGAACTGTGTGTATCTACTCTGTGACCTTTCGACCTGTTTGGGATGCATACTGCTCTAATGTACAAATTAGGTACAGCTCATTACATCATTGATGTCCATTTGTGGCACTGTCCCCTATGGCAAGTGTCGGATTTCACTTGCCACGACTGTATAGTCCATTTCAAAAAGATTTACTTCCTCCGCGTCATCGAAATTGTCGCAGTTTGACTTTTGATATAAAGCGGGGTATTTACTCACCAGCACTCGTACCAGAGGCAAGGAATCGGACATAGGTGATAATCATCAGTATAGGGTGACGGCAAAGTTCTATTTTCTGTTGTTGGAAGCTGGAAATTTTGAACTAGACGCAATTTCTTCGCTGATGTCGCTGCGATGGTAATTTCGACTCCCTGAGATCAGTCAGGCGTTACAGCCTGCACATTTCTCGTGCTTATGGCCATTCACTCAAGCCTCATTACAGTTTTACCTTAGCTGGGGTGAGAATGACTTCGTGGAACAAGAGGCAGCGCTTGGAGAAACATCGAGGGGTCAGCAAACTAAATGCCTGCAACAGCGATAAAATTTGTCGCTCTGGCTGAGACACTCAGTACATGATTGTACCTGCAAGAGCCGTGTAGACTCTACAACTAGTGCTAGTGATGCACGCGCAGGTGCCTACCATGGTATACCAGTGGCTGAGTCACTCAGTACACGATTTTAACTGCAAGAGCCGTGTAGTGCTAGTGTCGTGATGCACGCGCAGGTGCCGTGCCATGGCCAGTGATGCTGAAAAACAGGGCACGCTGGACGTGATAGTACACTTACCTGCATGATCTGTGACCACACAGCTAAAATAAATGGGTATGCCATGGCTAAAAAAGGTTCATTTCAAGATCGAGGTGATTCCGCCGACGGTAATCAACCGACCTCGCAACGATCGTGTATTCTTACTAGGCTTCGTTGGTGGTGAAGTAGAAATCATCCAGAGCTAGCAGACGACAAGCATAGCAGCTCTTGTCCTGTGGAGGAAGTCAAAGCATTTGAGATGAGGCGCGACCAACTTTCAACCTCCTTGAAATATTTCGGAACGATATTTTTGCCTCCATTTACATCAGCGACGACGAGGACTTCATCTCTGCATGAAAACTCTCAGTCCAACAGTCCTGGAACGTTACTCTAGTCTTCAGACTATCATACTGTGTAATAAGTTTTGAATGGCTTAGCTTATGGAGTTGTCAGTAACAAGTGACAAGTCACTAGTCAAACTGCGACAATTTCGATGACGCGGAGGAAGTACAATCAGGTTTTGGTCTTAAAAAGTATGAAGATAAGGGAAATTTGGACAACAAAGTACATAGAGTGGCTTGTTAGGACACGGCAAATTGTTCTGTGACGGTTTCGGAACAATTGGACCAGCCGTTAAGGAGTTACAATTTCGGCCAGGTTTCCGGCCTTTTCCAATGGTTTCGATTTTGCCCAGGAAGCCAGTATCGATTTTTTATTAAAACCCACGATTTATCCTTTCCTTTTTGGCCTTGTGGTTATGAATGCTGTCTGCTGACCATGAAGTTGTGAGTTCAAATCCCAACATATCCTCAAGTCTTCATTGTTTTGGTGATCAAGAGACAAAGAAGATGGCTGCACCAAACGACTTGTTGTTGGAGCTCGCGCTTCCTGCCGAACTGACTGACACTTGACTGGCTCACGCCATGTGAACACACCCACAACACTGAAATGGTGTGAGTGAATATGGAAGTCATCGCGCTGTAGCTTTTTGAGATTTATTTTAGTATTTCAAGATCGCCAATTTATTTGAATTTAGCAGTCAACGCCGTCTTCTATCAGCGTTCACAAGCGTCTGCTTTTCTCAAAATGTCGTCGAAGTCACACAGATAGCTTTGCCAAGTCATGGCCTTAGGAATGAGTCCGTGTCGATGTCGTTTTCGTCACACGGTGAGTAAATTGCATCGCAGCTCAAAGAAACTATTTTGGCCACAAAACGAATTGGGACCCATGCCGCTCGTCAACATTTACAACACTTTCGTTTCGACATGTCCTCTCTGACTCCATTATGGATACGAGGAAGAACTCGTTTTTTGTAAACCAGGCGTACATGACTGTAAAACGTGAGTGAGTTGTCATTTTTCCTGCTTTCGCGCGGAATATTTCTTCGAGTTCACAGTGAGTTTTTCCAGGCAGCGCTCGAGTGCTCATACGGTAAGACGCCTAACTCCGCGGGCGATCGCCAGGATTACAAATCTTTTTGAAACGGACTGTAGTTCCTGGAGTGTACCTCTGCATACAGTAATACATCTACCGCATTTCACTTGAGGTCCTATGCACGATGCCATGCAGTGCATTGTCATACCAACCTCCTGTAGAGTATGTGAGTGAGTGCTAGCACAGGGGGTTTTGCACCCGCTAGCTACTGTCATTACGGTATCTAACGTACCACCTTTTGCCCTAGCCTGCAGGTATCATGCGTATTCGTCACATGCAACAACGTGATAGACCTTAGCTACTGTGGCATACAGCATCTCTGGTGGCTCGCTGAGTGCACCATACCTTCTGTCGCCCCTGGATGCAATGTGCTGTACTGTGTATGAACTGCGTATGACCTGGATATGACCTGTGTATGAACTGTGTATGACCGGGATATGACCCATGTATGAACTGTGTATGACCTGGGCATGACCTGTGTATGACCTGAACATGACCTGTGTATGACCTGGATATGACCTGTGTATGACCTGTGTATGAACTGGGTTTGAATGATGGCATTGGCCCAGAGTGTAGTACAGTCACACAGAAAACCGCATTATCCACATTGTGCGCAGTGTGTGTGTGTGTGTGTGTGTGTGTGTGTGTGTGTGTGTGTGTGTGTGTGTGTGTGTGTGTGTGTGTGTGTGGCGCTTCATGCCTATGCACAAGTGCAGCCGTGGCTCGGCCAGAGCAACCAACACAGACCGTAGCTCCTGCATCGTTTGCAATTGCGGTCGGCGTTTCAGAAGCCCACAGGACCTATCCCGTCATCGCCCCTACTGTTCCGAACCTGCTCAACCCCCATGGGGTCCGCATAGCCAGAATATGGCAGCGCGTCCAAGGTGTGTGTGTGTGTGTGTGTGTGTGTGTGTGTGTGTGTGTGTGTGTGTGTGTGACACGCACACACGTACGAGTATAGGTACTAACCTGAGGACTCAAGTTTCCCACATACAGATTGGTTGTCTGTGGATCACCATGATCATGAGAGCCACCACTGATGTGCCCTGGGGCTTCACCACGTTCACCACGCTCCACTGCAAACGACGACAACAACAACAACAACAACAACAACAACAACAGCAGCAGCAGCAGCAGCAGCAGCAGCAGCAGCAGCAGCAGCAACAATGTGAGCTCACCATTCGAGAACTGCATAGACTGGCCATTGCATGAAACTGTACGTCTAAGTTACAATGAATACTGCATCACATCCAGGCTGCAGTCCCTTGTTTCGTCGGACAGCACTGCAGTTTACCCATTCAATCTCAAAGCTGTCCTTAGGGCCCATTTCCACTACGGTACCGTGAGTGCCGTGCCGTGAGTACCCATGGTGATTTGCTCACGTGAGGGGCAGTTTTGGAGCGAGTTCATTCCGTGGCTCCTGCCGTACAGCCCCGTCGACATTCCCGTGCCGAGGGCCTCTGGGGGGTGGAAATGGCATGCCGTGGTATTCCGTGAGGTCGAATGCAGTGAGTAGTAGGTATTTTACTACTCCCTGAAAGGAAGTTTTTCTTTCTTTTGTATTTGTGGTACAGTCGCCCCTTTCTAATCGGGCACTTGTTTATCCAGCACCCTTGCAAACCAGCACACTTTCTGCCAAAACGGATTTTTCAGTTCATTTTCTACGCTTTAATCCGGCACTTGAATTCCGCCTCCAGCAGCGATTTTCTGTAACAAATCACTCAAACTGTACATAATTCGATTTTCTAATCCAGCAGTTGTACATCGTATACCGTCAGGGAGCATTGTAACATACGCAGCACATGTAACATACACCTGGGAATATCCCATGCCAGTGCATAGGATATTCCCAAGTGCATATTAAAGACATGCATTCCACAAAGTACTAACGGTAACTTGGATTGACACAGAAAATCCCTACGTTTCGACGTACGGCACTAACATGTATGTTAACAGATGGGCCGGGCTGGACGGCAGGATTTGATAATCCAGCACCCTTGTTTATCCAGCAGAAAATGCCATTGCAAAAGGTGCCGGATTAGAGAGGGACAACTGTACGAAGTTTTTCTTGGCTTTTGGCTTTTCGATTGGTTGATTTCTGAGCTTTCTCCAGTCATCTCCCCCGCTATTTTCCCTCAAGACCAAAGTCAGAAATTGATAAAAAATGGTGATCCGACCTGCCGACGGAATGCACGGAACGACTGTGCGCAGATGTAAATCACTCTCGGCTTCAAGCTCGTACCGTGGGGTACACGTGACCCACCCAAATCGTCGACACGGCACTCACGGTACCGTAGTGGAAATCGGCCCTAACAGACACATCATATCACATGACATGGCATCTACACACACACACCCAAGCCTGATTTCCCAAGCATGACATGGCATCTACACACATACACCCAAGCCTGACTTCCCAAGCATGACATGGCATCTACACACATACACCCAAGCCTGATTTCCCAAGCATGACATGGCATCTACACACACACACCCAAGCCTGATTTCCCAAGCATGACATGGCATCTACACACACCCACCCAAGCCTGATTTCCCAAACATGACATGGCATCTACACACACACACCCAAGCATGACATGGCATCTACACACACACCCAAGCATGACATGGCATCTACACACACACACCCAAGCCTGATTTCCCAAGCATGACATGGCATCTACACACACACACCCAAGCCTGATTTCCCAAGCATGACACAAGATGCCAAGTGAAGTCCAGTGCGTAAAGCAAATCAAGTTCCCAATGAGCAAATGTCTACGTGCAATAAAAAGAATAAATTCTGCAGTCATCACCACGCATCACCGAAGTCAGCAAAGCTTTCCAGTCATGCGTGGTGATGCCAGCAGAATTTATTCTATTAATTGTATTGCTATTCCAAAACTGTTGTCTCCGCATCGTTTATATAACGTGATGTACCTATGTGCCACAAAGATTTCACTGTGACGCAGCCACTGCAGGAGAGGATGGATTTCCGCTGTGCAGTGTATGACCATGCAAGTTTAACCATACAATCAGAGAACCCATACAATCAGATAACCCATACAATCAGATAACCCATACAATCATGTATACAAGCTGTATTACTGAGAAACATGCACAGTCAGCAGCAGCAGCAGCAGCATGACCACCAGCACCACCAGCAGCAGCAGCACCACCACCACCACCACCACCAGCATGACCACCAGCAGCACCAGCAGCACCAGCAGCAGCAACAGCAGCACCACCACCAGCACCACCACCAGCATGACCACCAGCACCACCAGCAGCATGACCACCAGCACCACCAGCAGCAGCAGCAGCAACAGCAGCAGCACCACCACCAGCATGACCACCAGCACCACCACCAGCATGACCACCAGCACCACCAGCGGCACCACCACCAGCATGACCACCAGCATGACCACCAGCACCCCCAGCAGCAGCAGCAGCAGCACCAGCAGCAGCACCAGCAGCAGCACCACCACCAGCAGCAGCAGCAGCAGCACCACCAGCAGCAGCACCACCACCACCAGCAGCAGCAGCAGCAGCACCACAGCATCCAAAACCAGCAGCGGTGGCATTGCAATCAACTTGCATCACCGCCACCACTACTGCTATTGCCATTGCCACCACCAATACAGCAAATACCACGCAGTGATGGCAGCAGCAGTACCGCCAGCAGCAGCAGTACCGCCAGCAGCAGCAGTACTGCCAGCAGCAGCAGTACCGCCAGCAGCAGCAGTACCAGCAGCAGCAGCAGCAGCAGCACACAGGACATTGCACATAGCTAGCATATCCATCCAACATACATGTACTGCGAAGCAACACCGACATACTGGCCATGATTTTCTGCAGTGCTGGAGGTGTTGAACCGATCCGTACAGCCTCTTGTTGCAAGGTCTTCTTCAAGCGATGGCGTTCATCCCTCTCTTCTTGCTCCCTGCACATATCCACCATCAACATACACAGTACAGCTGTACAGGTCAATACAATCCCTGCACATATCCACCATCAACATACACGACAGCTGTACAGATCAATACAATCCCCGCACATCTCTTGGGAGCAGCTTTTGCAAAAAAACCCTTGAAGGGTGGTAGATTGGCTGCAGACATGCTCCCCAGTGCAAATGGTTATGCCCGATGCACTACATGCAAGATTGACATACACCATCACCATTGGGCTTGAAAGTGAAGACGTCAGAAGTTAACAAATAATGACTTCTGGGTGACACTTCGATCCACTCTGACCATAGCGAAGTACACTGAGTGCGTTCGATTATGCCCGCGAATCGATTCATGAATCGATTCGCGCTATTCACATCACCCCATGTTAATAGGGTGAATGGATTCCGAATCGATTCCAGGGCCCATGACATGAAAATCAAACGACTTGAATGCATGCGAATGGATTCATGAATCGATTCAAGTGCATAATCGAACGCAGCCACTAGAGGGATTCTAAAAGATGTGCATCATGTGTACTAGTACATGTCAGAACATGTGTGTGTGTGTGGGGGGGGGGGGGGGGTCGCGACGTCGGTGGCTGGACCTGGGGCTGTCTATCACCCCATGAACAGTGGTCAAATGACATCATACATGATTTACATTGTACATGCCTGGAGGCTTTGTTGGAGCACACAGTCCTGGTTGATTCACGCTCGACATTCGGAGTCTAATGCGCAGGAGCGATTTTTGAGATGCATTTTTAAAGTGCGGGTAACGGTCGTGAAGTACGGTATACATGTACAAGAATAATATTATAATTATGGTATACAAAAATATTTTCATCAACCTGGTAACATTGCAGAAGGATTTTTTTGCAAAATAGCCAGTTGCACAGCTTCAAGTCAAGCAGGAGAAAGGGCAGGTCAAATACATTACTAGTATAGAAGACGACTGACTAGGGGTGCGTTTGGTTGGTACGATCTAGAACAGGATCGAGCAGCTGGTGCAC
Organism: Sycon ciliatum; assembly: GCF_964019385.1. Taxonomy (NCBI): domain Eukaryota; kingdom Metazoa; phylum Porifera; class Calcarea; order Leucosolenida; family Sycettidae; genus Sycon; species Sycon ciliatum. Next base: position 280,959 of record NC_088644.1, read on the forward strand.
ATGGAGCAGCCTCATGCCAACCAAACGGTACTCCAGAAACAGAGCATATTTTTGTGAAAAGTATGCCAAACTTGGTGCATTCTTCAAAATGTGTATGGGTCACCATGGTCACTGTGTACGGTACGACGAGTCCAACCCAAAAGCGTATGCACGTGATCATTGGGGACCAAAATCGATGTTCCCGCCAGGTTTCACTGTGAAAAAGTGAAACTGCTCGGTCTGCTCCGGCCTCGAGGCCGGAGCAAGCAGAACATGTTCTGGCCGACCCAGAACAGGTGCAGTCCCAACCAAACGCGCTGTTCTGGTGAATCCTGTTCTAGTTCGTACCAACCAAACGCGCCCTAGAACAGAGACAGAGCGCTCTGTGAATATATTGAATGTGTGGTGTGGTTCGACTACTGTTTGTGTATTGCAATCCATCATTGCACAGCTGACTTTACTGTTCTGAACTGCATGCAGTTTCACACCTTTTCAGCTCTTCCTTGAACATCTCCAGGTTGCTCTTGCTCTTGCTCTTTTCTTTCTCCTTCGGTCGTTTCTAAAGATTGACAAGAAAAGAGAGAAATGAAGAGGTAGAAAGGTAGAAATAGAGGCAGAGAGAGAGAGAGAGAGAGAGAGAGAGAGAGAGAGAGAGAGAGAGAGAGAGAGAGAGAGAGAGAGAGAGAGAGAGAGAGAGAGACCCCCAGTCAGAGAGCAGCAGAGAGGCACAGGCCAAGCACACAAACACATACTATTTTCTGCTGATAACCACTTAGGAGACGGAGAAAGAGAGGAATGTGTGTGGCAGGCATAATTGTCAGGAATGGAACCCACTGCCTCTAGTTTGGAATCGACTGCACATACCACTGTGCTATGTGAGGCACACACACACACACACACACACACGCACACACACAGACGTGCACACACACACATATACACGCACACACACAAACGTACACACATCTGCATATCCGAGTCTGAGCGTGTTTTGCTCCTATCATGAAGGTCATGCACGTGCTTTTCTGCCAACTTCTACCCATGGTGTCCTCTCAGTCCATCAGCTGCTCGACAGTCACAATTGTCATCCCCTATGACCACTGTTCTGAGAAGGCGCTCCACACAAATCAAGTAGACCAAGTTGGTGAATTCACGATGTGCACAAGTATGCAGAGGATCGGATCATGGAGTGAACACGGGATGTCTGAAACTATGCATACATGATACATGGAGTACTGCATTTCAACAAAGACGTCGTCGGATTGAAATTCTGTTAGGACAGTGCTACAATAAATGTGAGCACCACATTTGGGTGCACCACATTCAGTTGCAACACACTTGGGGGCACACATCATGCTCATATCTATCAACAAACTAGTGAAAGCAGAAATACTACAAACATACTGGTTTGGCACCAGGAGAATCTCCTGGATATGGTCCCAGGATTCCAGATCCTGCAGCTATGGTAGACATGGTGTGCGCTATGGTCTTCTCCTTGATGGATTCAGCCAGGCGGGAAGTTGGTTTGTACAGTGATCCTTTGTGGCCACTTGCACTTGCACTACTCTCACTCTCTTCTACACGCGACAAACACATCAGTACATGTACAAAGAAGGGAACTCGGTGAATGGCAAACAAGACCTCATAACAAAGACATCGTCATGAGCATGATCATCAACAAAAATAATAACAACGACAGCGACAGCAACAACAACAACAACAACAACAACAACAACAACAACAACAACAACAACAACAACAACAACAACAACAACAACAACAACAACAACAACAACAACAGCAACAACAGCAACAACAGCAACAACAGCAACAACAGCAACAACTCTTATTGACCACAGGCCATCATGAGAATAAATATTTGAAACGAGAGCAGCAGCAGCCGAAGTATCCGCAACAACGACTAAGTGACAAAAGAATGTTGAATCACAGCGACAACAACAGCAAAACACTGGAAAATCGAATATTTATTAATTTTGTACCACTCTACAAATCAACATGACATGTGATGTAGAGTGAAAGATGTGCCGATGGCTCAAGAGACCTTCCAAATATGGTCCCGTGTACACCTATGGTGTAGGTGGTCTTCTTATGTGGGCCAGGGTGTATCTGACAGTAGGGACAGGAAATCACATCCCTTGGTTCTGGCTGTAGTGGTCCTCTGGGACAAATAGCTGCTTTATCAGAGTGGTCTCCTAGGCAGGTTTTACTGTCCAAAACGGTGCAATTATTGAATCAAGCAACAGTTACCTGTCTCAGCATTGATGACGCTTCCACGTACAAACGCTTTGCCTTGTCCAGTTGGCGTTTCCTCAAAGGAAGCCACAAACTCGGCAAATACTTCAGCAGTAGCTTGCTCATCATTCTGCACATACATGTGCACATACACGCACGCACACACACACATGCACACACACACACACACATATGTGTGCACATGCACACACGCACATGCACACACACACACAAACACCATGTACACACATGCACACACATGTACACACACACGTGACACACACCACACACACACACAAACACACACACACACACACACACACACACACACACACACATGACAGTGAACACCACCATCACACTTCGAACAATACACGTGCGTACTGATTCTAGAAACACGAACATGTTCTCATCCATTCACCGATTCTGCTGATCTTCAGACAAGATACATCTGCAGATAATAGTGAGTTTCTGCTACACGGAACTACGCAACAAACTCCGTGTTAACCGCAGTGAAGTTCGACACGGATTTTAAGAACGTTGCGCCGGTTCTGCTGTGCGTAGCATGCTCGAACTTCCCGCCACATGTACTCTGTGCGCTCAGTTTTCACACGGAGACCAGTCCGTGCGAAGCGTGCTTCACACGGAAAACGGTACGAAAAAATCCGTGTGGAACTTGATCCCGTACCGCAACGAGGTTTCCATACGTACTTTGGTACGTTTTACCGTGTGACAGAAACTCTCTAATGTTGATAAAGTGGCAATGCCTGTCCAGGGTTCTAGCCAAAGGGGGTGGGTGCACACCTCTTATCCCGTAAAACACAATACCCATACGACAGTATAAACAAGGCCGGTCGAGGCGGCTCGAAGCTTTGCCTCCGTTGTAACGTACATGTGTATACCACAGTATCAAGAGTACATAACCATTGGTTATGTACTCTTGATACTGTGGTATACTACACGTACACATACATGTACCACATTTTGCAAGTAGACATTATATCAAGCTCAAAATGGAGCACTTAAATGGCCAGCACTAAGTTGCTAGGAGACGTGTTGCACTGAAAGTTATTAGCACACGTGTGGTTATACAATATATCTGGAATGCGTCTCCTAACTATCACTTCACGCTGCCACTCCTACAATATAATCAGTGAATTATACTTTATAAATTATTGATACATTATAATTATTCATACCTTCTTACGATCTTCCTTTTCACGCTCCGATTTCGATTTGAAGAGAGCACTGCGTTTGGAGACCGGAGCAGGACTCGTGGATGATTTCGTACCTAAAGAAAAGCTCATTTTGTTTCCAGAGCTCTGAATACATGCACAAAGTAAATGATTGAAATTTCGCATAGTGATGAGAAAACTATTCAGAAAATGATTTCACTCGAGGTATCCATGTACCTTCTCTCCGCTGTCTTTGTCTTTCGACTGGCCCCATGGCAAGGCTTTTTTAGTGGCCTTCTTATTGAGTCCTGCAAGAGTCGACATATCTCCTATTCTGCAAAGTAACCAACTACATTGTAACTATGTACACACCAGGATCCATCCGTCAAAAACTTAGTTCTGAAAACTGAAGCCTCTCACATCGAAAAAAAAATCGCTCCGGTGGTCTTGTTGATATGATCCTGGTCTTCGCTCGATCGCGATCCTGCTTGCATCATAATTCATACATAGAATCATAGCTCACTGGGCTGCGCGTGCGGGCGGGTACTACAGGTAGCGCGCGCTAGCTAGTGGTAGTAGCCCCGGCCCCGCTGCCGCGGGCCGCGGCCGCGGATGACGAGTCTGACGACTGACCATGACTCATGACTCCCATCATGTTCAGTCACGTGGCCGATCTTCAGTGCTTTGGCTGGGCCGGGCTGGCTCGTTCTAGGACTAGGTGCAGGGAAATCCCCAGAAGGCCGAAGCCTTCAAAACCACTGTACTCGTACTGGACGAAATGTGCAATGCTCTGCAGAACTGCCAGAAGTAAAAGTGTGATGTTGAGGATTTCGATAGTTTTCCATACCGCCATCAACTACATGACATTGTCCATAATTGCTAATGTAATAACCTAGGCTGATTTTCTTCACTCTAGCCACTCCACCATGGAAAGAGAAGAATTCATTGTCCCACGGGCCAACGTGCCTTCTTTGAAAAGTAGTAATGGCTGTGTGTTGGTGATGAGAGCTGAGAAACTTTTCTCGTGTAGCGTTGAAGTTTCGGATAATGGAGATGCACTCGGGGAGTGGGTCACGGTGCTTGGGGAGAAGGAGAATGCTCGCCGTGCAATGGTAACAGGAATTAAAAGGAACCCACCTGGAATATGGAAGATTTGATTTGACTTGTTGCACTTGAGTGCCCCAAATATCTTGCACTTGATTCCTATGATCATGTATTTACTGTACATGAATTTTATTTTAGTTCACATGAAGAATTGGACAAACATAACCAATAGCTATCATGTGCTGTAGTTCACTGGTTGTTACAAGAGTGTTGGTATTCAACCAAGAGTACATGAAACCCATGTACTCTTGATTCAACTACTTATCTGTTAGTGTCATGTGAAGGTAGCAGTACCAAATGTAGTTTCAAATCTTTATTCTCACGATGGCCTGTGCCTGTGGCCACTAAGAGATCTTTATTGTCATCGTTGTCCTGTACTGCTGTGATTACCCATGTTTGTTCCTTATAGGACTACATCTTGGCGGGATGCGAGGAACAAGAGGGAATGAATATTCCCTTTACCGCTGATCTCCTTGATGAGCCGAGTGGGACATTTTTCGAGAGACTCGAGTACTCATCGTGCGCTGTTGTCAGTGTCCGCCGTAATGGATATATAAATATCCGCGGTTCGCCTGTTGCGATGGCAACTGCATTGTCTATCATCCAATGTCATCAAGCGGAAAGCAGTGCCAGTACGCCTGTACCTATGTCCAGCAGTCGTAGCAGTACCAGTACGCCTGTACCTGTGTCCAGCAGTCGTAGCAGTACCAGTACGCCTGTACCTATGTCCAGCAGTCATAGCAGTACCAGTGCGCCTGTACCTGTGTCCAGCAGTCGTAGCAGTGCCAGTACGCCTGTACCTATGTCCAGCAGTCGTAGCAGTGCAGTGGATACTAGTCCTACAGGTAAGCATACGCCTAGTCAGCAAGCAGGTGACTCCAAGACTTGTTCACTGGCAACTTCATCATATCAGCCAGTACATAATGATGGTCTCCAAGTACACAGCAGAGTATCCCAGCAAGCTAGCTCACAAAGTAAACCGCAATTAGCGTGCAGCTTCTCCAAGCCATCCAAACCAGTATCAGCTCGAACTGAAACGGTCAAGCAAAAACCAACAGTATCACCGTCACCTTCAATGCCACACTCCTCTGCACATGCAGTGATATCTACACTGTCCTCTACAACTAACCTTTCTCCTATACATGTGCATCCTGCTGCTACTACTACCACTACTTCGGGCACTACTACTGCTACTGGGTCCGGTGCTGTCAGCTCTTTGATGTTACCGTCTGATGTTAGTGTATGGCAAGCCGTCTCAATAGCCAATGCTAGCAGTTCTGTAGCAACAGTTTCTACCAGCAGCATGAACAGGACTAGCATGACTAACGACGACAACAGCAGTCACGCCAGAAAGCACAAGTGTGGTGCTGCCGATGCTGCTACTGCTGCTTCTACTCCTACGGTTGTCGGTAATGCTGAGCGGCAGAGTATTGCTTCGGCGAGTAGTACACCTGTAGGAATGTCACGTACCGATGCTGCCACTTCTACCGCTGTCACCACTGCTGGTCGTGGTGCTGCTACTTCTACCGCTATCACCACTGCTAGTGCTGCTGCTAGTACTGCAGGTCGTAGTGCTAGTGCTGCTGGTGCAGGGAGTGCAGGGAGTGCAAAGCGCAGCCTGTGGGACATGTCTGTGTGCAGTACCGGTAGCAGTAGCAGTAGAGCAGCAACAAACAGTCGGAATACGGCCAGCCAAGTTGTGAATGATGATATGTCTTTAGCCCTTTCCTGTTTACCAAAGCCAAGTGCGTTAAGTTCCTATGGTCCTTCTACAACTCCTGGAACTCAATTCCAAGCTGTGGGAGCTCATGGTACATCCAAATACGACCTCACAACCGCGAGCACATCAGCAATGCCGCATGATAACAGTGCAACATACGACACAACATACTCTGCAGGTGCCAGCAGCAGCAATACCAGCAGCAGGTCTACTAATCAGGAGAAATCTCTCTGGGTTAGTGCTATTTCTGACGGTGCTCGGGGAGGTGGCAGTCAATCTTCCACACCATCTTTTGACTCTTCAACACCTTTGCCTTATTATGCCAATGCATCGACAAAGACATCATCACATTCCAGCAGTGCTAGTGGTGTGACTGGTGTGAGCGGTGGGAGTGGCCGACATGCCGCTGCTGCATCACACAGTAACACCAATGCTGGCGGCCGATCGCCAAGACCAGCTGCTAGCACTGGGAGCGCTGGTAAGCACGGAGTAGCGCACAAAAAGCCGCACAAGCAAAGCCACTTGGCATCTGCCAATGCTTCAAGCTATCCAGCCGGTACGACTGCTCCTGCACATCATCATCATCATCATCATGCAAGTGGCGGCGGCTATCAAGCACATCCTCTGTCATATATGCCTAGCACAGGCGCTTCTGGCACTGGACTTCGACCCGTCATCATTGATGGCAGCAATATTGCAATGAGGTAAGATTCGACCGTATACATGCATGTATGTGCATGTGTGTGTATGTATGTGCGTGTGTGTGTGGGTTTGTGTGTTTATCTTTGGCTGCATAAGCCAGTATGTTCATGCTTGCACTAAACCGTGTGAATTACCAAAAGACCGGATTACTAAGGCGTGTAAAATTAGAGAATGGGTTTGATTTGTTGCCGCTGTTCATTCCCTGATGAATGTGCTGTTATGTCAACTTCTTTGATCTTGTTGACCCCTAACTTGTATTCTTACCTTTTTAGTGTATTTACTCTCAATCTTTCTCATCTTGGGGAGGAGAGGGGTTGTACAGCCCTTTTAAAGTCTGTTATTTTCCTTCACATCGTATCACCCGGTGTCGTTTTGTGCACGTGCCCGTGTCTCTTTAGCCATGGCAAGCACGAGATCTTCAGCTGCCGGGGAATCCTATTGGCGGTGAAGTTTTTCCAAGAACGAGGTCATCTCAACATCAGAGCAATGATCCCAACGAGTGTCTTTAGGACTAATCATGCCAAGCCAGTTCGTAACAAAGAGATCTTGGAACACCTGAGGAAGTGCGACCACCTGACGGAAACACCTAGTCGACTGGTCAATGGACGTCTTATTGTCCCGTATGATGACCGGTTCATCCTGCAAGTTGCACAAGGTAATGGAGGTGTTGTCGTATCTAACGACCAATACCGGGATCTTATTGGAGAAGAACAATTCCGTGTCATCATTGAAACTCGCCTTGTTTCCTTTATATTTGTTGATGACCTATTCCTACCAGCAAAGGATCCACTGGGTAGATCTGGACCTACCCTAGATGCTATGCTACAGTTTTGATATATGAACTGCCACTGCCGTCTTCCATATGCCGTAACCATGGTGATATGACTTTGCTTGCACACTGTGCTGTGCAAGAGGGTGTAGTCTTAGGTAGCAACTGACTAATAGCTGATAACCTTCCTTACACACCATCCACACACACACACACACACCATCTACACACACACACACACACACACCATCTACACACACACACACACCATCTACACACACACACACACACACGCACACACACACATACACACACACGCACACGCACACACACACAGATAATGTGCTAGGTATCGGTGGTGGGGTTGACGGTAGCGTACCCATCATTCCACTCCCTCCCCATTTGCGTTTGCTTCACTTGCCATCGCGGACGCACTTTCTCTAGTTCTGGCATGAATACCTGCTCAACAAATACCTAACAAGTAGTATGATCTATTTGTACGGACAGTATTCGATTGTTAACAAGTGCTAAACATCTTCCCTGCTCCCATGGGTACCACATCATCACATGGTCACTTAGCATATAACATGATATTAGTCGTACCTGATCAAATCCACGTAGACGAATAGTGGTGTTGTTATACCGGACTACTAGTGTCACTACAACGTAGTATTAGTAGATGTATTGTGCATTGTACCGTATGCATTGGCCGTGACTGCACGTGTACGTGATGTAGTCATTGAATTTGTGTTCATTGTGTTGGGAGCTGGTACTCCTCCACGTAACAGTATGCATACTAACCATACTTTCTTCTCTTTCTCACTCTCTCTCTCTCTCTCTATTTTATCTACTTCACTAGTCCCTTCAGTCCCTTCAGTTTGTACATCATCTTTTAGAGAGTATGTATGTGTTATGTGGGAAGCCTTTTTTCCCGTTTTATTTCCTAGTTCTTACTTTTCATCGAGCCTTGCCATGCCTTTGTCTTGTACTGCCCCATCCATTGTTTTTACCCATGCTAGGTTGGCTGCCCACCTATGTTCATTGTGCTGGTCAAGCATATCTTTCGCTTTCGAGTGTGCCACGCGCAATTGCAGCTCGCCACATCATGTTTTTAGGAAGTTACGTAGACGAGCAGCTTGCTGTGCTCTGTTTTTATGGCTAGGTTTTATCAAACAGTCATATAATTTGTACACTAGAGCAAAGTCCTCCGTTCTGTTTCTAAGGGCGTATCTTCAAAAATACCACACTGCCTTGTGTAAACGCCTGTCTCATGTAGAAGTAATACAGACCCGATTTCAAGATCGACTGTCGGCTGTAAGCTTGCCTCATACGTCAGTCTTGTTACAGTCGTACCACTGGTGTGGTTTCTTGTTCTTATAGCTACATGACTGTAGGCCACCGTGAAGAGAACGAGATTGGGCATGGTCAGGAGTTTGATGGATTTCCCGTACAGTTGCCCCTGACAGCGGGCTTTGATGGGTTTCCCCCTACCGGTTGCCCCTGACTGTGGACTTTGATGGCAAATCAACGCCCACTCTTCGAAGCAGCTGATTGGCCATAACCTAGCAAAGGGGATGTGTGTCGTTTGAATCAGGGATCAAGTCAAACACAAACCAAGGCGGGCCATGATTCTCTATAGTGGAGATATGTGCAGGTTGTATGCACAGCACTGAACAGCACAGAGATGGCTTCTTGAACTGTTTCTGTACTTATCTGAGATCTTTGAGATGGCAACTTGCTCTATTGATGCAATGAGAAGATAGCTGAGGCATGTGGCAGCGACGAGAAGGGACACGGTTGGATGCCATACACCTGGACACAATCAACACCATGTTCCGTCAGTAGGCGGACCATCACCATAACGCTCATGAACACACAACCACGCATGGCTATTACTGCAGTGCGCCCTATCCATAGCCAGTTCAACTGCATGTCCAAGACTGTTGAGATAACTTGCAAAGAAAATAAACTATATCGCTTTTAACAGCATAACGTAAAGAAAGGTGCACTTTTCAGGACTTGCCAATAATTGCATAAAAGAAGACAAACATTGAATACCTTTCACTGATGACGCACATAGCGGTGTGCTGGTAGCTACTGACAACGCCCTGCTCCTAGTACTGTACAAGGAAGGAAACAAGCTCAAGTTCGGAAACCAGAAAGTAGTTCATGATTTATGATTTTTATTGGAAAAGGCAGAAAGACCAAAGGCAACAGGAAGCAATTGAGATTGCAGAACACTGAACAGTTGAAATTCCCACAGGACCAAGAACACTGAAGAGTTGAGACTCCCAACACAGGACCAAAAACAGTGAAGAGTTGAGACACCCTACTCAGGACTAAGAAACTTTAGAAGGCTAAAGAAAAAAGAAATACTAGCATGATATCTCAAAATGCTGTTGGATCTCAGCGATCACGGTATTTAGAAAATTAGCCAAAGATGGACTTCATCACATGCCACAAAATAATGTGCACGAAGAAAAGAAAATATCCAGCTGTCCAACATACAGCAGAACACTTGAAAGTAGGCAAATATCAAGCTAAGACGCTTCAAATATCGGTACACGTCAGAAGTAGTAGCCGTCTTGCAAGGTGGCAAGAAATCCATCACTGGAAAAAAATACTAATGTTTTATAACTGGTGCTGAAAGTTAGAAGAAAGGCTCCTTATTTTGGAAAACTCTGCCACTTCTGGCAGTATCAGCTGATTTGCATGTTTGTGTATATAGACATTGCAGTAGCAAGCAACAGCAGCAATTCCACGGGACAGAACAAAAGGACATGGACATGAGTGGACGTGGAGACAATTGAACACGGAAACAAGTGGACGTGGAGACAAGTGGACGTGGAAAGCATGCAGACAATATCTTGTCTGCAGCTCTGTGTTTGCAGTGACACGACTGCTGGCGGAAGACTGGGGATAAGAAGTGAATTCATGTGCAGGGTAGCGTGCAAATGTGTGCATAGCATATTGCTAATCAGAAACCATGATAGCTGGAATCTGCAGCGGCGTAGTAGCAGAGCGAAGTATGAAAAATAAAGAAATATAAACACTGTACATGTAAAAAGAAGTAAAATCTCAAGAAAAAAAAAGGATATGTTATGTGGTAATTGAAGAGAACGTGAGAAGGCAGGGTGATATTACCATGCAAGTCAAGTTCAATTGCTTACCGTGATCTGCAGTAAATAGCTGTGGAACACCTTGGCTACTGCAGTGGATCATAGTCAAGACAACGCCTTCACAACTTCACAGCCACTGCTGAAAGTAGCCAGGCAGTGGTGTAACAAGGCATATCTTTGACAGTGGCGAAACATAGCCACACAATTGCCCTGGCCAGGTTCAAAAAGACAGGAGCTTAGGTCAAATTGGACGAATGGAATTTCCGAATTCTCTCTAGTGTACGCCTCTTGACTATTGGCGATAGGGGCTGAATCTGCAGCGGCTGCCTCTTCGCTTCATCCAACGCTGATGGTGTCACTGAGCGAATCATATCAACCAATGATGACTTCCTTCGACTTGATGGTGGAGCAGTTTTGGCGCCTGAAAAGCAGAAAAGATAGGGCAGGGCAGCCTTAGGACTGCTGAAGCAAAACAAAACTGGTGCAAGGTACAAAGAATATACAGATGTTGGACTCCATAGGTAGTTCATGCCCTATAAACAGTTGGAAGTCCAGTCGAGAGTCAAATTCAAGCGATAGCGACTATCCCAGTATGCAGTCTGAGTTTTTGTCAGTTTACTTCAGTAGATATTACTTCCTCCGTATACAAAAACTTCGTGACATTTTTTTGAAGGCTGCGCATAGCTCTGGAATTGTTCCGTTTGACTTGGAATAACACACGTGGCACTGTCTAACCTGTTTACAAGCTATATACAAAGAAAAAAGCAACTCAGACGAATGAAGTTGAAGACACCACTGCAGCTGTACTTATGGCATAAGTACAGCTGCAGTGGTGTCTTCAACTTCATTCGCCCGAGTCAAGCTCCGTATGAAAACATCCAAGAAGAAGATTGCCTGATGAGTCCAGCGGGGACGAAACGTACGTCGCAATCGAGCTATGTCGTTGCTGTGTCATCTTCTATGTGCCATGCACTACTTGATGTACCAGCCTGCTATGCCGGATACCGCCAACCATGCATCGACCAGGCGCCAGGCGCAAACTGATGGTGGTGGTGGTGAGAAGGAGAGCTCTGTGCCAGAACTTTGCAGCCTAGAGAGCGTGTGTGGGCAGGCGTGTGTTTACCGCCATATTGCCAGGTGTGTCTTTACCACCATATTTATCAGCCATCAGACGAATGAGATTGAGTTTATTCAGAGTCTTCGTCGCTCCTGTCATTGTCACCCGACGCTGACTCCGCATCGCCAACAGTCGCTGCTTGCGCTCGCATTTCGTTCAGATTCTTTTCAGCTGCAATGATGATCTGACGCGGGACTTTGGCTAGCGTACTCTTCATTTCCAGAGCTGTGTACGAATCGGTGTCGAGTATATTCAGTCGTTCCAACCCGCGACCTCCATTATGCCGTGAAACGAGTCGCTCAAGCACATCCACACGCTTCGCATTTTCTCGGCAGGAGAATCCTCCCAGCATTCTACAACGGCTTCGACGAGGTCCCTGCGATTCCCCTAGGCCATAACGGAGACGCCTGACTGGAGTGGAGAGAGGCGAAGAAAGCCAGGTCGTCGACATTCCGATCCGGAGTCTGCGCTGGTTGCACGACGACTGAAATGTTTCATCTTTCCGTGCGAGCGGAACCGATTTATGTTCTCACGCTGCGTATGGGGCCGCGCACCGCAAGTACGAGCCTGGCCAGTTTCAGGGCAGCGAGTGCCGCGTGAGTCGTGACTCCGTGTTCCAGGCGCAAGTACGAGCCTGGCCAGTTTTATGGCAGCGAGTGCTGCGTGACTCCGTGTTCCAGCCGCGAGCTCCACTTCGTCACGGTGTCAGTTTCGAGCAAGTAAGTGTTAGTTTTTTTCATTTGACTCGTGAGTTCCTGTCGGCAACGTCCTCACACGCATGGCTTCCGCGGAGAATCTGTTCGAGATCAACCAAACCGACCTCAACATGAATGTGGGTTGTCGATGACAGCCTTTGGCGCGGTTCGTTCAGCAGGTTCTTGCTCAAAAACACCATTGAAAAAAAGTCACGAAGTTTTTGTATACGGAGGAAGTAGCAAAGATCACGGTAACGCGCATGCTTCATCCACCAATCATGGAATGCTTCATCCACCAATCATGGAATGCTTCATCCACCAATCATGGAATGCTTCATCCACCAATCATGGAATGCTTCATCCACCTATCACGGAATGCGCAGGATAGTTAGGACTGTCAATCAGCGCCAAAGCGATGCACTCACAGAAGAGCAGCTACAGCAGAATTTCCTCAACTTTTGCTGCTTTATCTCTGTTCCATCAGGGACTTAAAGCTGTTGAATCCCAGCCCGGCGAAGGCATTTGTCTTCGTGTGAAGCACAGAACTGCTGCGAAAACAACAGATTGTAACACCGAAGGCTTTCCTTTTAGTAAAAGCCTTCGATGCTACGGTCCATTGAAATACTTTTACAAACATACGACGTAGGCAGGGATAAGAGTTTGGAAACTTACGTGCTGATTGCCACTCCCCACTCTCAGCCAAACCTATAAACACATACAGGGACACACACACACACAAAAGCACACACGTACACACACACACGCACACACACACACACACACACACACACACACACACACGCGCGCGCACACACACACACACACACACACACAAAGGCACACACGTACACACATACACACACACACACACACACACACGGACACATCCAAAGAACGAAAATACCAGTCATTAGCTTTATTACAAAACACAGGTTCAATAGTGAGCGAGATTATACTATACGTAGCATTATTCACCGGTTCACACTGGTAGGCTGATCTGGGTTAATGTGGCATACTCACAGCACACACACACATGCACACAGACACACACACACACACACACACACACACACACACACACACACACACACACACACACACACACACACACACACACACACACACACACACACACACACACACACACACACACACACACACACACACACACACACACACACACACACACACACACACACACACACACACACACACACACACACACACACACACACACACACACACACACACACACACACACACACACACACACACACACACACACACACACACACACACACACACACACACACACACACACACACACACACACACACACACACACACACACACACACACACACACACACACACACACACACACACACACACACACACACACACACACACACACACACACACACACACACACACACACACACACACACACACACACACACACACACACACACACACACACACACCTACACACACACACACACACACACACACACACACACACACACACACTCACACACACCTACACACACACACACACACACACACACTCACACTCACACACACCTACACACACACACACCTACACCTACACACACACCTACACACACACCTACACACACACCTACACACACACCTACACACACACCTACACACACACCTACACACACACCTGCACACACACCTGCACACATACCTACACACACACCTACACACACACCTACACACACACCTACACACACACCTACACACACACACGTACACACACACACCTACACACACACCTACACACACACACCTACACACACACACCTACACACACACACCTACACACACACACCTACACACACACACCTACACACACACACCTACACACCTACACACACACACACACACACACACACACACACAACACACACACACACACACACACACACACACACACACACCTACACCTACACACACCTACACCTACACACACACCTACACCTACACACGCACGCACGCCGAACGCACGCACCACACGCACGCGCGCGCACGCACGCACGCACACACACACACACACACACACACCTACACAAGTAGACAGCAGAAGGCTGTGCATACTTTCTTATCCTTTTAATATTGAGAAGTTTTTTCTCATGATGCCTACTTACCATTAGGGTTGGCACGTGAAACGAGCTCCTGCTCGGTCTGGAATGCTTCAAACCAGCGGTCACGTGTCTGCTCCGTGTAAGCACGTAGGGCGTACCATTTGTTCTTTGAGGAGTTGAACAAAGACAAAGCATAGTGCTGCCCACCCATCTTCTCTCCACCATCCTTCACTGGACAGTCCACCTTGTCCACTAGACAATCCTTAGTCGAAAGTCGTCCTCGGTAGTACAGTCTGTCTCTTCCTTCATTCTTACACCACACTAACTGGTGATCGAAAAGGAAGAACATACGTGGTTGAGCTCTGCCTTTGGACAACTTCACGAGCTGTCCACTGTGTATTAGCACTGTGCTCAGTGCTGTGATGTTATCCCCCTAGTAACAACACGCACACACCAACACGCACACACCAACACGCACACACCAACACGCACACACCAACCCGCACACACCCACACACCAACACACCCACACACCAACACCCACACACCAACACCCACACAACAACACACCCACACAACAACACCCACACCAACACAGCGGCATCACAAGCATGAACAACAGCATCAATAGGGGTGAAACGAATATACCGAATATTCGTTCGTTAGGCCTCAGCGAACAAACATTCGAAGTTCTCGCGAACATTCGAACTTTGAGTGGTGCAGTACCGGTACGGTGGTACACGACCTGCGCGCGCGGTTCACGGAGATTGTCGACAGTACATGGTCTGAACCAGCCCTTGAGACGATCGAGGCGACTACTACTGGTACATGTAGGCGAACTTCGGAACACTCCAAACAGCGCAGTACATACATTTTGTTCCTAGGTCTTCCGCTGACCATTTTGTAGTTTTTCTGTTGTTTCGTGTTCGGACTGCTATACTGTCAATGCTATACCATCACTGCTATACCATCACTGCTATACTGTCACTGCTATACTGTTACCATGTCGAAACCTGTTTTCGGTCGTGCTTCCCGGTCTGTTGTTTGGGACCATTTCACGAAATCCACAGATGGAAAGTCGGCTACATGCAGGATATGCCGCAGCGTATATGTCTATCACGGCAAAACTACGAGCAACCTGCATGTCCACCTGAAATCACAACATCCCTCTGTCGTGTCGGGAAGTGCAGCTGCAAATAGTTCTACGCCGTCAACAGGAAGTAAGTTAATGACGGACTTTGCTGTGAGTCAACGTTCTGGTCCGCAGCAGAAACAGTGCGGCGCTGCTCAAGCGGAGGCCATTAGCCAACTGCTCGTCAACTGGGTGACGGGCAGCATGCACCCGCTTAACATCGTAAGAGATCCTGGCCTTCAGAGTCTGTTGGCATTCTTGCAGCCTGGCTACAGGGTACCGAGTCGAACCCACCTCACAGCCATGATTCGCTCCCGTTTTGAGTCAGGACGAAAAGAGCTTCGTGAGCTGTTGGCGGATGTGGAGTACGTGGCAATCACAACGGACGGATGGACATCAAAAGGCGTTCGTCCCTCGCCACATACACCGTCCATTTCCTAGACTCAAGCTGGAAAATGAAAAGCTACGTCCTCGCCACGAGGCCTCTTGATGAGCGCCACACGGCGGAGAATGTGTCCAGCCATGCTCGTGCTGTGATCCACGAATTCGGGCTTGACTCGAAAGTCACTGCACTAGTGCATGATGAGGCGTCTAATATGGTTGCAGCATCACGGTCGCTGAGGCAGGATGGCACCTGCGCTAAGTCGCTGGTGTGCTCTGCGCACATGTTACTAATGTGCTTGCGACACGCAATCGACGATTCGCCGCAAGTGCAGAAGATGCTGGGTCAAGCCAGGAAGCTTGTCACCTACTTTCATCACAGTTCTGTGGCAACCAACCATCTATTGAAGCGCCAGGAGTCCTACATAGCTGGTGGCAACGCACCATCTGGAAGTCAACCTCTCAAAAGCTGGTGGCAACGCACCATCTGGAAGTCAACCTCTCAAAGTAAGAGCGTTTACTTGATTGATTCTGTTATTTATTGTGTTTTATTATGTAACTTATGTTCAGTTAGATCAGGATTAATGTCAGTGTAGGGTTTTTGTTGTTGTCTTACCTTCATATAATTCATGTCAGCAATAAATTACTTCTTGAGTTTCTGATCACTTACCCAGTGTTCTCCTTACTTCATCTGTCACTCCAGGTAATCCAGGATGTGCCCACCAGGTGGAACAGCTCGTTTTATATTGTTGCAACGTCTTGTCGCGTTGAAGGTGCACATCACGGCTGTGCTTGTGGGCTCCGTACTCACTCCAAGCGAGTCTCACCGTGCACTTCTACTGAAGCAGAAGTACTGGTCACTTGCCGAGGAATTGGTCGAGGTGCTTGGGCCAGCTGAGAAGGCCACATCACTCCTCAGCGGACAGCAGTATGTCACAGCATCCTGCATTTCGCCAATTGTGACTGCTATCGTCCGGTCCACTGAGGCGCATCGTGAGCGTATCCAGGCTGATGAGACCGAGGAGCACCGCACTCGCACAGCTGCTCAAGAGCACCGCACCAGGATGGCTGCCGACAGGACTAAGCATGCAGCGATGAAGTCCTTCTGCAAGGATCTTGTGCAGAACATCCGGCTGAAGTTCCAATTGGACCCAGTGGATGAATGCTCACTACCAACTGTTGCAGCATCATTGGATCCGCACTCCAAATCCCTGACCTTCCTGCTATCAACGGATGACCTTCCTGCTATCAACGGATGCTCGGGATGGTTTGAAGCTTGAGTTACTCTGCCGGTGCAGTCAGCACATTCTGCACACGGAGCTGGAGGTTAGCGAAGTGGAAGTCATTGAGCCAGCAGCCAAGCGGATACCCCCGAATGATCTCGATTTGTTCTTCCGTGGTGCTGATGATGCGGAAGTGTCAGCGTCCGTAGCCATTCAGCAAGAGGTGGAGCGATTCCTTGCTGAGGCTGCTCTTCCATCCTCTGCAGATCCGTAGGTGTGGTGGGCGCAGAATGCGTCGCGCTTTGTGTACTTGGCGAAGGTGACACGGCAGATATTGTGGGTGCCTGCTACATCCGTACCCAGCGAACGGGTCTTCTCTGCCACCGGGCACATTGTGTCCAAGCTCCGTTCTGCTCTCACTGCGGAGAATGTGGATGTCCTGATCTTCCTGCAGCAGAACCGGAGCCTTCAAGTCAATCAGGTGGACGTCCCAGCCAATCTCCTGCCACTCTCCACTGAGCCTGAGCCAGTCGCCCTGGATGTGGTCTTGGAAGAGGAGCTGGAGGATGCCCCACCTCTTCCAAACGTGTGAGGTAAAGTAGAGCCTTGCCTTGTTTGTTGGTATTACATGTACTCTGTAACAGGTAGACCAGATGTATTCTTTTCTCATATTGTTCTCTGGTTGCCTGTGTTCCTCCTTCCACTTTGATTAATTGAACTTTTCTTTGTGTTCTTCTTGTGAATTTCTCTACGTTGTCTGCAGGTTGCTGGTTGGTGTGAACGGTACTGAGTGCAACGGTGTATGTCCGTGTGTTGTTTGCCCTTTAGCCGTTCATTTTAGCTGTTTTCTATGCACACTGGCCTGTTTGGGAGTCTCTATATTTGGTCAGACAATTCAAGTTGGAATGGCTCTGTTTGGGAGTCTCTATATTCGGTCAGGCAGTTGGAATGGCTCTGTTTCACTCTGTTGAGGTATTCAAGCTTCGCTATTTATTTTTCTTTGGGAGTCAGGGCCCCTCTGCCCGTTCTTTTTTTGCTGATTTTGTTTGTGTGTTTATTTGTTTGGGAGTCTCTCTTCTTGTCCAGACGCTTGAACAATATTGAATTACCAATGTTTCCATTGTGCGGGCAATTTTTGAACGCGTCATGAAAGATGTATTCAAAAATTCCACTGTATGTTTTGCTTATACCGGGTTGTACACGAGCATACGTGTGTGAGGTGAATGTTAGAGAATGTTCGTTCGTTCGTTAACATCAAGAACGTTCGAATACTCGAAATTTATGTTCGTTTCAGCCTTACGCATCATGAACTTTACGAATCGAGAAAAGGCTGCACTGCACATCGAGTGAAGTTGCTTTCTGCCAGCCACACTGTGATCCTCCATCCCCATCCCCAAACCCTTATTCTGGCAGCTGCAATGCTGCAATGCAGCCTAGCATACTAGACATGAAGAACTGGCACTGACGGACATTTCAGCCCATTGGAATTACAAGTAGGCTTCATCAGGGTGCCCTAGGTCGTCACGGGAAGTGCAGAATACAAAAAAGGTCAAGTGCATACAAGTAGATGTGGACAAGAGAGACTCCGGTATAATATAACCCATACACAGCTAGAGTACACAATGCAGCTGCACTGAGCTTGAGTACTGTAAAAGCCATTAGTCTAACGAGGCGCATATATAACGATTTCTCAAAATTGACTAGTTTACGTGTACCAAAGGTAACGATTCTCACTCATACTCAACGGTCAATAGGACAGTATAGGTATTGATTTCTGTATAACGATTTCTATTTTAACGACAGATTTCTCCTCGTTAACTCGTTAGAGTTAGCACTTCGTTATATATATGGCTTTTACAGTGGTATGTTCCTTCATCTCATCTAACGTCACGTTGAGCACTCTACCTGGTTTGCATCAAATTATTTGCCTTCATGCAACAAAAAATACACATTGTTTCTCGTAGTTAGAGCACTCTGACTCTCATGCTTTGAGCTGATTCTAAAATGCTTTGTTGTTCAGTCAACTCATTGCGATTGATTTAGCCAGTCACTCTAAGACCCGCCGAGACCTGCAAAGGTAGAAGTAACTAGCTGCCTGGATAGTGGGTAGACTATATCTTATGTACAGTCTGCAAATGCCTTACCGTCCAAGCTATGACCTTGCTCTGCCAAGCAACAATCTTCTCGATGCACTCAGTTCGCCGCTTGAGTTCATTGATGGATTCTGCAACTTTGGACATGCATTCATGCGCCTGCACAACATGTTCATAGTCGGGATGTGAACTCTCCGTATGTTTCAGCAACTCCTACACACACCAAACAGACAGACAGACACACACACACATGCACAGTTTGTTGATGTAGAATATCAAAAGCTACAAGCAGTGCATGTTGGACTTAGCCCAACTATTAGCCCAAATCCTACACTTGAGCTAAAACTGGCCTTCTTCATCATCCCCTTGAGGTGATCTTGAAAGGCCTCCTCTCACCGTTGAGGTGATCTTGAAAGGCCTCCTCTCTCCGTTGAGGTGATCTTGAAAGGCCTCCTCTCTCCGTTGAGGTGATCTTCAAAGGCCTCCTCTCTCCGTTGAGGTGATCTTGAAAGGCCTCCTCTCTCCGTTGAAGTGATCTTGAAAGGCCTCCCCTCTCCGTTGAGGAGATAAGGCCTCCTCTCTCCGTTGAGGTGATCTTGAAAGGCCTCCTCTCTCCGTTGAGGTGAAAAGGCCTCCTCTCTCCGTTGAGGTGATCTTGAAAGGCCTCCTCTCTCCGTTGAGGTGATCTTGAAAGGCCCCCTCTCTCCGTTGAGGTGATCTTGAAAGGCCTCCTCTCTCCTTTGAGGTGATCTTGAAAAGCCTCCTCTCTCCGTTGAGGTGATCTTGAAAGGCCTCCTCTCTCCGTTGAGGTGATCTTGAAAGGCCTCCTCTCTCCGTTGAAGTGATCTTGAAAGGCCTCCCCTCTCCGTTGAGGAGATAAGGCCTCCTCTCTCCGTTGAGGTGATCTTGAAAGGCCTCCTCTCTCCGTTGAGGTGAAAAGGCCTCCTCTCTCCGTTGAGGTGATCTTGAAAGGCCTCCTCTCTCCGTTGAGGTGATCTTGAAAGGCCCCCTCTCTCCGTTGAGGTGATCTTGAAAGGCCTCCTCTCTCCGTTGAGGTGATCTTGAAAAGCCTCCTCTCTCCGTTGAGGTGATCTTGAAAAGCCTCCTCTCTCCGTTGAGGTGATCTTGAAAGGCCTCCTCTCTCCGTTGAGGTGATCTTGAAAGGCCTCCTCTCTCCGTTGAGGTGATCTTGAAAGGCCTCCTCTCTCCGTTGAGGTGATCTTGAAAGGCCTCCTCTCTCCGTTGAGGTGATCTTGAAAGGCCTCCTCTCTCCGTTGAGGTGATCTTCAAAGGCCTCCTCTCTCCGTTGAGGTGATCTTGAAAGGCCTCCTCTCTCCGTTGAGGTGATCTTCAAAGGCCTCCTCTCTCCGTTGAGGTGATCTTCAAAGGCCTCCTCTCTCCGTTGAGGTGATCTTGAAAGGCCTCCTCTCTCCGTTGAGGTGATAAGGCCTCCTTTCTCCGTTGAGGTGATCTTGAAAGGCCTCCTCTCTCCGTTGAGGTGATCTTGAAAGGGCTCCTCTCTCCGTTGAGGTGACCTTGAAAGGCCTCCTCTCTCCGTTGAGGTGATCTTGAAAGGCCCCCTCTCTCCGTTGAGGTGATCTTGAAAGGCCTCCTCTCTCCGTTGAGGTGATCTTGAAAAGCCTCCTCTCTCCGTTGAGGTGATCTTGAAAGGCCTCCTCTCTCCGTTGAGGTGATCTTGAAAGGCCTCCTCTCTCCGTTGAGGTGATCTTGAAAGGCCTCCTCTCTCCGTTGAGGTGATCTTGAAAGGCCTCCCCTCTCCGTTGAGGTGATAAGGCCTCTTCTCTCCGTTGAGGTGATCTTGAAAGGCCTCCTCTCTCCGTTGAGGTGAAAAGGCCTCCTCTCTCTGTTGAGGTGATCTTGAAAGGCCTCCTCTCTCCGTTGAGGTGATCTTGAAAGGCCTCCTCTCTCCGTTGAGGTGATCTTGAAAGGCCTCCTCTCTCCGTTGAGGTGATCTTGAAAGGCCTCCTCTCTCCGTTGAGGTGATCTTCAAAGGCCTCCTCTCTCCGTTGAGGTGATCTTCAAAGGCCTCCTCTCTCCGTTGAGGTGATCTTGAAAGGCCCCCTCTCTCCGTTGAGGTGATCTTGAAAGGCCTCCTCTCTCCGTTGAGGTGATCTTGAAAGGCCTCCTCTCTCCGTTAAGGTGATCTTGAAAGGCCTCCTCTCTCCGTTGAGGTGATCTTGAAAGGCCTCCTCTCTCCGTTGAGGTGATCTTGAAAGGCCCCCTCTCTCCGTTGAGGTGATCTTGAAAGGCCTCCTCTCTCCGTTGAGGTGATCTTGAAAGGCCTCCTCTCTCCGTTAAGGTGATCTTGAAAGGCCTCCTCTCTCCGTTGAGGTGATCTTGAAAGGCCTCCTCTCTCCGTTGAGGTGATCTTGAAAGGCCTCCTCTCTCCGTTGAGGTGATCTTGAAAGGCCCCCTCTCTCCGTTGAGGTGATCTTGAAAGGCCTCCTCTCTCCGTTGAGGTGATCTTGAAAGGCCTCCTCTCTCCGTTTGTTACTCTATAGTATATACAGTATACAGTACTCCAAAGCTTTTTTTTTTAAACGTGATGACCGGAAAAGACAATCCAATTTGGAATGAAAAAAGAAGGAAAAGTGTAAATTTCTACTATACAGTACTCTACACTGACTACAGCGCTATAACACTATAAAGTACTGGAGTATGTGCATACTGTAGCGCGAAATACTCGCTTAATGAAGACATAATACATTGTACTACAGGTAGACTCCCTCTAATTCGAATACGGTATAATTCGAACATTCCGTGTAATTCGAACTTTTTCGTCGTACCGATCTTCTGCAAGTCACTTCAAGTCAAAATCGAATGTATAATTCGAAGTACGAAAAGTGCGCCGGTTGGATAATTCGAACCCAGTCTTCGTACAGAAGAGCTGTTTACAGTACATTGGCTATGTCCTTTGAACGCTTATTTCGAAGTGAGATTGAGTTGCAATCCTTGTAATTCGAAGTTCATTCTTTTCTGCTTCTCTAGCCAAGAGTAGCTCAAAAATCGATCGATGGTCTGCTGCAGGATCGACTATAGCGTTCAAGAAACCCACCTTCTCTCGAAATTTGATTCAAGCCCGTGCGAGGCAAATTGCAAAGGTTTGATTGAAGACGACTTCTTCCTGGTGGCTGACTCTCTTCGCGGATCTCGATGGCCTTTCTTACCGCGCCAGCTCGTGCGCGGAGATGTTGGCGCACAACAACACTATTGATGTGTCCACAAAGGACGAAACAGTTCTGTCCACGACACAGTACTGTGCTGACTGTACACCATCAGTACAGTACGTGTTCGCGTACTTCGAAGTGAAAGCATGCTGGAGTTGCAGGGGAGCTGCACTGAATTTTTTGGAAGTCAGAGAGGCGCGCTCGCTTCGTTCGCCGTGCACGCGTGAGCATGTGAGACCACGCGAGCATTTTGTCGCAGGAGAGGTGCGACACCACTCCCGCAAAACCTTGTCGGGCCCTTATCGTAAATATTGTCTATGCCTTTGCTCCACTTCCGTTCTTCAGAACGACGTGCTGCTGTCCAACGGCCTTTCGTGACGCCGATTAGGCAGCGCAGTTCTTTTCCGTTGAAATTGTTTCAGGAAAGCTGCAGTGACTGACAACTTCTTCACTAGATGTCAAAATGGTTTTGTGTCGATCCAGTGTTTTGATGATCCGTTGTACATGACCCGTACCTATGTTTCGTTGATGCAAATAAAAATGTGCCAAAAATATTCAGCAAGCGATTTCAAGCATTTTGACATACAATGTATGTCAAAATGCTATATGTCATATCAGTGCATGGGACTGCATTTGGATAATTAGAAGTTCTGGATAATTCGAAGTCAGGGCCTGGCAATTTGAGGTTCGAATTAAAGGGAGTCTACCTGTAATATACTACTTCCTCCGCTAAGCAAAACTTCGTTGCGTTTTTAGTGTTCTTGTCATGATATTCTGTCGGCATTAGACATACGTGTCAGTGATCTATCCCCTACATAGGGTAGCTGAGTTGTCGCCCATTGTTCTGACAGGCTTTTGAACCTCCGAAAAGCGTGGTTCGGATGTAATGTGCAGCGCTATGAGAATCGGTGTGTCCACCCGAATTCTTTTCACACTTTCAAAATGTTGTAATATTAAATGGTAATTTTTCAAAGATGTTAAAAGGAAGAAGAACTATACATGATGTGTATGTGTGTATGTAATCATGTGGATGTTTGGAAATGAGAAAAAAAGAGAAAGAGAAAGAGAGAGAAAGAGAGAGAGAGAGAGAGAGAGAGAGAGAGAGAGAGAGAGAGAGAGAGAGAGAGAGAGAGAGAGAGAGAAGAGAGAACGGTAGATTGTTTTAGTGGCTGCTCACCTGTATTTGCAATGGATACTACTCACCTGTATTTGCAATGGATACTTGCAAATTTTCTGAACTGGCGTCAATAAGAAGCTACCCAGCGAGAGGTTGGCCATCTGGCGCATCAATCGACAAGCCTATACAGTAGAGAACAGCAGTGAACACAGGTAAGCAGATGAACAGTATTGAACAGTATATAGAGCAGTGTATTGAACAGTATAGTATTCAGCAGTATTGAGCAGTATTGAGCAGTATTGAGCAGTATTGAGCAGTATTGAGCAGTATTGAACAGTATATAGAGCAGCATTCAGCGGTATTGAACAGTACAGTCGAATGTCACTTATCCGGTCGCCAGTTATCCGAGCACGTCGGTTATCCGACAAGCCCGGGAGTGGTAATTGTATAACTCTCAACAGTAAAATTCAATTTTTTTTGTATATTATACGGTGTAATGTGCATTTACTTGAAGTAGATGTGGTCAAGTATGCTAACATGTATGTGTACATGGAGCAATTCATGAATATGCATGAATATATTTGGGTATTGTGTACATAAATCAGTGAAATCCAGCCATATATGCACATAAAAAATGATATCAGTTATCCAACATATCCAGTTATCCAACATGCCTGATTCCCGAAGTGGTCCGATACCGGTAAGTGACATTCGACTGTACTAGTATATGGAATAGTATAGAGCAGAATAAAGGGGTAAGCACTAAGCAGCAGCAGCAGCAGTATGGTGCAGTACTGGACAGCAGTATGGTGCAGTACTGGACAGCAGTATGGTGCAGTACTGGACAGCAGTATGGTGCAGTACTGGACAGCAGTACGGTGCAGTACTGGACAGCAGTATGGTGCAGTACTGGACAGCAGTATGGTGCAGTACTGGACAGCAGTATGGTGCAGTACTGGACAGCAGTATGGTGCAGTACTGGACAGCAGTATGGTGCAGTACTGGACAGCAGTATGGTGCAGTACTGGACAACAGTATGGTGCAGTACTGGACAGCAGTATGGTGCAGTACTGGACAGCAGGGAACAGTACTGGACAGCAGTATGGTGCAGTACTGGACAGCAGTATGGTGCAGTACTGGACAGCAGTATGGTGCAGTACTGGACAGCAGGGAACAGTACTGGACAGCAGTATGGTGCAGTACTGGACAGCAGTATGGTGCAGTACTGGACAACAGTATGGTGCAGTACTGGACAGCAGTATGGTGCAGTACTGGACAGCAGTATGGTGCAGTACTGGACAGCAGTATGGTGCAGTACTGGACAGCAGTATGGTGCAGTACTGGACAGCAGTAATTATTGTATGGTGCAGTACTGGACAGCAGTATGGTGCAGTACTGGACAACAGTATGGTGCAGTACTGGACAGCAGTATGGTGCAGTACTGGACAGCAGGGAACAGTACTGGACAGCAGTATGGTGCAGTACTGGACAGCAGGGAACAGTACTGGACAGCAGTATTGAACAGTAGAGGGTGTAGCTATGTGCATAGATAGTATACCTGGGTAAGCAAAGTTCAACCACTACTTCACAGGAATATGTTCACCAACATGAAACTCACACCAGCAGTAATCCTTTGCCAGAAGCAGGTTTGCGGTTTGAAGCATTTCTTTTTAAATGCTTGAGGCAAAACTCAATAGAACCAGCTGTATTACGATCTGATCTGTTGCTCTCAAGTGCACCAAATTTTCTAACAAAAAATGTTGGTGTCACAGAAGGTGCCCTAATTCCAGACGGCTTGGAGTCGACTCTAAATTCATCCATAGTTTTGGCAATTGTGGAATGCTATCCCTTGATCACGGCGGAAGCACTGGAACGTTTGGTGCGTGCGTGCCTCCAATATCAGGATAGTTTGCTGGTGATAAGCGAGCTGTATTTTGTCCCCTGGGAGCAGCTGTATGGTGATAACCAAGGGGAAAGCAGTGGTAGAGATGCCAAGAGCATCCACTTTCCTGCAATGATTTGGGGGTTCTTTATAACTTCTGCTCGTGCGGGTATTCTCAGTTCTTAGCTAGCTCTTGATGTTGCTTTACAAACAGGTATACGTTAGTACACCTTGACCACTCTGACCACTCTTCTTTTTTTTCTCAAAATCAATACCGTATTTTCCGGAGTATAGTGCGTACTTTAGATGTGCTATTTTAGGCCCTAAATCGCAGGTGCGCACTATGCTCCGAATATGAAATGCATGTACTTCAATGAAGATTGAAGTGCGCACCCCCAATGAAGATTGGGGGTGCGCGTTATACAAAGGTGCACACTATACTCCGGAAAATACGGTACCTCATTTTCAAAACAATGTCTGTCATTGACCATGGCAACATACTTCAAAGAACAGCTTGTGAAGACGATCCGATTGCAGCTTGTCCAGTTCCTTAACAGCATGTGGATGATTGGTGCAGTACCGAGAGTACACATTGAATTGAAGCTCCTGGGAAATTTCCAACACAACACCAATACAAAGCAGGTCAGCAACGGGGCCAGTGTCCACATCCGACAAGACAGACAGCTGCACTCGAATACATTCTTCCGCGGCAAACAGCACTGTCAATACACACTTTCATCACATTGAGAGAGAGAGAGAGAGAGAGAGAGAGAGAGAGAGAGAGAGAGAGAGAGAGAGAGAGAGAGAGAGAGACCACACACGCACGCACGCACGCACGCACGCACGCGCGCGCACACACACACACACACACACACACACACACACACACACACCTTGGACCTTGGACGCGCTGCCATATTCTGGCTATGCGGACCCCATGGGGGGTTGAGCAGGTTCGGAACAGTAGGGGCGATGACGGGATAGGTCCTGTGGTCTACTGAAACGCCGACCGCAATTGCAAACGATGCAGAAGGAGCTACGGTCTGTGTTGGTTGCTCTGGCCGAGCCACGGCTGCACTTGTGACGTTTCATGCCTTGGCGCGATAGCACACAGCGGTTGCAGCGGGCGCAGTGGAAGCTGCAGCGTTCGCAGGACATATTGTTTGTAACCGGTGACTCAAGTGTGTCAGAAGATGCCTCTGCTGGTGATGTTGCTGGCGAGCACTTGTGTCGGGCAAATCCACCCTTGCTCCGGAACCATCTGTCGCACTGATCGCAGTGACAGCTTCCTGGCTGTTGGCTTACGGGTAGGGCACGCGTAGCTGTACACTTGTGTCGCTTCCTGTCACTTACACGACTGAAGGAGCGGTGACAAGTTTGGCACACAACCGGTGATGGTCGAGGTCTGTTCTGCTTGTCTGGCAGACAACGATAAGCCTGGCGCCATTTGGAGCGAGAAGAGGTGGCCACTTCATACCAGTCGTCAAGTGGTTTGACGTCACTCCGAACACAGTCTCGCCACCTTTTCCGCGGACCATGGGCAGGTCTCTTGTTTGCACACACACACACACACACACACACACACACACACACACACACACACACACACACACACACACACACACACACACACACACACACACACACACACACACACACACACACACACACACACACACACACACACACACACACACACACACACACACACACACACACACACACACACACACACACACACACACACACACACACACACACACACACACACACACACACACACACACACACACACACACACACACACACACACACACACACACACACACACACACACACACACACACACACACACACACACACACACACACACACACACACACACACACACACACACACACACACACACACACACACACACACACACACACACACACACACACACACACACACACACACACACACACACACACACACACACACACACACACACACACACACACACACACACACACACACACACACACACACACACACACACACACACACACACACACACACACACACACACACACACACACACACACACACACACACACACACACACACACACACACACACACACACACACACACACACACACACACACACACACACACACACACACACACACACACACACACACACACACACACACACACACACACACACACACACACACACACACACACACACACACACACACACACACACACACACACACACACACACACACACACACACACACACACACACACACACAAACACACACACACACACTACACGTGCACGCACATATACACACACACACGTATGCACACCAACACACACACCAACAGACAACTTGAAGACACAGCTATCCGCATGGGCACATCATACAAGTAAGCAGGAAAAACATCACACTCACCCTCTCAACAAATAACGGTCCAATAACGGTGGCTGCAGGATCAGTTTTGTCGACACAACTCTCCATTTTTGCAAGAAAGTCCGACTGAAAAGCAAGAATTTCTTCCACATTG
This sequence comes from Sycon ciliatum, assembly GCF_964019385.1. NCBI lineage: Eukaryota > Metazoa > Porifera > Calcarea > Leucosolenida > Sycettidae > Sycon > Sycon ciliatum. The sequence continues at coordinate 309,276 of NC_088644.1, forward strand.
CCAAACACCAAAGCAACGGTCTCTTCATCGAACAGGCTTGTCTTCTTTCGGGCCTCAGTAATATAACCCTGTTTGTATATACACAAGGAGAAAAGAAAGGGGGGGAGAGAGAGAGAGAGAGAGAGAGAGAGAGAGAGAGAGAGAGAGAGAGAGAGAGAGAGAGAGAGAGAGAGAGAGAGAGAGAGAGAGAGAGAGAGAGAGAGAGAGAGAGAGAGAGAGAGAGAGAGAGAGAGAGAGAGAGAAAGAGCATCATTGTTTTGTAGTAGTGTTTCCAAAAGCACAATAATTTATATTAATTTTAACCAACCAACAACCCATCGCAGCCTCACTCTTTGCCAAAATGGACACAAGGGTGTCAAAACCACACGTTAGTTATCTCACCCGACATTGGTACAGAAATATGTTCCGAAGCACACTAAATATTGCCATAAACGGAAGGGAAAGCAAAACTCTCTCTCTCTCTCTCTCTCTCTCTCTCTCTCTCTCTCTCTCTCTCTCTCTCTCTCTCTCTCTCTCTCTCTCTCTCTCTCTCTCTCTCTCTCTCTCTCTCTAAAATCTAGACTGACAACCTGCTTGTTAAATCATGCACCTGCTTTCAGGCGTAAAAACCCTGTTGTAGAGGTCTCAGTCCTCATTTGTTAGACATACCTGTCTTTATAAATGTAACTTTCTCTCTCTCTCTCTCTCTCTCTCTCTCTCTCTCTCTCTCTCTCTCTCTCTCTCTCTCTCTCTCTCCCTCCCTCCCTCCCTCCCTCCCTCCCTCCCTCCCTCCCTCCCTCCCTCCCTCCCTCCCTCCCTCCCTCCCTCTCCCTCCCTCCCTCCCTCCCTCCCTCCCTCCCTCCCTCCCTCCCTCCCTCCTCTCTCTCTCTCTCTCTCTCTCTCTCTCTCTCTCTGTGATATCCGTACTAGTGAGCTACCTCACGTGATAGATCATTATCTTTCTACTCCTCTACTCTAAGTTGTATCAGCCGCGCATGCTTTTCCGTTGTGCTGCTGAGCTTCTCTGTCGTCCTAGTTCGACGTTCTAGTTTTGATCTCGAAGTCAACAGTTCCCCTTTTGTCTTGTCCTGAACTGCTCTGGTGTGATCATAATATTTGGCGACGAAGTCCTTGATTCAGCTGCCACGATGAGCACAGTAAAATCATTGAACCCGTTTGATCTGGAACCGCCTGAGTCGGTTGGCCCTCGTTGGGAGAAATGGCTGGCTCGTTTCGATAATTATTTGATTGCAGCAAACATCACGGAAGACGAGCGGCAGAGAGCCCAGCTCTTGCACGGTGGCGGTGAGGACGTGTTTGACGTCTACCTCACCTTTGACAGCAGTAGCATTACAAGTTACGACGACTTGAAGGATGCTCTGACGGCTCACTTCAGTCCGAAGCGCAACAGGGAATACGAGGTCTACTTGTTCCGTCGTGAGAAACAATCTCAGTCGGAGACCCTTGATAGCTACGTAACTCGTCTTAGGCGTTTGGGCAAGCACTGTCAATTTGCAGATATGGACACAGAGCTAAAGTCTCAGGTCGTACAGCACTGTGTGTCGTCGAAGGTACGTGAAAAGGCTTTCATGGAGAGCAGCATGTCGTTGGCAGACCTCCTTACTTATGCACGTTCAGTGGAAGTCACGATGTCGTCTGTGGCAGCCATGGCCGGGGCCAGCAGCTTCAGCAAGCCTGAACATCCCCAAGTCCATAAAGTGGAGAGGCGACACCCATCAAGTCGTGACCAGCCCAGTCCTTCCAGTAAGGCCGTTCGCAAATGTAGCGGATGCGGGGGGAAATGGCACGACAACCGCTCGGATTGCCCAGCATGGGGCAAGACGTGCAAGTCCTGCAGCAGGTCGAATCATTTCGCAAAGGTATGCCGGTCGAAGGCTGTGCATCAGTTTTCCGAGCAGAGAGCCCCGGAGTTCGCATCACCTGACCAGACGGCGGAATACAGTGCGGAGCTGCACCACACCAGTTGCTCTGGTCATGTGCGTTCCAACGTGGATCCTTATATGTGTAGTGTGAGTCTGGCTGGCACCCCTGTTGTGTTTGAGATAGACACCGGAGCGGCAGTAACAATAATCAACAAAGCGGAGTACCAGACACTGGCGTCGAAAGATACCAAGCAGCAACTCCCCAGTCTGGAGACGAATGACCTGCCGAGCCTTAGGTCGTATGCTGGCAAGATCATACCAGTTATTGGTCGTCTCATCTGCAATGCCCGCCATGCGAAGAACTCGGCTCAGCTGACCATGTTTGTCGTCGAGGGTTCTGGTCCGAATCTGTTGGGTAGAGACGCGCTGCAGACGCTAAAGCTCAACTGGAACCGAGTCTTCAATGTCACCGGAGATCTGAGCAGTGACCTCCTGAGCAAGCATCCTGATGTTTTCAAGCCCGGACTAGGCACCTGGAAGCACGGCAGTGTCAAGCTTGCAGTCGACCGCAATGCTAGACCTCGCTTCCTGAAAGCTCGCTCTGTGCCTTATGCTCTACAGTCTGCCGTGGAGAAGGAGCTGGACAAACTAGTCGACAACAATGTCATTCAGCCAGTCGAATTCGCTGAGTGGGCAGCACCGATTGTGCCAGTTCTCAAGAGCAATGGCCAAGTCCGCATCTGTGGTGATTACAAGTGCACTGTTAACCAGGCAGCCAAGACAGATAAGTACCCATTGCCGAACATAGAGGATTTGTACGTGAAACTTGCTAATGGCTGTTGCTTCACCAAGCTGGACCTCAGTCAAGCTTATCTCCAATTACCACTGGATGAACAGTCTAAACTTCTTACCACCATCAACACCACGAAGGGACTGTTTGTGTACAACCGACTGCCTTTTGGTGTGTCTTCGGCCCCGAGCATATTTCAACGTACGCTCGACCAATTGCTAGCTGGAATACCAATGGTCGTGATCTACTTGGATGACATCCTTGTCTCTGGCACAACTCGTGAAGAACACGACAAACATCTGAACATGGTTCTGGAACGTCTCAACGCAGCTGGATTGCGTTTGAACCGCACCAAATGTTCATTTGCAAGGTCCTCTGTGACATTCTTAGGTCACATCATCGATGCATCTGGAATTAAGCCCACCAAGGAGAAAGTGCAAGATGTCATTGATGCAAGGGCTCCTACCGACGTCCAAGAGCTGAGAAGCTACCTCGGACTAATCAACTACTACCACAAGTTCATTCCTAACCTGAGCTCAGTACTTGCTCCGTTGTATGAACTATTGTCTTCCAAGAGTTGGGACTGGTCTCACCGTCAACAGTCCGCATTCGAGAGTAGCAAGAAGCTGCTCATTGACTCACCCGTCCGTGTGCATTACGACCCTAAACTACCAATTATTGTGAGCTGTGATGCCTCACCGTACGGCATTGGTGCAGTTTTGTCGCATGTTGTCAATGGCGAGGAGCATCCGGTAATCTTCGCATCGCGTACCCTGTCGTCAGCAGAACGAAACTACGCACAGATTGAGAAGGAAGGCCTCGCCATGGTTTTCGCTGTCAAGCGATTCCACAAGTACCTGTATGGCCAATCATTCACTCTTCAAACAGACCACAAACCTCTGCTGGGTTTGTTCAGTGAGTGTCGGCCCGTTCCTGCTATGGCCAGCGGTCGTATTCAGCGTTGGGCGCTGATGTTAGCCAACTATGACTATGAGCTACAGTACAAGCCCGGCAAATCGAATGGAAACGCGGATGGTCTCAGTCGTCTGCCGGCACCAACGCCAGAATTCCAGGTTCCCGTGCCGGCTGAAACAGTTTTGTCAAGGACTGTTTTGGACGGAACTCCCGTAACATCATCGAGCGTTGCGCAATGGTCTCGCCGTGATCCAGTGCTTGCATTAGTTCTTAAGTACGTCCAGGAAGGCTGGCCTAACGACGTGCATAGTGATTACCAAGCGTACTACCGTCGTCGAAGTGAACTCTCTATCATCGATGGGTGCTTACTGTTGGGGTCTCGCGTTGTCATTCCGCCCCAAGGCCGAGAAAAGTTACTGGAAGAGTTACATTTCAGCCATCCCGGCATAACCAGAATGAAGTCGCTCGCCCGCAGCTACGTCTGGTGGCCATCGATCGATGCCGAAATTGAACTCAAGGTCCGCAGCTGTGAGCCATGTCAAGCAACCCAGAAGTCTCCAGCACTACAGCCATTGCATCCCTGGGAGTGGCCAGGCAAACCCTGGACCCGACTGCACATTGATTATGCAGGCCCTGTGGAAGGCAAGATGCTACTTGTGATCGTCGACAGCCACAGCAAGTACATCGACGTGCACGCCGTTCCATCTGCTACGTCGACAGCTACCATTGGCAAGCTTCGTGAGTGTTTCGCTACACATGGTCTTCCGCAACAGCTTGTCTCGGATAATGGCTCAGTGTTCACCAGCTCGGAGTTTCAACAATTCTCCTCAAGTAACGGTATCAAGCATACCTTGGTTTCACCCTACCATCCAGCAAGCAACGGTCTTGCTGAACGAGCAGTTCAAACAGTCAAATCCGGCTTGAAGAAATTGTCAGGTGCTGGTGGAGACCTAGCGTCACGGTTACACCGCTTTCTGTTTCATTATCGCTTAACGCCTCAGTCAACAACAGGCCAGTCACCATTTCAGCTGCTTATGAACCGCACGCCACGTTCTCGTCTTGACCTGACGTTTCCAGATACATCAGCACGTGTCTTGAACAGGCAAGGTGCTGCTGTTGACCGTCGCACAGCTCGGGCGTCGGATCTCTGTTGTGGTGATGCTGTTTGGGTGATTAACTTCACATCGACGCCTAAATGGATGCCTGGTGTGCTGGAAGAATGTCTTGGTCCAGCCACGTTTACTGTACGTCTGGATGATGGTCGCATATGGAAGCGCCATGCTGATCACATTAGACGCCGTCTTCCGTCCGAGGGAGGAGAAATGCTACCCGAGAGTGCAGGCATATCCGACCGGTCATCACCGCCATCGACTTCAACTTCAACTTTGGCAACTGCACAGCCGCCGTCACATGCAGATGCCGAATCACCACAGCCGTCACAGCCAGAGGTTGCCGCCAGCCGCCAGGATGTGGAATCAACATCGCTATCCTCTTCTGCATCTGCTGCACCTTCTGCTGAATCTTCTACTCAGTCTTCTGCTATCTCTGTTAATTCTCCTTGCTCTAATCTGCGCAGGTCTACACGCTCAAGGAAGTCCCCTGATCGTATGAACTTGTAACTGCAGACCTGCTGGGTTTTGCGTTCAGCTCTCTGTTGATATTTGCAGTTCCTTAGTGTTGTACATTGAACTCGCTTCTCGTATCAGCAACAAATTATAGTGAACTCATTTCTCATACTATTGCCTATGTGTTCCTCATCTAATGGTGGAGGGATGTGATATCCGTACTAGTGAGCTACCTCACGTGATAGATCATTATCTTTCTACTCCTCTACTCTAAGTTGTATCAGCCGCGCATGCTTTTCCGTTGTGCTGCTGAGCTTCTCTGTCGTCCTAGTTCGACGTTCTAGTTTTGATCTCGAAGTCAACAGTTCCCCTTTTGTCTTGTCCTGAACTGCTCTGGTGTGATCATAATACTCTCTCTCTCTCTCTCTCTCTCTCTCTCTCTCTCTCTCTCTCTCTCTCTCTCTCTCTCTCTCTCTCTCTCTCTCTCTCTCTCTCTCTCTCTCTCTCTCTTTCTCTCTCTCTCTCTGAAATCTAGCAACTTATTCAAGGTTAGGGTTGGAGTAACCGTTAGGATATGACTGGTGTCACTAGCTATATGACAATGTGTGTTCTTGCAGTCCACTTGCAGTCCACTTGCAGTCCACTTGCAGTACACTTGCAGTACACTTGCAGCACACTTGCAGCACACTTGCAGCACACTTGCAGCACACTTGCAGCACACTTGCAGCACACTTGCAGCACACTTGCAGCACACTTGCAGCACACTTGCAGCACACTTGCAGCACACTTGCAGCACACTTGCAGTACACTTGCAGTACACTTGCAGTACACTTGCAGTACACTTGCAGTACACTTGCAGCACTGCAGCAGCACTCACCTCCACGATATCTTTCAAGTGGCCCACGTAACACCTCTCTGAATTCAGTATCTCCTCTATGACCATCCTGCGTACACAGGGTTGAGATGATAATGGCGTTGCTATTGATGCTGATGATGACGACGAGGTGATTTGGGTTGCAGACGGTGTTGGCGAAACGCTCTGGAAAACTCGTAACTAGTGGATACCGATACCAACAACAACAACAACAGCAACAACGACGACAACAACGACGACGACGACGACAACAACAACAACAACAGCAGCAGCAGCAGCAACAACGCAGACACATACAAGTAGTCGATACGTACATTATCTCTTAATTTTCTGTCAAAAAATCCTATATGTAGGATTTGAAAATGTGTGACTTTTATGCCGTTGTTATTGGTCATCATGACCAATACTCAGGCGAAGCGCCAGCACCCCAAATCAAGACTTTTTTTATTTTCCGTGGCGGGAAATCGAGCTTTTCCAGGTATCTACAGCCTGTAGAAATTCAACGCTGAGAATTTCCAACTATTGTCCGGCTTTGGTCCTCTGCCACCGACCTATCCTTTGAAGGAGAATGCTGAAACCAGTTGGTTGCTCTTCAGCAGTTCTTTCTCTATCGTATACATATTTTTGTATGTCGACACATGCCGTGTGCGACGACGTAGACACTTCTCAGCACTTGAGTGACTTGAATTTGGCCATGATGACCGAATGTCATTGGACCGTGGAGTCGAGTAGAGGGCTCAGGCTCGATCGGCACAACGGGTACGTATAGCACAATGGTAGGGCTAATGATATATCAAGTTGTTTGCTGTGCACAACCTTGGGGCGGAATTCGGCACGAAATTCTCTGCTCGCCAACTGTTGAATATACCATGCAATACGTAGGTTTAAACTCATGTTACAGTGCTATCACGGTTGCAACCCTCTTTCAAATGGTGACATAGCCAACAACCACATAATCCATATCAAATCTTGCCCCTTGTTTTCTTTCTAAGGCCACCCTTTCTTTTTTCGTTGTTTAACGTCCGCGCCCGCGTACCTTTTTGCCTCCGACCGAAAAAAAAAACAAGAAAGTAGTAGTACCAATAATATGCGAAGTTGTAAATACATGATTGTGTAGTTTCACAGTGTGCCGATCATGACCTTACAATGTAAACTTATAATCTTGCCTCCCGGGCATGCATGCCTTTGTCTTGTGTTCTTTTTCTTTTTTTTGCTGGCTTTTAAATATCGTACGGTGTGTGTCCTAGTAAAAATCCAGATGTAATGAATTCATGACATGCTAACTCCATGCTATGTACCTGTTTTGTTGGATTCATCAGGCATGTGCTCCAATGTACCATCAAAGAGTGTTGTTCTATGCCTGCAAGTGCCGTTAGACCCAGATATATTGTATATATCACATGCTTTACTGGTCAAAATGTTTGATTGGGGTTTCCAGTTTTTGGAATGGGCTTTTGTTTTTTTTCCGCCCTCCCGCGTACCTTTTCGCGAAAAAAAGGACGTTAAACAATGAATTAACAAAGGGTGGCCTAAGTGTGAATAATAGAAATAATACCAGTCCTAATCATTGGAAAATGCAAATCACGGTCTATTATCGACACATCATACTGTCGCGGACATGGAAATCCAGTCGATTGACCGGGGCCGGCGCCCTCAGCGTGTACAGAACGTTGCATGGAGTGCACATGTTGATCCAATGCGACCATCAGCAGCGCATGATAAACCGTGCTACGGCTTCATGGCCAGCCCCCTGGGGCCGCTATACATGCGACCTGATTTCCATGTCCACGACAGTAGTACCATGCAGCCTGGTAGTGCATTTGGAGCAGGAAAGTGAATGGTAGCACTGCGGTGGTGGACACATGAGCTGATGACAACCATCGTCGTCTTGTTGGTTTGCGTTGTCTCCAGTTCATTGCAGGTTGAACGAGGAATGAACGTCTACTCTTTCTTTCCAAAACTGGCTGGGCACACGCCAATGAGACGGAAGCTAGTGCCAAACCAGTCCTTGGAAGTTTTGTTGTGCTGCTGGACTTTCAATCATCATGTAAAGTATATTCCGGTTTCTGAGTCTTCGTGTGCGCCTGAAGAGCTACACTGTGTAGAGATGTTGGAAGTTTATCCTGCTCACGACACTGCACCAAGTACAAGCACTTCCTCGGCGCTGCCTGAGCCCTTTTCTGTGTTTACTGTGACCAGGAGAAGTAACTAGTAATTTGGAGCTTGAGCTGGAACGCTGGTGCTCTCTCTCTCTCTCTCTCTCTCTCTCTCTCTCTCTCTCTCTCTCTCTCTCTCTCTCTCTCTCTCTCTCTCTCTCTCTCTCTCTCTCTCTCTCTCTCTCCCTCTCTCTCTCTCTCTGTCACGTTCTGCCACTGTCCGAAACCGGTGCATGTGCTAGCATGTCGAAGCGCATTGTGTCTGAGTCACGTACTCACTCTCCTGCTCCTCCCTCATATGCCCAAGACAGTATGACCAACTGTGAATACAGTTCATGCCCATATGTGAGCTTGTGTGATTCTCTGTTGTAAGCTGCCACGTGTGTACTTGCACGTGTTGTGTACATGTGTGTGTGTGTGTGTTTGTGTGTGCGTGTGTGTGTATCTATGGGACTGCGTTCTCCTATTCTCTCTCCGGTGCCTTCGAGGCCCATGCAACCCTTGTGGCAGTGGCTCGACAGCACAGGGCAGGTGTGTGTGTGCGCACGTGCATGTGTATATGTGTGTGTGTGTGTGTGCGCGCGCGCGCGCGCGTGTGCATGCGCATGTGTGGGTGTACGCGCGTGCATGCAGATGTGTGTGTGGGGGTGTGCGCACGCTGATGCTCAGCTCTCCAGAATTATGTCCGTGTGCGTAGCCAGTGTATGGTGGCAACATAGCCTTCCTTCATGTATATGTGTATGTGCATACTATTTGGGATGCTTTACTGTTTTTGGTGGGATCCAGTTACATAGTTTTCTGTTCAATTATTAATGTTTATACAGCTGCTGTATTTGTAGTGCAACTTTATGTCTTTCTGCTGGTCAAATTGTCGTCTTGATGGTGTTCTAATACTGATATACATAGAAAATATTACCCTCAGAAAGTGTGCTCGTTGTGAAGTTGTCCTTCTTTGGGCTCAAACCATTGCTCGTGTATAGGTAGATACATATCAGTGGGTTCAATTGGTGGCGAGAGGTCAGCCTAAATTGTTTGGGGCGGAATTCGGCACGAAATCCACGCTGAGTACTTTTTGACAACGAGTTGCGTCGGTCTTGAAAACTCTGGCGAGAAAGCAAGGAAAATGATGTCGCTTGGAGCTTTCCGCGAAACTTAGGGCAGCTAATGCCCGCACCTTCCCAAACATTGCCTCGGAACAAGACGATACCACCAGGGAAGCTCTTGTGAGTAAGTGATAAAATAGTCTCTTTTTGGCGATATTGAGCTGAGTTTCAAATTTCCCGGGCCTGGGGTCGGATTTGGAAAATAAAAGTGCAACTTTTAGGGCTCTTTTTCGGTGCTGGCGCTTCGCCTGTACTAACAGCATTATGGTTTTCATGGAAGTTGTAAAATTTACAACTTCCATGAAAACCATTATGCTGTTAGTATTTTTTCAAATTCTTGCTGAAAATGGGTATTCATCGGAAATATTATCGTCCTATGAATCTAAAAAGTGAACATTCATGCCTCAAACATATTAAATATGTTTGAGGCATGAATGCTCACTTTTTAGATTCATAGGACGATAATATTTCCGATGAATACCCATTTTCAGCTAGAATTGGAACTTTGAGCAGCATTTTTCAGCTATTGTCATGGAAAGGACTGAAGCAGTGAATGTTCAGAAGAACATTACAGGTGTGGCGCAGGGTGGTTTCATGACGACGTATCGCACATGCCAGCGTGAAACTACCAGTTTTAAGGATAAAACAAGGTCCAATCAAATCTCAAAATCCTATATATAGGATTCGAAAAATAGGGCACAAGCCGTAGTAATATTGGGCAAGGAGATGAGCCTGAGATGTTAGTATTTAAAAAAATTATCTTATTCAACTCTCAATATCTACTATTAAAGCCCTAGCAAGGAAGAATTGGTCACATACGTTTTGCTATTCTCGTGCCACACTCATTTTGAGTTAAAAATATGACCAAAATCCTATACTGTAAATCAACAAATTTTCGCCAGTGAAAAACTTTCGCCGATCTCCAAAAATCGCTTTTCGCCGCCACTAAACTTTCGCCGTAGGCGGACAAGAGTCCAAAAAAGTGATCGATGTTTCGTGTGTGCATGTACTAGTAGTATAGTAGTACAAAGGTCTGTGTAGTTTATAGACCCTGTCTACTGTACGCAGTTTTTACAGAGAGCCTGGCGGCATAAGAGTGACCCAAACTGATATTTGGTTCTGGTGGCAAATTTTGGCTGGCGATTAAATTTGGCCGATTGACATCGACCGGCGAAATCAGCGAAATTAAATCGCCAGCGAAAATTTGTTGATTTACAGTATATAGGATCTAGCAAATTAAGAGATAAATGACGCCTCCGATATCATAGATTATGCAGCCACTTGGCCAGTGGCAACAAAGCATCAGTAGAAATAGCAGCACCGGCACATCAGGATCAACAGCAACATCAGGAGCTTACCCGCACATAATTAGCGGGAAACCATCCAGTTGTGCCATTAGCAGTTCCTCCCCACCACTCATCATCCTCCATATCAGTCACTTCAATCGTGTCTCCAACAACAAAGGACAACTCTTCTGGATCAACTGCCACATAGTCCCACAAAGCATCAGCAAAGATCGAGTTCATGAACGCGACTTCATTAGTTGCAAATGCCTAAACACAGCCAAAAACAGAGAGGAAATACACAGGAGGAACAACAGCAATGCACATTCAATGCATGTTCTCGTATGCTACATGTAACTACAGATGCGTTTTTAAACAATGTGTGATGACTCCACTCATGAGGATAGGTAATACATGTAAATAGTTCAAAATTTCAAAGGAAACAAACACACAGTCTACCCATGAATACACAACACTTGAACAGTGAAGATGATTCAGCGCACTCTCACATGTCCCGTAGAAACTACACCACCACCTACACATACGATGGGGAACCCCCTTTTCACATGACGCTATGCTACAGTACTGTCGGGCACCGAAGAACGGACCGCCGAAGAAGAACGACCAGGCTAGAATTTCAACAATTTTTTAGAACGGTGTAGGCTGGATTTTTGCAGATAAGAACGGAGAGTGTAATGTACACTATAATGTACACTCAGACGTATAACTCTGCATAAAGGTACATGAAAGGCTGTAACATGGAATAAGAAAGAAACTGCTGTGTTCAAACAAATGGCGAGGAGACAATAATTTGATAACCGCAAGCTCGTCTTACTGCTGTGTTCGCTAAAGATAAGAACGGGCTAGGCTAGAACCCTGACCCCCGTTCTTCAGCCCCCGACAATATTGTACGACAATTGGATAGAAAATGGCAAGGCTGACAGCAACAGTTTTATAGGGATACTTCCACTCATCTCTTCTAAGATGCTTCTCGAAAACCTGAGGGCAATCCAAACGCCCCCTAAAAGTGCATGCAAATGCAACACACAAGTGCAGGTATGACTAAATTAATCCCATGTTTCTAGCTAGGCTAGAACCCTGACCCCCGTTCTTCGGCCCCCGACAATATTGTACGACAATTGGATAGAAAATGGCAAGGCTGACAGCAACAGTTTCATAGGGATACTTCCACTCATCTCTTCTAAGATGCTTCTCGAAAACCTGAGGGCAATTCGAACGCCCCCTAAAAGTGCATGCAAATGCAACACACAAGTGCAGGTATGACTAAATTAATCCCATGTTCCGGCCAGGTTCCACTGCGAAAAGTAAAACTGCTCCAGCTGTTCTGGCCTCGAGGCCAGAGCAAGCAGACCATGTTTGGGCTGATCCAATTCAGGCTCAGTACCAAGAAAACACTCTGTTCTGGCGCATCTTGTTGCAGGTTGTACCAACGAAGCATGCCCTCATACAACATGGTCTCTTTGCTGGGAAAATAACTCCTTCTCAGCAAAGTTTAGGACAACGCCCATCCTCAGAGCGAAACAACTCCGTTTTGTGTTTTTTGTCTCTTTCCCTCAAACCAGTTAATATTTTGTGTTTTTGTTTAGTTTAATTGCTTCACCCTGGGGATTATCCATGCCAGTCAATCCAGTGAAGAAGGAGACATGCAGTAAGGAGGTCATGTACTATGATGAGTGCTGAGATTGAGTAATCTAGACAGAAGCCATCTCAAATATGACCCGTTTGCCAAGTACTTCAGTAGCACATACAACCAATCGACACAATACAGGAGAATACAGGAGAGGCAGCATAGACTACCGCGATGTTGTGCTTGAGCACACCGGCACTATACATGTGTATGTGTGTGTATATGCGAGTGCATGCGTGCGTGTGCCTGTTTGGCAATGAAAGAGAGAGAGAGAGAGAGAGAGAGAGAGAGAGAGAGAGAGAGAGAGAGAGAGAGGAGAGAAAAAATTCAAGTTCGCCACACTGTACAATTTGCACAGCAGACGCGTGTGCACGTACCTCAAAGTCCCCCGGCAACAACTTGCCACTGCGATTGAGGAGGGTACTCATTGCCTTGTAGCGTGGGTGACTGGTGACCTCTCCACAATGTTCAGCAGCAGTGGACACAGGTGGATGACTAATGTCACCAAGACATATTCTGACAGAACGCAATTGCTCAGCAGACGCACTCATAGGGAGCCTACCGCTGCCACCATTTCTGACACCAGGACTTTTACTAGAGAGAGTACAATGTGGTGAGGGTAACTGTGTTATCGATGTTGATGATGCCAGTGATGCCGGAGCCTCCACCTGCCTGTTACGGCGAACTTCAGTACCCATATTGCAGATGCCCACTGTGTTCTCTTACTGTAGCCAGTCTTAGAGCTCTAGCATCCACCACCGACAGTCACACTGAGAGTCACATCTACACACATCTACACACACTCAAATAGGGGCAATGATCAAACTGCACTGCACTGCACTGCACTGCAAGAAAGAACACACCAAAACACACACACACACACACACACACACACACACACACACACACATACACATACACTCTCTCACACACAGTAACAGCATACGCAGCACCATCAGCATACACAGCAGAAAACAGCTGATCAGTGCTGTCAACAATACTGAAAGACGACTGCCATTTAATGTGTAACTTCCAACAGATGGCGGTGCGTGACTACAGCAGCTTGTCTCATTCAACTGACAGGCATTTGAAAGTGATCTTGGTCAAAATGAAAAACAGCTTTTCACATGATAACCTTGACACACAAAATGTTGCAATATGTTTTATTCAGCCCATCGGAGCCAAGCGCCTTCTGGAAGCATTCCCTCACACATGGTACAGCCAAGAGCCTAGTGGAAGCACTCCCTCGCACATGATACAGCCAAGAGCCTAGTGGAAGCATTCCCTCAAGCTTGGCAGGAAGCATGTGTTCAACGTAGGAGCAACTCACTTCAGCTTGGTCTTTGCCATACAAAAGAAACTTCAGTGCAATGGGAATGGCCACAAAACTATACAAATTGTATGTTACGGGCAATATATCTCACGTTTGGCGTTTCTATTGATGACATGTTGGCATGCCAGCTGCCATCACATTTATACCGATGTCCCCTATCACATTTATTACATTTATACCGATGTCCCCTATCACATTTATTACATTTATACCAATGTCCCCTATCACATTTATACCCATGTCCCCTATCACATTTATACCCATGTCCCCTATCACATTTATACCAATGCCCCCTATCTCATTTATACCCATGTCCCCTATCACATTTATACCCATGTCCCCTATCACATTTATACCCATGTCCCCTATCACATTTATACCCATGTCCCCTATCACGTTTATACCAATGTCCCCTATCACATTTATACCAATGTCCCCTATCACATTTATACCAATGTCCCCTATCACATTTATACCGATGTCCCCTATCACATTTATACCAATGTCCCCTATCACATTTATACCAATGTCCCATATCACATTTAATACCGATGTACCCTATCCAGAGGGGTAAGCAGCAGCATTTGGCCTTGTCCAGATTATTATCAACCACCACACTACATCATACCGTTGCGCTCCCCGGCCGGCCTCAACATGTTGCCGCAGCACGCCATCAGCAAAACGACGCAGCAACATGTTGAGGTCGGCCGGAGAGCGCAACGGTGTGGTGTGGTGGTTGATAATAGTCCCCTATCCAGATTCTTCTAGTGTTGACAGGGGGGCTGACTGCAGCCTGTGACTGGTGCAGCCAGTAGAACAGACACTGTATCTAATGACGGTGTACTAGTATGTAGTATGGTATGTATAAGCAACACAGTCTGCCGGCAGACACTAGTAGTCCAATGCATACTACTACTACTCTCTACTGTATACACATCTGCATGTATAGCCCATGTACTGTACAGCCCATGTACTGATGTACTGTACAGCCCATGTACTGATGTACTGTATAGCCCATGTACTATGTACTGATGTAGTCCGCTTACACAGTGCTGTCAAAAAAGGATCATCATACTCATGGACCCATTATTATTATTATTATTATTATAGTCGTGTCAGTGTACAGTCAGACCTCGCATAACCGCACACATCCGTTTTCCACAAAAATATCCGGATAGGCGAGGGAACCGGATAATCGAACACACATACTGTATGTAAGCATGGCATATGCTGTACATTTGTAACCAACTATTTTCTTCCGGATGGCAAGGGATCCGGATAAACGAGGACCGGATAAGCGAGGTCTGACTGTAGTACCCTAAACCATACACTGCATGATGTATGTCAGTGTAGTACCCTAAACCAAACACTGCATGATGTATGTCAGTGTAGTACCCTAAACCATACACTGCATGATGTATGTCAGTGTAGTACCCTAAACCAAACACTGCATGATGTATGTCAGTGTAGTACCCTAAACCATACACTGCATGATGTATGTCAGTGTAGTACCCTAAACCAAACACTGCATGATGTATGTCAGTGTAGTACCCTAAACCAAACACTGCATGATGTATGCAAAATATTGAGGTAGAGTAAAACCTGTGTTTGCCAGACCCCGTTCCAAACAGCATCTTCCAGACCCCGTTCCAAACAGCATCTTCCAGACCCCGTTCCAAACAGCATCTTGACTGGAAAAACTGGCATGCACCAAAGTGCTGTGGATCAAACTATTACTTGCACCTAGGCTCTGGTCCAGTCTGGATCAAACTATTACTTGCACCTAGGCTCTGGTCCAGTCTGGATCAAACTATTACTTTTATCTAAGGACAGATTGCGCTGCACCAAGACACCAAGACACCAAGACCACCAAGACTGCACCAAGACTGCACCAAGACACCAAGACTGCGTCCAGTTAAGTTAATAAGGGGAGGTCTTAGTGTACTGCAGTTCAAATCTAGACCAGCATAATTCTAATACTACAGACATTCGAACTGTTACACATGGATAATGCTGGCACTGTCGTCGGCTGAGGGCCAATAGCGTCAATATGATAATGCCAAATAACGTGCAACTATAGTCCATTCAAAAAGATTAGCAATCAGGTTTTGGTCTTAAAAAGTATGAAGATAAGAGAAATTTGGACAACAAAGTACATAGAATGGCTTGTTAGGACACGGCAAATTGTTCTGTGAAGGTTTCGGAACAATTGGACCAGCCGTTAAGGAGTTAGAAATTCGGCCAGGTTTCCGGCCTTTTCCCATGGTTTACAATTTGCCCTGGATGTCAGTATCGATTTTTTATCAAAACCCACGATTTATCCCCTCCTTTTTGGCCTTGTGGTTATGAATGCTGTCTGCTGACCATGAAGTTGTGAGTTCAAATCCAATCTACACTCAGACGTCTCTTATCCGGGCACCTTGGGACCGGGCACTGCCCGTATCTCAGATTTGCCCGTATCTCAGGATAACTCATCTACCATGTATGATATCATTTTTTGAAGAAGTATATTTGGCACGTATTGCACATGTTGAGGATACAAAAGGAACCCATTGATAAAAATGTGGGGATTACACAGGTTGGCAGTGAAACATAAGCACTTCCACATACGGAAAAAAGTTCAAAAAACCCAAATTCGACGCATTTGTGCTATAGGAACTCAAGCTGAAGGTGCCCGGTAGAGAGACGTGCCCGTATCTGAGGCGTCCGGATAAGAGGCGTTTGAGTGTATCTTGAAGTCAAACTTTTTTTTCATTGTTTTGGTGATCACGCTGGTACAAAAAGTACAAGCCAAAGAAGGTGGCTGCGCCAAACGACTTGTTGTTGGAGCTCGCGTTTCCTGCCGAACTTACTGACACTTGACTGGTTCACGCCATGTGAACACACCCACAACACTGAAACGGTGTGCGTGAACACGGAAGTCATTGCGCTGTAGCTACGTGTTGTTGAATACAACGGCACATCGATCGATCGATTTCTCTTTGAGAATTATTTTAGTATTTCAAGATCGCCAATTTATTTGAATTTAGGAGTCAACGCCGTCTTCTATCAGCTTTCACAGGCGTCTGCTTTTCTCAAAATGTCGTCGAAGTCACACGGATAGCTTTGCCAAGTCATGGCCTTGGGAATGAGTCTGTGTCGATGTCGTTTTCGTCACATCGTGAGAGTAAATTGCATCGCAGCTTAAAGAAATTGGGCACGAAACCCATCCCGCTCGTCAACATTCACCACACTTTCGACATGTCCACTCCATATCGATACGAGGAAGAACTCGTTTGTTGTAAACCAGACGTACATGTACCGACGTGAGTGAGTTGTCTATTTTTTATGCTTTCGCGCGGATTATTTCTTCGAGTTCACAGTGAGTTTTTCCAGTCAGCTCTCGAGCGCGCATACGGTAAGACGGCAAACTCCCCGGGCGATCGCCAGGATTGCTAATCTTTTTGAAACTGACTGTAGACTTGAGAGGGCATCAGGGAAGTTGCATACAAAGTTCAAAGTTGTACGGTTGTGACTTGTATTCCTGCATGCAGAGCTCAGGGCCTGCCATGTACACATTGTAGTATAATGTGTATGCAACTTGTGTGCGATGCCCTCTCAAGTCCAGTTGTATGTTATTTGGCATATCATCTATACAGGATCGCAAGAAATTCGGCATGTGCAGAACTAAGTTACTTCAGAACTGTGGCAGTTACTAGCATACTTGGGTATTATCACGTTTCATAATTATTATCATTATTATTATCGTTACCGTATTACTATTATGGTGAGGGTGATTAATTGATTGATGCTCATTGAACACTGCCTGTTGAACAGGCGGTGCCGGCCGGGGCACGATAACAGCATCCGGTCTTATCTCTACCATGGGGCCGAAGTCAACACATCGCGATATCGGTACACCAGAACACATGCAATGAACTAAGTTACTTACCTAACAAGCTAGGAGCTTTAGAAAGGCCATGCTCGCTTCACAATAGACTGGCACGATACTTCAGAACAATACATCAAGGTCGAGGTTGAATCCTTTTCCACGATTTCAGGGCCAGGCACTTCCCCCATGGCAAACCAAACGATATCCAGAGGGAGCCGGAGAAAGCGAAAGCTTCCGTCTCCGAACTATCGGAAGAGCAGGCTAGGCAACTACAAAATTAATTACCGGTACTACAAAATCGTACGAACTACAAAATCGTGCACACTTTGTGAATTAGCACTGGTGCGTTTCCTATCCGACTCACTGCCAAGTGATCCTTCTCTGGATATGCGGATGGCCCCGGGTAAGAAATTATAAAGAGCCTCTCGAGAGGAAGCCTCGAAGTACAGCTTCTAGCAAGTGTCACTCAGGCACCATGACATGTCCCCATCATCAAAGAATCTTTTGTGACAGCTACCAAAAACTGCAAAAAGTCAGCTTTTCTTTCACAGTTTCCGAAAAGAAATCCGTCTTGTCGACGCAGCTAGCCCATCCATGCATGCCCAAAAGGCCATGTACGTACAGTATGCACGGGGTATATCACGGGGTATATCTACGACACATTCATGCGCGCATATGCTGCTTTATTTTTATGCATGCATATGCATGTGCATCATGATATCAATGCATTGCCCACACGTGTGTACACGTGGACATGACATGCGTAGATCTATGCGCGCCGCAAATTATTTGCGTAGATCTAGATCTACTACAACTATGTTACTTGTACAAGCTACACCGTATAGCGCAGGCGTAGGCGTGGGTCTACACTTTTGATCTACACACGTGCACAGTCAGTCGTGTGTCTGTGAGTATGCTGATCATGTGGTTGCTGACTTCATTCGCTATGATTCAGCTTCCAGACTTCCGTCCAGGGAGTATTACAATCAGGGAGTAGTAAAATACATATGTATTTTACTACTCCCTGATTACTACGAACTCCCTGCATGCTTCCGTCTTCGGACTTCCGTCTTCAGACATTTTTTGCAAATGGTTGCCATGGCAACTGAAACGTCTCTTTTACGTGCAATTCACTGTGCCACGACGAAATATTACCAAGAAGAACACAACACGAAACGAATAGAGTGAAGCCCGCATTCGTATGGTACATGTACATGTACACAGTAACACGGATACGCAATATCCATAATACTACATGTATTTCACTCGTTCTATTTCATGAGTATTTTAATGGCTCTCACTCGAGTCTCAGGCTGCTTTTACACAGAAACGAAATGGAACCAAAACGCGCTGACCTCGAATCGTTTTCACTAAACCATTTACACGAGAACGGAAAATCACTTTGAACCGTTTACGAAAACGGAAAACGGACGAAGAGGCTGGAGTTGGGACGCGCTGGCCTGGCACAACTTGGGGTGGGAAGTGGCACGCTAAGTTAGTTGGAGCTGGCTAGCTCATGAGCGCTGTTAGTGTACGTGGTTTGAATATTTCCCGTACGCACAAATTGGTTTCCATGACCGCGTTCCGTTTCCAATCGTTTTCATCGTTTACACGAGAACGAAAACGTTTTAGTTTCCATTTCGTTCCGTTTCGGGTGCGCTTTCGTGAGTTGTCTTGTAAATGATACTAGTAGGTTGAAACGCAACGATAACGTTCCGTTTCGGTCGCACTTCGTTGCCGTGTAAACTTCACCGATGCTGCTCATGGCGACCACAAATTGGGCTGGATTGTTTGCATTTGCGGATACTCGGTGCCGATGGCCTCGCAGACTGGCAACAGCAGCACGGATGAGGCCGAAGCTGAGCTTGCAGCGGATATACGAGATGGTGGCAGAGTACGGCTCCTCAGTGCTTCTTGTCGGCGAGCATCGATGCCAGCCAGCGAGCATAGAGTGCCGCCGCAGCTTTGCCACACCCTTTCACACTCAGAGTTCAGACTCCGGTCTTCAGACTTCAATCTTCAGACTTCCGTCTTCGGTAGGGCTTGGCGGATAATGCCGGCAGAAAAATTGGCAGAATTCGGTACTTTTTCTGGTAAGTTTCATGCATGTTTGGTATGTGGATAAAGAAATGGAGCAGAATTCGAGGAATTGCCCGCCATAAGGTTTGTATGGTTCTGCCAATTTCGGTGCAAAAAAAGCAGAATCTGCCACCTTCTCGAGCATTATCCGCCAAGGCCTAGTCTTCGGACTTCAGACTTCAGACTTCAGCCGGTCTTCAGAGCCGGTCTTCAGACTTCAGACTTCCGCCTTCAGTCTTCAGTCTTCCGACTTCGATCTTCGGACATCAGACTTCAGCCAGTCTTCCGACTTCAGACATCTCTTCCACTCAAATTAGACTGGTCATAACTTTTAAAAGAGTAATCGGCAAGCCTACAGTGATATATCGACTATTGTGATCAAATTTTCACTTCAAAACCACTCAATTGCATACATTTTGGATCGTTTATAGTAATTGATAGTACCTGCAGAAAACTCTGGGAAACTGAGATTTTGTAAATGCTGTGTACTAGGGTTACCGGGTGTTAGCGGCCGTCGTGAGTTCCCTTTGGGAACGGACACGATACTTCACTTTTTTTTTACTTTACTACAAGCAGTGTAGTCATGGAGTAGATGCAGATAATCATAGTGTTATTTTGCATTAACAAGTCTTGGTAAGGTATTTTACATGTCACTTATTTATACTGCAACATGGAAAAATGTGGGCACAAGTAAGTTATGCGATCGAGTCCACCAACTAAACCAGATTTTTGAACAGTCAGACGCGCACAATCTAGCACAAAACTGACAAGGAGTACTGGGACTTTCCACCGCATGAAAGTCAGCTTGAGCACTGCGCCATCGAGCCGAGCACAAACTACAAGGCTTCATGGAATGCTGGTCTGGTACAATAACGGGATAGCAATTTTTCTTGGCTCACCATCTGAGTTACTAATTTGATAATTATAGTGCATACCTGTGTTGTCTATGTCATCATCACTATTAAGTTGTAAAGTTATCACTTACATAGACTTAATGTACTCTTGGTACTACCCTGTCCATGCACTACAGTACTAGTCAGTAGTGATAATCATCTACTTGTATAGTGATCAGTTCACACTTTTTCAAATACCAACGCTATAGCCGATCTCTACCTGTACAAGTAACATGGCTTGGTGCCCCACAAACTCAGTCACCCCATTGGCCATTGATAAGACTTGCACGCATGATAAATCACATCACACGGAATCAGAGAGTGAGAATCACGAGAAAACAAGGTGCATTGCAGACGTACCACAGGAGATACTGAGAGCTAGTCCGCCAAACCATACACCACTATCGGCATAATAATTATGTAAATGGAACAGTAAGAGGTAAAGAACAAGAAATAAGAAAAGTCTACAAGGACCAGCGTGTAGCATTTCAAGTCGTTGAGACACAGGACTCCAGGATGTCATGCATGCCCGTGACTCCACACTTACCAGGATGTCATGTATGCCCGTCATACCACACTTACCAGGCTGACGAGGGACTACATGTACACATTAATGAAAGTATGGCGTATGTACACACTAATGAAAGTATGGCGTATGTACACAATAATTATGGTCTGAACAATGAAGTAAAACCCAACATTAGATCTATACACCCAGCACAGTATTTAAAAAAAAGGAGAGAGAGAGGAGAGAGAGGAGAGAGAGAGAGAGAGAGAGAGAGAGAGAGAGAGAGAGAGAGAGAGAGAGAGAGAGAGAGAGAGAGAGAGAGAGAGAGAGAGAGAGAGAGAGAGAGAGAGAGAGAGAGAGAGAGAGAGAGAGAGAGAGAGAGAGAGAGAGAGAGAGAGAGAGAGAGAGAGAGAGAGAGAGAGAGAGAGAGAGAGAGAGAGAGAGAGAGAGAGAGAGAGAGAGAGAGGAGAGAGAGAGAGGAGAAAGAGAGAGAGAGGAGAGAGAGAACACAGGAGGACCCAGTGTATGTCAGCATACTGCAACACTACGCCGGTGCATGCCATGTGTAAAGTGCTAACACTGGCTATACGGTAATTTACAGAGGAAGTCTGTACATATAGGCCTTAGGTATTTACATTCTAATGGTATATAATAGGGTTAGGGTATATCGATGACACAAGGACCTGTGTACCCATAGATGCACACATCCATGTGCATTTCAATGTAACTATATTATCCACGGCCACCGCATGATCCTAGACCTGCAGGATTGTGCTGCACGGCATGGTGTAACACGTTGTTGACTAGGCAGAGAACTAAGAGTATGTGTGGTCATGGCGAATCATCACAACGATCATGCATGTTATGTACACTGCATTCACCAGCACAAGAGGATGTGCATGCTCTGCATAAACCACACCCGGCTTTCAGCACTTGACTGCATACCTTTGCAATCGTTTATACCAGCCAGCATTGGGATTTGACGCTCAACCCAGCCACCATTGCTAATTGGCGTTCACTCACGCAATCAGAGCGGTGTTCAGTATTCAATGCGCGTGTCATTGTCACGGGACTACACGGGGGAGTGACCTCGTCCGCGACCACGGTAACCGTGATGCCCTCTACCCCTGCCACGTCCTCTACCCCGTCCTCCTCTACCTCCTCTTCCACGCCGATGAGGAGGGTACTGTCCAGACGGGTGCGCATTACCATGATAGGGACCTGATAACACACGTGCACATATACACACACGTGCACACACACACACACACACACACACACACACACACACACACACACACACACACACACGTGCACATACACACGCACGCGCACAGAGTGAGACATCCAGGCACACAGAGTGAGACATCCAGGCACACATATCAAGTCCTACTCGTCAAGCCCTTGCATGACCTAAACGATCAAGTTTCTCATGTTATATGTTATGTTACACTGTGATTCGAGGTATTTGGGGATGTGTATGCAAAGTGTCACTAAAAGCGCCATTTCGTTCTTATAAAAGCACAGATGACCGCGATTGGCCCACATGTTGTAGTCTTTTGGACGCTGAGTCGACTGGTTTTGGTCCGAAAAGGCTGCAATGCAGCGTTCGGCCCTTATTCCCAATCGAACACGGTTGAGCAAGCGGTCAAGTGCTCATACGTACACCAGTCGTCTGGTCACCGTGCCTGCAGGCTACAACTTTCACACCAAGGTTCAACTCAAAGGTTCAACTCGAGTGACAGGAACGCGCCCAAACAGGCTGCAGGTTGTAGTCTGCGGGCACGGTGACCAGGTGACTAGTGAACGCATGAGCACGTGTCCGCTTACTCAACCGTGTTCGATTGGGAATAAGGGCCGAACGCTGCATCGCAGCCTTTTCGGACCAAAGCCAGTCGACTCAGCCTTGTTTCAGACTCATTGGAGCCTGTCTTCATAGGTCATGGGATTGCCAAGGAAGCCATTCTTACAAATACAAGACAAACACGGCAAAAAAAACCAGCTAAGTACATACCGGATGGATAGGGTGCTCCCGGATATGATGCTCCAGGCGGATAAGGCATAGCTGGGTAAGGCGTCCCGGGATATTGTGCTCCTGGATATGGTGCTCCATGGTATGGTGCTCCAGGGTGACCATAGCCACCAGCAGCATTGAACGAGGCAGGATTATTACCAGCATGCGGGCCATATCCACCGTAAGCAGCTGCGCGTGCGTCGACATTAAAATCGTGTCTGGTGCCGAACTGTTCGTTGCCTTCTTCACAGTTGACGGTTACTCCCATCGCAGGATCACATGCAGAAGTAACATTGCCAGCTGGTGTAGTCTCTGCATGGCTGCTAACAGCACCGCTTGAGTTTGTCGAGTGACTAGTGTACACAATAGGTGTCTTGTCAACTGCAGGATACAAAAGGAACAAACTCAAAATTTACATTCTATCTTAGAATATTGATTTTTTTTAAACAATTGACTGCTGAGATAACAAAGAGGTTCCTTTAGCCAGCGGAGCTAGTGGTGAAACGAATATTCGAATATTCGAACATTCGTTCGGTTTGTCACATTCGAATATTCGTTAAGTCACATTCGAGTATTCGTTACGTCACTTCGAATGCAGTGCCTGTACATACATGGACGCCGAACACGGTGCAGTGCGTACAGCCTGCCGGTGACTTTGTACTGCATGTTCGCACATGTATGTCCATACTGGACTGCCAATGTTGTGCATAACATTTATGAACTTCGAAGTAGCCTTATGTGGCAGTATATTTTACGTGGCACAACCATTTGTCATACCTAATAATAATATTAGTATTGACAATATCCATCAAATGACTGAGCGGAGGGCATGTGATGTCATCTGTGTTACCAAAAGAATATTCGTTCATTCGTTCGTTAAGCTGAAGAATATTTCGACTAGTAGGTTTTGCCATTCATTTCACCTCCGCCAGCTACTATTCAAGTCACGTGATGGTTGTATTGTGCAAGAAACTAGGAAATGTTGCGACGAACTCTGTATACAACCTCCTTTGTGCCTGCTGCGTGTAATGCTGAGATAACAAATAGTTTTGCTCTGAGACAAATGTTCGCCGACCTGCACTGACCAGAAGCACATGCCAGGAAGGTGAGATTTTCTCTAGCAGCTGTTTACACTGCAAATTTGAGTTACTGTAACCCCCCAGTTTTAGCGACGAATATAGCGTCTTTATAGTATGAACTGAGATGTTAAGACTTCGGTGTAAATTGCAGAAGAAGGCGGCTGCTCCAAATGTTTGAGCTCACGCTTCCTGCCGACTAGTGACACTTGACTGACTCACGATCGCCATCTGGAGCACATGAGAGGAATGCCAGACCTTCCACTCGGCAAACCTGCAAGAAAGCACCACTCCCTGCTCAATACACAGTATTTCGGGGAATTCACCCCATATCAGCTGAGCTTGAGTAGGCCAATGAAATTGGTGCTTTCTTGTCGGTTCGCTGAGTGGATCATCTGGCGTTTTCATATTGTAGACGTAATAACGAGATTTATTTTAGCGATCAAAAAAATCCGTCGTACATGCAGCTGCACTCAAAGATTTCGGAAAACTGATTTGCAAGTCCTACTTTAGCAAAATTTGTCCCATTTGCTACATTCGCCAAGATTAGTGTGGCTAAGATGTGGGTGGTTGCAGTACACTTCTGTCAAAAATCAACTTTGGCTGCACCTGATACCAAACAACTACCATCCCCTTCCAAATAATTAGCCAAAAGTAACCGGCGTGCATCTCAAAGGTTGCCTCAAGGCACCCCACCCCGCCCTTGCTTCTGAGAGCCAACTCGGTCTCGCAGTGGCGCGAATGAAGCTAAGCGTTGTAGGAACCATACACGCATCAAAAACGCATAGCATGATTAATTCCAAAGCAAAGCAAGCCCACCACACTAGGCGAAACAAACTTGTTACCAAATCCTTGGATGGTCCGGTCCTTCTCCACCTTCAAAATTACTTCACTACTTTTCCTTCTCGTTGGGTTATTTTTTTCTCTTGCATTTGAGTTCCTTTCCAACCATTCGCCTCCTCTTACTTCTCACTGCATTGCACTTGCTTTTTGTGCAGCCCTACGGCCGCACTGCTTCGCAGTTTTCATAACCGTAACCCCCTTTCTCCCTTTTCAACTCCCTCAACTAATGAATATCAAATTTGAATTTGTTCAACTAAGGTGGCAGCCTGGTCATAAAATTCAAAAATAATAATTCAAAGTACCGTATTTCCGCAAATAAAAGACCGTCCTCGTATACAACGCCGTCCTCGTATACAACGCCGTCCTCGTATACAACGCCTTCCTCGAATACAAGGCCGGGGCAGGGGGCGATTGAAAAAATACAAGACCGTCTCCGATTAGAAGATCGGGCCTACTAAATGAGTCTTAACGACTGCGCATGCGCAGTGCGACGGCTGCCATTTCGTACAAAACTGCAACTACACGTGGCATGTGTGTGATTCCGCCATCACGCTCTGCCAGTCCTTGTAGCTGCCATTCTTTCGACCATGGCCAGCAAAAAGCGAAAGAAGTACTCTTGTGACTTCAAAATTTCTGCTGTGGATTTGGCAAAGAGGACGAGTATCACCAGCGCAGCGGAGAAGCTCAAGGTGACTCGGGCTATGATTCGGCAGTGGAAAAAAGATGAAACTTTGCTGAAAGATGCTGCTGGGCCAAAAAATAGAAGACCGGGGTCAAACTGGGTTGAAAGAATAAAAGACCGTCACTATTATAAGGCCGGGTTAGGACGAGTTTGAAGAAAATAGTAGACCGGCCCACTATTTGCGGAAATACGGTAGTCATTCTGCGGCCCAAACCCAGTTGAGACAGCTGTCTACATAGCAGTCAACATCTTCAACCATGGATCCATCGTTTTATAGGATTATTCTCTAAGCTGTGCAGGGTAATGTTGGACTTCATACCATTGAGGGCGTCAAGCAGATTGACCAGAAAGGGCTCTACCATCCAGGCAGAAAGTGCTCCAGCACAGAGAAACAAGCAAGGAAATTAACTTTTCATTTCGCTCAGGAGTTTTTCCAATGACGTGGAAGTCTGCTGTTGTCGTCCCAATACACAAAAAAGGCCCTCGCACAGATCCTGCTAACTACCGGCCTACTTCTCTTCTCCCAGCAATATTCAAGGTTTGCGAGCATGTATTCTATGAATCTTTGTATCACCATGTTTCCCCTGCTTTATCTGCCGCTCAGTCTGGCTTTTGCCGAAGGGACTCTACACACCTTCAATTGGCCCGCCGTGTGCAATATATGCAGACCAGCCGCGACGTGAAAGAACATGTTGGCCTGGTGTTCTTCAACTTGCCAAAAGCGCTCGACACTGTGTGGCACCGTGGACTCCTAGCCAAGCTAGAGTCATCATTCCTTGTACATGGTCCCGCCCTCCAGTGGTTGTCATCATACCTCTCCTGTCGTCGTCGAGTGTCTGGTACTTTGTCCGATCCATTGATTGTTCAGTCTCCACAAGGATCAATCATTGGCCCGCTTCTGTTTTTAACCTACGTTAATGATCTACCCCAACAAGTGTCCGGCGTCAGTCTGTTTGCAGATGACACTGCACTTATGTGCACAGACAGCTCATCCAACAGCCTTGCTATCTCGATGCAGCATGGCATTAGCACCATTGTACCCTGGATGGAGACATGGAAACTAAAGCCCAACCTCGCAAAAACCGAGGCAATGTACATCTCCCCTTCCCCTCCCGCGCAACCACTGCATTTTCCTGGTCATCTTACCCCCATCCTTATTGTGGACCAGCACAAGCACCTTGGGGTTATCATAGACAGCCAGCTCTCCTGGAGCCAACAAGTCAGTTCTGTATGCAAGCGAGCCAGCTCTGCTGTAGCTATTCTACAGCCCCACTGTCAATACCTACCTGATTGTTGCAGACAATTATTTTTGAAGGCCTATATCTTCCCCATATTCGACTATTGTGATACTGTTTGGTGTGGCCTGTCAAAACAGCTTCTTCAAAAGTTAGAAGTACATCAGCGCTTACTCTTAAAAATAATTTTTCGCAAAGACCCAACATTCTCATCTGAATCTCTCTATACTCTTGCTTCTTCACCCCCCCCCCCCCCCTTTTGTTGACCGACACCAGCAACATCTTTGCAGCCTCGTCCATAGAATACGTCTCGCGCAGGTTCCACGGCATATTCATGCATATAACTGGTTTTCTAGCAATGGCTCTACTCGTAATACGCTAACCCTACCACATGTCCGATCCTCCCTGTGCAGTCTATGAATCTGTGTTGAAAATTTGAGCTGAACCCCCTGAAGGATGACGGAATCAGGGCCAACAGTGTGGAATATAGTGGAATATAGCACTTTACAACTAGGCTGCCATTGCAGCAAGTGATCCAAAGGAGAGGGAGATACTAAAGAATCCACAAGGCAGACTCACCAATATTGTATGCAGCATCAGTAGTGGATGGTGTGTGTGACTTGACATCCGAGCTTGCCAATACAACATGTATAGTAGGATATTCGTACAGTACACAGCCGTCTAGGTTGCATCTCAAGCTAGAGGACAGCTCAAAACGGTAGAAGCTAGCGAGCAAGTAACAGATACACAGACATGCAACACACACACACGCACACACACACACACACACACACACACACACACACACACACACACACACACACACACACACACACACACACATACACACAGGTTAACAGACACACAGATACAGACGTAGACATACAGCCATGCAACACAGACAGTCACACGAGTCAAGTGACACACGCGTCAAGTGACACATGATTGTAGTGCAAGGACAATTCTACCCAGTTTGGGTAGCTGATAGAATGGCCGAGGTAAAGACAAAGAAGATAGCGAGAGTCCTGAACTGGCAGCTCTTTAGTTTTTTTTCTCTCAGTGGGATGGCACCATGATGAGTCCTACAAACATCAGTGACATCTCACTGCTCTCCCAAAGTATAACTCTGCTGTACACAGGGAGGGTCTAGGGCAGCATGCTGCCCGTAGAATGTATCCATCAGCCGTGGTATCAGCTGTGCCATTGTTAACCAGGGTGTCGAACTTCCAAGGATGGTTTCCTTGGAGACCGTGGAAGGTTGAGTGTGTGATGCTTCATGCACAGGTATTACCTTTTTAAACAACTGCCGTATCATGCATGCAGCCACACCAAATTGCTCCACTGAATTACGACTTTGTAGCAAAGCCAAATCCAGTCATCTTGATCACCATTTTACTCACATTACACGATAAATGCAGCGCTTCACAGAGCCACTAAAGCTTGTATACAGCAGTGCTGCTCAATGAAATCCAGTCGCGTCCCTCAAGGATGCGCCGGGCGTTGCGCAGCCCGAGACCAGCGAACACTGGGCTGCGAAAAGGTGCAAGGCGCAAACTTAAGTGACACGACTGGATTTCATTGAGCAGGACTGTAGTACTAGAGTTGAAAAGTCTTGAGAGGTTGAGGATTGACGAAAAAGCTGCGACGAACTTGGCCAGTTAACCCTTTACCATCCGTGCGTACTTGAATCGATCTCTAGAGATCGATGGACATGCATACACTAAAACATTCGTAACTCGATCGATTCTTGTCGGAATTTAAAGAACTAAGTATCTAGGAAGAAGCCGAAGAGCCCAGCTTTCCATTGCATCAATCGGTAAAGAGCTGCGATGTTGCATTCCACAGATATTTCGCTCGACATTTCAGCTACGGCAAAAGTCGAATTTCTTTCTGAGTGACTGACCTTGAGCGGGGATTTTTCCCCTCTCCTGACATGCTGAGTCACTTTGGCATGCTTTGAGTTTGAGCGCGTGGGCAGCATGAAAAGAAACTCAAGCAAAAAAATTGGAATGTTTACGATGAAGGAGTGAGAAATGGCTGGCGAGGAGAGAATTTCCTCGTATATCCAGCGATGGGGTGTATTTGAAGCTCCCTGGCGCTGGATATGTGATCTCGGTAGTGTCCTGTTTGAGCTCAATATACGCAGCTCGTGGAGAGCTTTCCAGAATGCCCAAGATTGTGAAAATTGGTTGATTAGAACCTAAGGTATTCTCAGAATAAGGTGAGAATTTTTGCATTTGGGACTGCTGGGGAAATTTGGTCGGATGGTAAAGGGTTAAAAATATAATTCGAAACAGTCTACAAGAACGCAGTGTGGAGTGGCGGAGTGTTTCAAATTAGGCTAAGGACTCTACAAGGCAACTATCTTACCAATTTGCATTAGCTGGTTGATTCTCGGCAGGCATAAATAATTGTACAGATGAAAGGCTACCATTACTGCCCTGATTGTAGGAGGTTAATCTGAGCACACACACATGTAGATTGTACAGTGGGTAACCGTGGGTAACAGTGGGTAACCGTGGGTAATTAATATCGGAGCAAGACACAAATCACAAAAATCACAAAATACTATAGGCAGCCTTTGCCGCTACAGTAGAGTACCGACTATCCTAACAGCAACTATCTGAACGACCAATTACCCTAAACGCCTCTTTGCATTGAATTGAAGCGACACACATGAGTTTTTGCCGATTTCACCCACCCATTCCAATAGTGCACAGGACCGACGTATGGCAACAAGTTGGAGTCAACATGCATCCCCAGCATAGTCAACATGCATCCCCAGCATAGTCAACATGCATCCCCAGCATAGTGATGGCTACATGTAAGATGGTACGACCGTACAGGGTTAAACAGTACTGATCAACAGTGAGACACTACATGTATTACATTTCCATGTCCAGCATAGTACATTGTACTGGGTACACACCAATCGTACACAATGACTTACCGGCATCTTAGAGTGGGCTCAGCCTGTTCACCACCAATGTATTTCTTTAGTGCATCTTCCAGGGTTGTCGCATCAGATACACTGGTTCAGACAAGCAAACACACACACACACACACACACATAATCAGAAAGTGTGTTCCATGCTTGCAGAGTGAGTTGCAGAGCGGAGACGATGCACTCACAGCAATGCTAAGTAGCTCTTACGCACACCGCATTGGCGGGGTTTGGACGGCACAACCGCTGGCAGGGCGTGGAGCACTAAGTGGAGGAACGTGGAGAACTGCCAATTCAGTGTGAAGATTGTGCACAGCACTTTGCACGGCCAGGGGATATGTCTCGTCACAAATGTCACCATGATCGTAATGATACTCAGCGGTAGTCTGGGGGGGGGGGGGGGGGGGGGGGACACGGCTGGGTACTGGCACATTGTGTGCAAGTGTATGCTTTTTTTGTTTTTTTTGTATGTATGCATGCGTGTGTGTGCGCGCGCATGTGTGTGTGTGTGTGTGTGTGTGTGTGTGTGTGTGTGTGTGTGTGTGTGTGTGTGTGTGTGTGTGTGTGTGTGTGTGTGACCAAAAAGTAGGGATTCACTGGCCAGAAAAAGCCACTTCATAGCTGTGTGGTGTAGACCAGGCTGAATAGTGGCGGTCAATTCTTCAGCCTTGCAAGCTGTTGAATGGTGCAATCCCAGCACAAGCTGCTATGGCTTCTGCTGTAGCATCGCTATCATCGCCTCCGGCGATGGGCGTCAAATGGTCAAATGGTCAAATGGTCAAATGGTCAAATGGTGTGTGTGTGTGTGTGTGTGTGTGTGTGTGTGTGCGTGCGTGCGTGCGTGCGTGCGTGTTGTGTGTGTGTGTGTGTGTGTGTGTGTGTGTGTGTGTGTGTGTGTGTGTGTGTGTGTGTGTGTGTGTGTGTGTGTGTGTGTGTGTGTGTGTGTGTGTGTGTGTGTGTGTGTGTGTGTGTGTGTGTGTGTGTGTGTGTGTGTGTGTGTGTGTGTGTGTGTGTGTGTGAATATCCAGTCCTCATAACTCATGTAAGAATGACTCTGCTTTGATAAAGTAGAGCCCCGCTCTGATAACTCTGCTAACTACTCACGAATCTGAGAAAACTGTATTGTCAGCCTGTGGAAAAATCCACTTCACAAACCATGTCAAACGATCACTCCTGCACAGGATAAGGAAGACAAATACCCATACACGCACATACACACACGCACACACACACACGCACACATACACACACACACACACACATACACACACAATAGTGAGATTCCGCTCTACATGAAACGTAGAGAAATCACGTAGAGAACAGGGGTCTGGGTTAGAAACTACGGCTCCGCGTGTTGGGTCCAGATTCGAAGCGGAGATGAGGCTCAGTACGTTGTGGCACACGCAAAGAAAATGCGCACGGATCTGCTGCGTGTCAATCAAATTAGTAAGAAAACTGCCAAATTTGGAAGGCGAAGTTGCCACTACACATTCCACATGATTTCTTTGCGTAAGTGTAGTGCAGAACAAGTTTCCTACTCAAGTATATGTTACGGGAACGTCACCAGGATTTCCTACCGAAGTATCTCCTAATTTGCTAAATCCTATATATAGGATTTTGGTCATATTTTTCAACTCAAAAAAGGGGGTGGCATGAGAATAGCAAAAAGTATGTGACCAATTCTTCCTTGCTAGGTCTTAGTAGATATCGAGAGTTGAATAAGATACAAGTAATTTTTTCAAACACTAACATCTCAGGCTCATCTCCTTGCCCAATATTAGGCCTGTCCCCTATTTTTCAAATCCTATATATAGGATTTGAGATTTTATTGGACCTTGTTTTATCCTTAAAACTGGTAGTTTCATGACTAGGCACCGGGGGATTATGCCGGCATAATTATTGGCATAATTTGATGGTTGAAAATTTGGAGCATAATTTGGCATCCTCTCGGAGGTAGGAGCATAACTACACGATTATACCACAGTTTTAGTATATAGGCTATACAATTGTGTACAATGCACCTGATCAGTGCTGGTGGTCTGCATGGCAAAGGGTTCGGAGGTCATGCAGATAGTGTTTTCAATGAAAAGCAGGGTAGAAATCATGGCAATGCATTATTGTATGCTCGAACTCGTCTTCTTCAAAGTTCTTTCTCACACTGACACAGTACATGTAGCAGAAGATGCGAGTGAATCAGCCTTCATCAGGTATCCCGGGCCGGACGAGATACATGTACATGTAGTGGCGGGTAGTCCGCAAAACTCCGTGTACATGTACATGTACATTACATTTGTACATTATGCATGTTACGAAGTCATGACCAGTCTGGATTTTAGCAGCCATGATATGACTGCAGGCTACGGATATTGCTCTAAATTGATGTATAGTTGATGTTCGGTCATGATGGAAGGAGACGTGGAGCTAGGGAGAGATGAGCTGATTATTCGCAGGGTGAGGCCCAGGGTGACATCGGATGGACGAGTATGATGATTACGAAGACAGTTGAACATGATAATTTTCAAAGGTAACTCAAACTAATTTGGCAATGAAATAATATTTTTACTGAAGTACAGGTGGAATCCTGATAATTCGAACCTCGAAATGCCAGGAAAAAACTTCTAATTAGCCGGACATTCTAATTATCCAAACATTCACCCACAACACAATATGTACCGGTATATCAAAATGCTCTCATGGTCACGCAGAGTTGCGCTATGGACCTTAGACACAGATTTCACGGATACTGAACTGACCGGCACAGCCTGCTCATGCAAACTGAACTGACCAGTACAGTGTACAGTGAACTTCGAATAACACTTTGCTAACTTCGAATTATCAGCACAAATCCCACACATTTTCTATGTAAGTGGAATCCGTGGAACTTCGAATTAACTGGATATGTCTGGTTAGAGGTTCGAATTATCAGAAAAAATTATGTGGGAATCGTATTGACAGAAATCGGTCCTGGAAAAACGTCTAATTAAGCGGGATGTTCGAATTAAGCCATATTCGAATTATCAGGATTCCACCTGTACAAAAGAAATCAAGTAATGAATAGAAGAAGTATTGTTTTCTCTTTTCCATGTTGACCTCTTACATGCATGGACACCTTGCCCTTGGTATGGGGATACTCATGTACATGTACATTTATTTTCTTGTACTTATGGCCACTTGCAGCTTGCAAGGACGAAAAAAGGAACAATTTCCCGAACTTTGAGGCTCCATAAGTACAACAAAGTGAATATATATCCCCGGGTGCCAAAGCATAATATGAGGATTTTACGAGCATAATGCGAGAATCCATGAAAGCATAATTCCTTGATTTCGCGAGCATAATCCGCCGGTGCCTATTCATGACGGCATGTGCGATATGTCGTCATGAAACCACCCCGTGCCACACCTGCAATGTTCTTCTGCACATTCACTGCTTCAGTCCTTTCCATGACAGCAGCTGAACAATTATGCTCAAATTTACAATTATTGCTGAAAATGGGTATTCATCAGAAATATTATCGCCCTATGAATCTAAAATGTAAACATTCATGCCTCAAACATATTTACAACTTCCATGAAAACCATTATGCCGTTATTATTGGTTGTGATGACTAATAACAACGGCATAAAAGGCACACCTTTTCAAATCCTATAATTATATAGGATTTTTGGCCAGCAAATTAAGAGATATGTTACGGGAACGTCACCAGGATTTCCAACTGAAGTATATGTTACGGGAACGTCACCAGGATTCTCCGCGTTGTGTCCCCGTAACGTACAGTACACCATCACCATTATCAGATGAAGAAAATTCTGATACTAATGAGAGTGATGTTGCCCCTGCATACGGCAGGAAAAGTTGAACAAATTCAACTCTTCCATTGCTTCCAAATCCGTACGGTAGTGCGGTTGCATTCCCGCTGCGGGTGTAAAAACTCGATACTGTCATGTTACGCTGGTATTCCTGTGGCTCCTCATGCCATGTCGAATGTCAACTAGGCTTCAGACACTCAGAAACTTCTGTAAATGTACTTGCTGTACTGGCGGGACTGGGTTAGCTTGAGACATGATTGAATACAGGGGAAAGTGCTCTTGGCAGAGACTGGTAATGCTCTTGGCAGACACTGGTCTAATACTGAAACGGTTCAGGCAAAGAACCAGTTTCGGAACTGCCAGCTGAAAAGAATCAGGCACCCGTTCAATCAAATTTCAAAATGAAATTCGAAAAATCTTGTTCTTGTACATGTACGTCTACTCATTCAAGATTTTGATTTTTGAATGCCATGACTGGTTTGCATGGTCCATGTTTGGCTACAGTAGTGTGTAAGCATGCAGTGATTGTACCGTGTGCACTGAGTCTTTGTGTTGTGTAGGGTGCACACAGTGCACCGTGTGCACTGAGTCTTTGTGTTGTGTAGGGTGCACACAGTGCACCGTGTGCACTGAGTCTTTGTGTTGTGTAGGGTGCACACTGTGCACCGTGTGCACTGAGTCTTTGTGTTGTTTAGGGTGCACACAGTGTACCGTGTGCACTGAGTCTTTGTGTTGTGCAGGGTGCACACAGTGCACCGTGTGCACTGAGTCTTTGTGTTGTGTAGGGTGCACACAGTGTACCGTGTGCACGGAGTCTTTGTGTTGTGTAGGGTGCACACAGTGTACCGTGTGCACTGAGTCTTTGTGTTGTGTAGGGTGCACACAGTGCACCGTGTGCACCGAGTCTTTGTGTTGTGTAGGGTGCACACAGTGTACCGTGTGCACTGAGTCTTTGTGTTGTGTAGGGTGCACACAGTGTACCGTGTGCACTGAGTCTTTGTGTTGTGTAGGGTGCACACAGTGTACCGTGTGCACTGAGTCTGTGCGGTGTGTGGTGAGCTCACTGTAAAGCTACAGTCAGCACACGGACATCGTACAAAAAACGTTGACATGCGCGCGCGTGCGCAACGGGTTTTGGTTGTAGTTTGATCATATCCTGTTTGTTGGAATGCACTCGCTTCGTGGAGAAAGTTGTTGCCTGTTGTTTCGAAAGTTGTTTCTCTTGCTGCTGGGGTAGTTTTTCGGAATGGATTCGCTTTCCAACCCTGAGGGGTCTGGTAGTTGTCCTGCTCGGCCTGCCCGGAGTCGCTCCAAGATTGGGGGTTTGTTCCGGCTTGTAGCGAAGGACAAGGCCGAGTGTTCCATCTGTAAGGAGCGACTGCATTATTCGTCCGGCTCAACATCAACCATGACAAAACATGTATGGGCCAAGCATCTGTCCAACGAGCCAGTAGCCGGGTTGAACGAGGAGTCGGCGTCCTCCAAACTCGGAATGAAGGAGCTAGATTCGCTCTGGTCTCAGAAATCCACCCCTGCCATGCCGCACAATAAATCAACGGAACTGGATCGGCTAATTGTCAACTGGATAGTGGAGGACCTCGGTTCTCTCGGCATCGTTAATGATGGTGATTTCCGACGATTGGTGGCAACAGTAGCGCCTGGCTATGCCATACCCAGTCGCATACACGGACAGAAGCTAGCTGCAAAGCTGTATACAGTTCTACTGACCAAACTGACTCACATGCTGGACGAGGAAGCTGTGCATGCAAGTGCTTACAACTGACTCATGGACATCAAAGGCAATGCACAGCTACACCACACTCACCGTCCACTTGATCAACAGCAAATGGAGGATGCAGCAAAACTATGCTGTCAAGACAGCATATTTCCCAGGTTCCCACATTGGAAAGAGGATTGTTCTGCTGGTACTCCAGTCGTTGGAGGCCTAGCTCAAAAGTCCAGTGTATTGTTCACGACGAGGTAGCTAACATGATACTGGCTGGCCGCATTCTTGGCAAGGACAATGTCCGGTAGAGTGAAGGATGTGCATTCTTGGCAAGGAAAATGTCCGGTAGAGTGAGGGATGTGCATTCTTGGCAAGGACAATGTCCGGCAGAGTGAGGGATGTGCTGCTCACAAGCTGCAAACATGCATTCGCCACAGAATAGGTGGTAGTCACAAAGTGGAGCAACTTTTGTTGCGGTGCAGGAAGCTTGTGGGCCACTTCCACCACTCCTCTCAAGACACCGAAGCTCTGAAGGAAAGAGCGCGTGGTATCTGATGTGAAAAAGAAGACTGGAGTGAACACGTGGAGAAATTCTGCAGCGCTTACCAACTGGTTCGAAGATGTCAGCGAAAAGAAGAAGCACCGTTTCTTGACATTTGTTGCGGCAGAATATAACCCTTCCATAACTGAGCAACTCATGATCAAGCCCTACAATTCGCATCGGACCTCACAGAAGTAATGATAGTGAAGTGGGAATAATCATGCATGCGAGAAAGTCACTCCTCTTCAGTAGTGATGGCAAGACCTGGATGAAACGGAACAAGGACAGCATATTCGATGTGACCATGGGCTCTTTTGACGGAGCAGAAGTGTGTGAGCTCGTAGGGTCATTCCTACTGAACCAGTTATCCAGATATTTCGCAAAAGGACACAATAGGGCTATACAGACACGACAGCCTCGCCCTATTAAAAAAACTCAACTGGCCCTGGCGCAGACCGAGCTCGCAAGGACGTCTCCGCGATGTTCAGCACGTATGACCTAAACATCATAGCCCAAACGAACCTGTCTGCAGTAGACTTTCAGGATGTAACGCTAGACCTGCCAGGTGGCAAGTACAAGCCATAGCGCAAACCAGGCGACACACCATTGTACGTCACCAGCAGCAACCACCCAGTCGTTATCCTGAGAAACAGATCTCCAGCTGTAGCCCGACGTGAGTCAGATATCTCCGTAGACAGTCACTCAATCTGCGGACAGAACTGTTTCGTCCGTAGACAGTCAGGTATTTACGGAAGCTGCACCGCTTTACAGGAGAGCACTGGCACCGAGCGGCTTACCAGATAATGTAATATACGTTGAAAAGAACGCACCCAGAAAGAACAGGAACAGAAAGCGCATAGTAGGGTTCAATCTGCCCTTTTCCAGGAACGTTCAGACGAACGTGGGAGCCGCATTCCTACGACTCGTCAAGCGGCACTTTTACAGAGGCTCGAGGCTGGCGAAACTGTTGAATTCGAATACGGTGAAGATAAGTTATCCCTGTATGCCCAACGTATCGGCATTCATCAGCGACCATAACAAGCGTATACCGGAACAGCCCAAGCCTGACCTACCCTGCAACTGCCGTGTCAAATCGAATTGTCCCTTTGGTGGCAAGTGTCAGGCAACAAATGTCGTTTACCAAGCGGAAGTCACTAAACAACGAAATCGAACACTACACACGGCTGTTCCCACTTGGCCATCTAACAATATGGCGGCTTTTGCGCCGTTTTTGACAAATCCCAACGGTATTTTATAATACGAAGCGAATTATTACATTTTCACATCAAAACCATGACGAACCGAATTTTTGTACTTGCTGACACGCGCG
The DNA here is from genome assembly GCF_964019385.1 of Sycon ciliatum. NCBI lineage: Eukaryota > Metazoa > Porifera > Calcarea > Leucosolenida > Sycettidae > Sycon > Sycon ciliatum. The sequence continues at coordinate 346,354 of NC_088644.1, forward strand.
TCAGACGCGTCCTCGATCGCCTCGAAAATATTATGGTGAGGAAAGAGATTGAGCTGCGATGAGAACAAAGGAAACAATTATTTTGAGAGGAGAGAAAGCTAAAAGAGCTCGATGGAAGGCCGAGAATTTCAGATAGGCCAGCAAACAAGATGCAGAGATACACTAACTTTACTGCGAGGATTTCCTCTTCCTGCTGACTGGACGGAGCGACTCGTGTTGTGGGAGAGTTGCAATCAAATGCGTCTGTGCAACAGACTTGAGGCGCTCCAAGGGATTGCGGATGGCCTCGTGGTGTCTCCTTAGCTCGTTGAAGCGGGCGTGAATGCTCTCACTCCCTTGCTCTGCGAGGAGACCAAGACCAACGCCTCGCCGTCGGATGGACGGCACGACATGCACCTCCAACATGTGCAATTTCGGCGTGATGTGGCCGAGCTTTTTGCTGACGACGATATCTCGGCATGCAGTCATAAATGTCTCCACCAAGCCTTCTAGCTTGGATATGGTGGCCTCGTTCACAGGCCTGCAGTGGCTGAAGAGGGCAGTGCACTCGCCATACAGGGACATCAGGTGCTGGTAATCCTCATGAATTCGATTTGCCTCTGGGAGCAGCAGTGGCGCACGAGAAGCTACTGCAGATAAATGTGCTGGGGTTATTTCAGTTGTCACTGCTGGCTGAAGAGCTATGTGCACATGGTTGCCCACAAAAGCACCTCCATGGTATGCTTGCCTATCGATTCCATTGCGCTGGAAAACTGGCTCGATGCTTGCTCAACATGGCCCCTCACACTTTTTGTTCTGTTTTATTGCGGCCATGTGGTCGGTGAGTGACTGTCTCCACGCAAGCAATACAGTACGGCGTGCATCACCATTCTTCCACTGGTCTTGTAGGTGTTGTGTCACGCTCTCCACTGTGGCAGCAGGTATCAAGCTGAAAAAAGAGAACAATGTACTGGACTTGCTGCTGCACTACATGTAGTTGTTGGGTAACTGCAGAAATCTCCTCATCCGTTTTGCTGGCTTCATGCAGTGACGAAAGCTTTTCAAAGCTGCCAGCATCACCAGCTACTGCTGTAGCAGCAATGGCTCCAAGGATGACAGTGGCAGCAGGAACGCCTGCAGGAGCGACAGTGGCTGCAGGAACAGCTGCAGGGACGGCAGTGGCAGCAGGGACGGCAGTGGCAGCAGGAACGGCTGCAAGGACGGCTGCAGGGACGGCAGCAGGAACGGCTGCAGGGACGGCTGCAGGGACGGCAGCAGGAACAACTGCAGGGACGGCTGCAGGGATGGCAGTGGCAGCAGGAACGGCGGCAGTGGCAGCAGGAACGGCGGCAGTGGCAGCAGGAACGGCGGCAGTGGCAGCAGGAACGACGGCAGGGACGGCAGTGGCAGCAGAAACCGCGGCGATGTCTGCTGTAGTAGCAACGGTGGCAGGAACGGCGGTGTCTGCAGCAGCTGTTCTTCTGGCAAGCTCAATGTCGAGGGCTTTGAGCTCAGCCTGAAAAGCAGTCAGCATCCATGGGAAAATACCCAGATCCAGATGAAGAGCCGGGATTACAACATTCTCCTCGGGAATAGGTAAGATCACTGGACGTATGCTGTTGTTGTAGTTCTTTGCATTCTTTAGATTTGAGCCACTGTTCGTGAATCCAGTGAAATCGTTGTACAGAGTTTCTAGTGTTCTGCTGGTAGAATCGGCATCTGGGTTTAGGGCTGGTGGAATGTCCATATTCTTCTTCTGACATAGACAGTGTAAGCATGGTCGGTGCCACTGGACCCCGACAAACCATATGCTTTCGTTTGATATTCGTAGTCGCCAAAAAAAACAATTTGAACGACTTGTTCTTCTATGTTGCTGTTGTTTGCAGATCTCTGACCTCGTCACGATAGACTCCTAGCGCGGTTTCAAGGTTCGATGGCGTGTCTTGTGCCTCGAAGATGCAAATCGGGATAGTGTTGAGGAGTGAATTCGGCCGCTGCACATTCACGATCTGCAGGACAAACTTGAAAGATCCTCCGCCGTGATCACCACCGAGTTTGATCCACAGTGGACGGACCAGTTCGCAAGCAGTTGACAGAACAGGTCGCTTGGCTTTGCCAGTTCTGAAGCACGCAGGGTATGTTGGCAGGCTGGACACTGCGCACCGTTGGTTAATGTTTGGCATATGCATTTCGTGCAAAATACTCTAGAACAGCATGGTGACCGAACACCATTGCTCAGCATGCTGCGGCAGATCATGCATTGTACTGTGGCTGCTGCACTGCTGTCGGCAAATCTTGACATAGTCAAATTGCACTCTGCTTCATAATCAGGTGCAGATATGTCATGCGCCTCACTTTCAGGTATATCCATGCTATTGCTAGATGCATAGGGTTTACCGGGTGTTAGCGGCCGTCGTGAGTTCCCATCGGGAACGGACACGATAATTTACTTTTTACTTTTATTGCTAGATGCACATGCACTGCTACTGCTTGATGTCATTTTTGCTGCATGCTCCGCTTGCTGTTTTTATCCGTTTGCTTGGTCGGCCACCCTTCGATTTTTCTTGAAACTTGGTGCAGACTCTGCAAATCACACGTTCATGTCTTTTCTAACTAAATGTTACCCCTTGTCCACAACCACCGCCACTGGGATTGAACTTCTCTGTGCTCTGTGATCTCTTCAGCACTCTTTGGCAAAGAGCACAGATATATGTTGGGTGAATGGTAGGGTCGTCATTACAAACATCAATACTGAATACGTTTTTCATCGTTTCAGTGTAGTCAGACACTGGATATCTCGTCTGTTGGGAGCACGCAGTAAATTTTGCGCCTCCAACACGGCATAGATGCTGTAAATGCGCTGCATGGTGCTCCATGTCGTGCGATGCATCGCAGATGTGCATATCTCCCACTGGAAACAGAGAAAAGTAAAGGCCCATCGTATTTTTGATTTCACCATCGTATTCAAAAGAACTTGCGAAAATATAACGGACAACTACCCGAGGATGCGAGGAAAACCTCGAGTGGTGACTGAATAACTCCAGAAGACGTACCACGAGCGTGATGAAGGTAGCTAACAATATACTGACAGCAATTTCAGTCGATAATTCCACTGCACCAAAACAGAAAGCAACTTCCTTCTCCTTCGTCCGATCAAGGAATGTTTGGTACCAAAATGTTGCTGTGCGCGTCAGCTTTCCACTCCCGCGGATTTAGTAGCAAAAATGTGGGGCTAGCGGCGGTAAATCGCGGAAGAATGATAGCAACTCACCTTAATCTCAACGTAAAAATGATTAATCTTTGATTTTTTGCAAAAATCAGCGGGTACCCCCCGCCATGTTAGATGGCCAAAAATCGCTGGCTGAAACAGCCGTGTACATCGGATCAACAGAACCAGCATTTAAAATAACACCAATTTAACAACCACACATCATCTTTGCGCCTCCCTGCGCCTCCCAAAGTACGAGAATGCCACCAAACTTTCGAAATACACGTGGAAAATGAAAGAAAAAGGCAAGCAGACATCTATCGGATGGTCCATCAAGAAGAGAAGTCTAGCCTACAGCAACATCAGCAAGAGATGCAACCTCTGCCTGGAAGAAAAGCGGCAGATCATCACCGCGGACAAGACAACGCTGCTGAACAAAAGGAGTAAACTTGTATCATTG